>NC_141108.1:15080711-15205711 GCF_041138505.1 Cibotium barometz | reverse complement strand
AAGGGGGTCAAAGACCCATATAAAAAGGCCTAAGTGCTCATTGTTTCAATCATTCAATCCCACTAGGGGTTTGGATCCTTAGAGGTCCCATAGGGGACAGATTTTAGGGTTAACCACCTTTTTATGAAGGCAGCCCTTGAGGGCAGCCCTTGAGGGCTGCAAGATATGTACCTTTTTGTACCATAGTATATACTGAATTTCTAGCACTTCTCTCCCTCTCTCTCTACTCTCTCTCTACCTGCGTTTTTGCATCAGATGGTGCGTTTTTGCATTAGAAGGTTTCCAAGAGTGTTTAGGGCTGAAAGAAGACTACCTAGAGCTTCCGCGTGTTACGTTGGTATCAGAGCATCAGGCTCAGCAAAGCTAAACACTGACTCAGTCCCAGATGATGGTGTACAAGTCCAAGGTACAGGAAAGTACACAGATTCGAAGCCCAAGGCGAGGAGCACAGAAGCGGGAAGAACTCCCAGGAGGTTTGTTGGTGGTGTTCCATAGTGCCAGATGGGGACGGCAGTTCCGTGAGCCAGATAGGTTCTCAGGTAACGGTCCCAAGGGAGGTTGATCCTCCAAGGGTGATGTGAGAGTGCCAGACTCAGTTCCAGGAATGAAGACCAAGACGGTGTTCAGAGTCAGGGCAGGAATGGATTGTGGACTAGAGGAAGACCAGATGCATAGATCTTCATCAGAGACACAGTGGTTTGGAGAACAGGCCGGATTTTCAGAGAAAAAGGTTTTGCCAGGGATGGATGATGACAGAGGGACTTCGGGACAGAATTGGGATGATGACAGTCATGCAAGAGCAGGTTGGATTCCCGTCATCAAGTTTAGCAGAGGGGGATGTCATGTGCATCATAGATGCCATGGACATTCTCAGGGCTAGATCCAGAAAAGGCAACCAGATAAAGATTATGAACCCAGTAGAAGAACCAGGATGATGGAGCACAGAGCACAGAGCACCTCTGCAGTGTAGACTGAAGCAAGGCTTGGAGAAGAACCAAGGGATGCTGTCGGTTGCTCACAGAACCAGTCGGCTGAATTAGAGGACATGGGCAGCATCAGGCGCATCATAAACCAAGCAGCAGATCCAGTCGGGCAGAGTTTATCATCAATCGGGCAGCGTTGAATATTAGTATGGACATGGAACTGGCCGACCAGCAGTCGGCCAGCATAAAGGGGGGTCAAAGACCCATATAAAAAGGCCTAAGTGCTCATTGTTTCAATCATTCAATCCCACTAGGGGTTTGGATCCTTAGAGGTCCCATAGGGGACAGATTTTAGGGTTAGCCACCTTTTTATGAAGGCAGCCAAGGGCTGCAAGATATGTACCTTTTTGTACCATAGTATATACTGAATTTCCAGCACTTCTCTCTCTCTCTCTCTACTCTCTCTCTACCTGCGTTTTTGCATCAGATGGTGCGTTTTTGCATCAGAAGGTTTCCAAGAGTGTTTAGGTCTGAAAGAAGACTACCCAGAGCTTCCGCGTGTTACATTTCTCCTCTCTCTCTCGACTTTGTGAATGGATGCTAAAGGTATAAAGAAGGCCCCGTTGTGCGTTACCACGATCAACCTTAGTGCATGTAACATAGAGGGCCCAATGGATAGGCAAGGAGGAGGACTAGATACTATTTCAGGGGTCGACTAGTCTGCCTGGGAGGAGTTGATACTCACCATGAGGGCAGGATCCTTGGCACCTTCTGGAGTTTGGTTGCACTCAAGGGAGCCTCCACTTCTCTAGATCCGACAGGAGGATGCGTAAATCAAACCTTTTCCACATTGACAGGGTCTATGTGGATGAGTGGGCTTGTAGTAACAGAGGCCATGATTGGCATTAATGCAGGCAGAGTGTCTGCATCCCAGGGCATCCCAAAGAAAGAAAGAAAGAAATATTAACGTTTGCAAAAGACCCAAAAGGCCTGTGAGATCATGAGTAGTACAATGGTACCATGGGTATACAGTGCCATGGAAAAACTAATAAAGAACGTGAAAATTGAAAACCGAGAGCTCAATTTAGGATCCCAAGATTAGCCGTGGATCGAGAAGATCTAGGGAGCTCTCTCTTTCGAGTAGGGCTGAGTTGCATTGGATGTCAACCTTGGTCTTGGGGAGATCAACTGCTTCCTACATAGGGCAATGAGAGGCAACATAGCATGCGTACCTCTCGTGCCATGCTATGCCCTCAATTAGCTTATGACCGAAGTTGAGATTATTGCTTTGTACACACACAAGCCCGCACTCCCCCCCCCTAACTCCGCACCGCGTACTGGGATAAGAATACATGTTTGCCTTTTATAGCATCAAGGCTTTACAACATATCCAAAAGACATAAAGGATAATCAGATTTTGTGGGACATCCCAAGCAGAGAACCCTACAAATAAAACTAGAAAAATAGAATTTGGAAGTTTTAACAACTCCCCGTGGCAGAACGTCGATGATGATTTGATGTCTTCTTGTTTCCATGCCAATGTGACTTGAGGTCCATGCATGAGGTAGATGTATTCGATGAAGACCATATGAATAGCTTCATGAAGGAAGCATAGGATGTAGCCCAATGTGACTTGAGGTCCATGCATGGTTTTTGAGGTAGATGTATTCGATGAAGACCATATGAATAGCTGCATGAAGGAAGCGTAGGATGTAGCCCATGTGATTGTCCCATCAACAAAGACCAAATAGCTTTCTTTGCTTTTTTGAATGTCATGATTGAGTAGGGCCGGCCTCTATTGCTCAAGCAATTGCCCCTGAGGAATGCACGGTGCGGATTGCACCGCCATGTAGAGGTGAAGAATCCTCCTTTGCCAAATCTGTTGTGCTTTGGGATAGTCCCAAAGTAGTCGGAGGCGGCTAGGAGAGGACAGGCTTGAGGTGTCCCCAAGCTCTAATCAAACTGGTTGCAAAACGGCCCTCAAAAATGGAATTGAGAGCATGGGAATGGACCTCTAAGAAGATCCACTACACACCAAGGGTCTTGGGGCCATCGAGGAAGGCGGTGGGCCGAAATCCATGCTAGAAGAAAAGCCTTCAAAGGCTCAGCACCGGCTAAAGGCTTGGAATGACCAACTTGCCTACCACGGTTCTGGTCTGGATAGCTGGATCAATGATGCCCAAGTCCACATGATGACAAAGTTGTTGTGATTCTGCATACCTGCTCCTCTGTGGTGGCTATAGTGCTACGTTTGTTGCTTTTCCCCTAGTGGCCTCTGCCTCTTCCTCGTAGCTCCACTACGGCACCTCCAGCCGGTTGCTTTTCCTCGACAACAATTGCTTTTTCATCCTCACATCAAACATACTCATGGCTGAGTCAAACTTAATAGCTAATGCAGAGAATATATTCTCTTCTATGACCAAGCCACCATATAGCAGAGAACCATGTTACGATGGCAAAGCTACTAGGTGAGGATGAAAAAGTGGCTGTTGTCGAGGGAGCCGTAGTGGAGTTGCGAGGAAGAGGTGGAGGCCATAGGGGAAACACAACAAACGTAGCACTATAGCTACAGTGGAGCATGTATGCAAAATCACAACAACTTCTTTGTCATCATGGGGGCTTGGGCATCATTGATCCAGCTATCCAGACCAGAGCCGTGCTAGGCAAGTTGGTCGTTCAAGGCTTTTAGCCAGGTGGGGATTCCTCGAAGGCTTTTCTTCTAGCACGGATTTCGGCCCGCACTCCCTTCTTCGATGGCCCCATGATCCTTGGTGTGCGGTGGATCTTCACAGAGGCCCATTCCCGCGCTCTCAATTCCATTTTTGAGGACCGTTTTGCAATTAGTTTGATCAGAGCTTGGAGACACCTCAAGCCTGCCCTCTCCTAGCTGCGTCCGACTACTTTAGGACTATCCCAAAGCGCGATAGATTTGGCAAAGGAGGATTCTTCACCTCTACACGAATGCGCGGAGGTAGCAAGAGGGCAGGCTCTCCGTTTATCATTCGGAGGTACCACCTTCTAGGAAAGATTTAGTGCTCATCTCTTACATGATGGTAAGTCCAAGCCCACCTTCGAGTGTGTTAACCACAGGGTAGCGGACCTTATCTAGGGGCTAGGGGGCCCGGGGAGTATAGCTTTTATTGGAAAACGAGGGTTATGTGTGGAGTGGGTGACTGTATTGTTGTAGCCTTGTGCTATGATGGTCAATATTTGGGCCATGAAGGTGCTAACCCACTCTTGCTAGTCCGTAGTGATTCAATGAGTATGCCATCGGTTCCTCGGGATAGGTTATGCTGGTATTAGACACCAGGTCTAAAGTCCTCACTAAACCATGCCCATGGATTATCTGACATAGATCCATTGTGGATCAGGATAGAGGACATATCTGAAAAGTCCTAGCAAAGTAACCTAAAAGATAATCACTTTAAATATGTACACACAACATGTATACATGGATATATGTACTCTCTCTCTCTCTCTCTCTCTCTCTCTCTCTCTCTCTCTCTTATTTTTCCTACCTTACACCATATATTCGCTCTAATTTGATGCTTTAAAAATTTTATTGATCTTCATAGTTGAAACTTTTCACATGTAGGCTAAGGGCGCAAGCAAGAGGAGGTCTAGATTGGCCGTGGGATTGGCTAAAAGCTTATAAATAAAGCAAGAAAGCTTGATAAATAAAAGCAAGCTACCTATAGAGAGGTTATTATTATGTAGTGACTTGGGGTCATGTTGTATGCGCGGAAGCCTTTGCTGTACTCATCCACAGCCCTAAGCTTGATTAAGAACAAGATGCTAAATAAACATGATTAAGACACACGAGAGAGAAGAAGAGAGAGATTGGTGTCAGGGTTTTCTGTATTTCATATGGTACAAAAAGGTTACTTTAATGCTTGTACATGATGGAGCCCTTGGTCAGTCCCAAAGGGGGTTGACCTCGGGCTCCTACATATGCTGAACTGACTTATGAGACTGATGAATGAATGACTGAACTTGATGAAATGACTTATGACTGAATGCTTATATATATGTTGAGGTGTGTTGGTTGGCCTGTTCTATAGCAGTTGTCGGCCAGCTTGGACATAGTATTATCCATTAAATATTCCATAATGGCTGCGCTGAATATTTGGCCTTTCCCATGTTCTCGCCACTGCTTGGAGACAAACACCTACATGTTGCGGTTGCGCGCAACGGCTCCGTGCCGTCCCCCACAGCCGTCCCCGTTCCTGCCGCCGTCCCCTTCCCTGTCCCTTGTGAGGGACGCCTCCAGGGGGACGTCCGACCGTCCCCTGCCATCCCCGTTGCTGATCCGTCCCGACTCAGCGTCCCTCCGTTCCAACCGTCTGTCCCTTCCGTCCCCTGTGACTATGACTGAAGTTCGCAAATATAGGATGCATAGGAACTAAAGGAAGATCTTATACACCAACAGGTGGTTACAAAGCTGAAGAAGGCAGCACGAGGCATGCCGTAGGTGCAGCTAATATCCCAGAATATGCGAAAAAGTGAGATGAAGCAACTGAGGGTAAAGCCCATGCTTATATAGCACCCAGAGAGCCTAGTCGGCCAGCATAAAGCAGGCCGAGTGGGGCATAATGTGGAATATTCTAGAAAAGGTGCCAAAAAATGTGAAAAAAATCCAGAAAAATATGGGAAATTTCCCAAGCTAGGGGAGGTTCTCCAGAGGTGCAGGAACATCGGGGAAGCACCCAGAATAGTGGAGGTAATCCCTCCTTCACCTCCTCTTCGGCTCCATTGAAGAGGACCGATATCGGCGTGTGTAGAAGTAAGTGATCCAAAGTTGGTCTGGAAAGCACCTTGGTGAAGATGTCTGCCACATTGTCCCTAGTAGGACAAAACTCCAGTGTTAAGGTACCGAGCGCCAAGTAGTCCCGAACCATATGATAATGAACGGCAATGTGCTTGGACTTCGAATGGAAGACCGTGTTCCATGCAAGAGCCATGGCTCTTTGACTGTCGGAGTAGACAATGGTAGGCATCGGAGGAGGGACATGAAAATGATCAAGCAGCTGATGAGGCCACAGAAGCTCTTTGACTGTTTCAAAGTAAGTACGATACTTTGCTTTGGAACTGGCGACTGTAGGTTGCTTCTTCGTTTGCCAAGAATAAGTCCAGTACCAAGTAAGTAACAATAGCCCATAGTAGACCTCCGGGTATCTGGATCACCTGTCGAGTCGGAATCTGAATATCCAACCAAATCAAGACTAGAACCATATGAAATCCCATGTGTCAAGGTGTCCTGTACGTATCTGAGAACACGAACAACAGCTTGCCAATGGGAAGTATGTGGTGCTGAAAGAAACTGACTTAGGATACTAATGCTGGAAGCAAGATCAGGCCTAGTAATGGCAAGATGAATAAGCGAGCCAACAAGCTCTCCATAGTGAGTAGGATCATGATAGGGTGGAGAGTCATCGTTTTTACTCAACTTTTGATTTGGGTCCATAGGGCAAGATTATGGGCGACAATCCTTCATACCAGATCTCTCCAAAATCTGAGAAGCGAACTTTTGTTGAGAGAGAAATATCCCCTCTGGGCACTGCTAGACCTCCATGCCAAGAAGTAGTGAAGTAGACCAAGATTGGTCATCTCAAAGGTATGACTCGGAAGATCCATAATCATAGCAGTGCAGTTGGGGTCGGACCCAACGAGAATAAGATCATCGACATATAAAATGATTATCACGATGTGATCCTCCTCTATCAAAACGTAAAGGTTACCGTCTGCATGAGTTCTCTCAAAGGAATGAGAGAGAAAGAAAGCATCAATCTTTTGGTACCATGCCCTGGGAGCCTGTTTAAGGCCATAAAGAGCTTTCTGCAGAAGATAAACATGATCCTTGAAGCCATCGCGGATGAAGCCAGAGGGTTGTTCTACATATATTTCCTCTTGAAGGTCCCCGTTGAGAAAGGCCGGCTTAACATCCATTTGAAAGATGGGTCAAGAGAAGTGAGTAGCAATGGCAAGAACAATGTAAATAGTGGTATACTTGGCAGTTGGAGCGAAATTCTCTGAGAAGTCCTTGCCTTCCTTCTGGGCATAATAGCCCTTATCCACCAAGTGGGCTTTATATTTGTCGAGTGAACCATCGGCAAGAAACTTCACTTTATAAGTCCATTTGATGCCAATAACCTTCCTATGAGAAGGGCGGGGAACAAGTTCCCACGTGTGATTTCTGTCAATGGCATCCATTTCCGCCTCCATCGCAAGCCGCCACTTAGGAATTTGTAAGGTCTCCTTTGGTGTAGAAGGCTCCGCTTGATGCATCAAGGAAGCCATCAATGCAAAAATTGTAAGCATGCTAGCATTCTGGGGTTGTAATCTAGCAGATCTCCTCAATCCGGATGCAGCAATCCCAGATTGATAAATGGTCGGATAAGGGACTTGAGAATCCCGTAATGTAGAATGAAGCCACCGTGGAGGGAGAGTGGAACTTGGTGAAGGCGAAGGAGAGGTAAAAACCAATGGTGAGGGTGGAACCAAGGAAGGAGTTGATGAAGTTGGTGGTGATTTCGGGGATCTGAAAGTCTCAGACGTTTCATCAAAGCGCACGTCTCAAGATAATATAACTTTCTCTTTGTTGGGATCCCAAAGCCGGAAGGCTTTGAGAATCGGGAACATGATCATGAGCATCACATCCAAAGACATGGAAATGAGAAATTGATGGCTTTCTCCCAGAATATGCCTTCTCTGGAGTCTTCCCATCGACCGCCTTTGTGAGGGTGAGGCTAGAAGTTGGAACAAATAAGAGTGACCAACATTGGGTTCCTCCTGAAAACTAGTGATCTTGTAAAGACCACCCTCTTGTATTCCCCGAGCGATAATCCTGTGAGAATCTTTGTGAATGATCTCCAAAACTTGATCATCGAAGTATACGTTTTCAGAGGAGCACTTACAGTTGCAAGCTTCCTTTAAAAGCCCAACTCAATGAGCTGAAGATTACCGAGACGGACGATGTCATGGCCAAAGTGCAAGAACTCAAGAAGATCCGTCAACAACAAGCCATCTTGGGAGTCCAAATCCCTGATGATGACTTTGCCATTGAGTTACTGGACAAACTTCCTCCATCTTATCAATCCTTTAAGAATACCATTGTTGAAGGTGCTGCAGTATTAGGGTTAGGGTTTACAGGAGCTTCAAGCAAGCGTGGAAATCAACAGGGAGAGAGAACACGACTTTTGTGTATGCTTCATTGATGAAAAGTGAAGTACAATAGCCACATAATAGTGACCCTAAAGATAAGTGTTCACATGTCCGGCCATAAAATGTGCCGGGTGGACCAAAACACTTATAAACTGCATATAAGTGAAATTGAACTAAACTGGGGGAAAAAACCTCCACTAACTGAAGTAAAAAGTGCCCCAGTAATCTACTGATGATCACTAGCACTCCTCTGGGTGCATACACAGCATAAAACCCAACAAACCCCCCTGGAGTGATATGTGATCACTGTACATCATCCACCAAAAGGAAACAAATTCAAAGCATTGCGGAATGCTTCAAATTTCGGACGTGGTAATGCCTTGGTGAAGATGTCTGCCACATTCTGATCTGTAGGACAGTAGATCAGACTGATATCTCCTGCCTGGAGTCTCTCCCGAACAAAATGATAGTGAATCTCAATGTGTTTCGTGCGAGCATGAAACACAGGATTCCTGGCCACAGCAATGGCACTCTGACTATCAGTATAGATAGGTGTAGGCTCCTCCACTGAAATATCCATATCAGTCATGAGACGACGCAGCCAAACACACTCAACAGTAGTAGTGTAGGCTGCTCTGTACTCTGCCTCACAAGACGAAGTGGCCACTGTGGTCTGTTTCTTGCTTAGCCAAGAAATGCATGAAGAGCCAAGAAAGAAACAATTTCCACTAGTGGAATGTCTGGTATCAAAATCACCAGCCCAATCTGAATCAGTGTAAGCGTATAACTGCATGTCACCCCCCTCAGGATAAAGCAATCCAAGAGACAAGGTACCCTGCAAATAACGGAATACACGCTTCACAGCTTGCCAATGTGACAACCGCGGGCTGTGCATGAATCTGCTCAACTGAGAGACTGCATACTGAATATCTGGCCTTGTATTACACAAGTAAATAAGGCACCCAACAGCCTGAGCATATGTAGTGGCATCAAAGGAAACACTGTCATCTTGTAGTGACAGTTTCATCCCAGGCTCCATAGGAGTACTAATAGGCTTGCAATCCTGAAATTTAAACTTCTCCAGAAGTTTAGCAACATAGCGTGATTGCAACAACCCAATGCCTCTGTTATCCTGCACAAACTGTATGCCCAAATAGTAATGTACAAGGCCCAAGTCAGACATGTCAAATGTCTGTTGCAGTATCTTCTTAAAACCTGCAATTTTGTCATCATTTGATTCCATGAGCAAGAGATCATCCACATAAAGACTGATGACCAGCAGATCTGTCTCTTCTTTCTTTACATACAGAGTGGCCTCTGATGGACTGTTCACAAATCCCTGAGTGAGTAGAAAAGCATCTATTTTTGCATACCAAGCTCGTGGAGCTTGTTTCAAACCATATAAGGCCTTTTTCAGCTTGCAAACTTTCCCCTCATGACCATGTTCTGCAAAACCCATGGGCTGAAATACATAAACTTCCTCCTCGAGGTCCCCATGTAGAAATGCAGTCTTTATGTCCAACTGGTGAACAACCCAACCACGATGTGCAGCCAATGCAATGACACACCTAAGTGTCGACATACGGGATGTAGGAGCAAATGTCTCCTCATAATCAATGCCCTTCTTCTGTGCATAGCCCTTTGCAACTAGACGGGCTTTGTACTTGTCAATGGATCCATCTGCATGTCTTTTCAACTTATAGACCCATTTAGTACCAATTGCTTTCTTGCCTTTGGGCAGATCAACCAAATCCCATGTTTGATTCTTTTTAATAGAATCAAGCTCATCCTGCATGGCTTTGTTCCAATGCACATTATCTCGTGCATCCACAAATGAATCAGGCTCATCATCATCCTGTAAACTGGCTGCCATAACCAGATTCAAATCCATGATGTGTGCATGCTCATTGGTCCTTGTTTCCCTACGAGTACGACCAGCAAGAGGACCCTCTAAATGGCTGTCCTGTAATGTCCTCAAATACCATCTAGGTATATGTCTGACCTGTGGTGCCTGCTGCCCCATATTTGGTTCAGCTTCTGGCTCATTTGGCTGCTGAATTTCTGCACCACCTACATCATTTGCTGGCTGTCCTGTACCCTCATGAGTTGGATCACCAACTGTGGAATGAAATTCCATAGGTAGTAGACCTTCAAACACATCATTTTCAGCCTGATTTGCCTCATAACCAGCCATGGATATTTCTGATTTTTCATCAAAAATCACATCCCGACTAGTGAATATCTTCCTGGATAGTGGGTCATATAACCTGTAGCCCTTGCTCTCACGGCTATACCCAACAAAAATGCATTTTGTGGCTTTATCATCCAGCTTCCTCCTCAACTCTTTGGGTATGTGTGCATATGCAAGACACCCAAAGATACGAAAATGCGATACAGAAGGCTTGCGGCCATGCCAAGCCTCAAAAGGAGTAATAGAAACCAATGCCTTTGTGGGACATCGATTCAAAATATGACAAGCACACATGACTGCTTCCACCCAAAAGATATGTGGTAGCCTTTTTGCCTTTAGCATACATCTGGCCATCTCCATGAGTGACCGATTCTTCCTTTCTGCAACCCCATTCTGCTGTGGAGTGTAAGGAGTAGTATACTGATGTTTTATACCTCTACTCCCAAGAAAGGAATTCAGCATATGTGACATATATTCCCCCCCTCGGTCAGAACGGAGAGTCTTCACCTTGCATCCTGACTCTGTCTCAGCAAGTGCTACAAAGGCCAAAAATGCATCATATACCTGTGATTTCTGTGTCAAAGGATACACCCAGCATATACGAGAGAAGTCATCAATAAATGTTGCAAAATAGAAGCAACCACCTAATGACTTCGTCTGCATGGGACCACAAAGATCACTGTGCATAAGTTGCAACTTTGCAGTTGCTCTTAGAGCCTGATCACGTGGGAAGGAAAACCTGTGCATTTTTCCCAAAATACATCCTTCACAAATGTGATCTGGAGGCTTCTCCATGAGAGGTAGATCTGTAAACATATTATGTCGCTGCATAAGCATAAGACTACCAAAATTTACATGCCCCATGCGAGCATGCCATAACTCCGCATCAACCATAGCTGGAGTAAGAGTGAATGCATTATAAGCAGACTGATCCACTGGCTGAAATGCATCCAACTGATAAAGTCCATGACATAGTGTACCAGTTAGCATCAAGGTCAAGGCATTAGCTTTGTCTCTGACCATGCATTTATCATCATCAAAGTGGACTTGCATTCCACAATGTGCCAAAGAAGAAATGGACAACAAATTCTTCTTTATCCCTAGTACATATAAGGCATCTGTAAGGCGGAGAATGGAGCCATCAATGGCTGTGAGCTGAATCTCCCCAATGCCACCAACTGGATATGAAGCATTGTTGGCACACTGAACAGTTTTGCCAACAGGGGCAGGGCCAACATGACTAAACAAATCCCTGCGAGATGTGATATGCTTTGAGGCACCACTATCAAAATACCAAGTACATGCATGCTCTGTCAAACTGAGTGCCTGTGAAGACCAAGAGGCATCATAGCTGCATGTATAAAAACAGTAATCCCTGTCCTCAACAAAAGAAGCAGTCTCTGGAGGAGCTTTAGAAGCATCATTAACAGACATCCCAGCTTCCTTTGCCTTCTCTTTAGCAATCCTCTTCCTACATTCCGTGATGTAGTGACCTGGCTTCTTACAGTAATGACATTTGCCCTTCTTCTTGGGCTGTCCATCACCTTTCTTGGTATCCTGTGAAGAACCACCATCACCTGAATTTTGATTTGAACTCTTTGGCTGAGTTTTACCTTTCCCCTTTTGACCTGTAGTAAATGCTTGTTCAGCATTTGTGTTCATATTCATATTCTTCCTCATTTGCTCCTCTTGTAGTAAGAGAGCAACAAGTTCCTGATACTTGAGGGGTTCAACAGCATTCCTCATGCTGAGGTTCAAAGAGGTATGAAAAGCCAAGTAAGATCTTGGCAAAGAGTGCAAGATGGTGGACACAAGCTCTGTCTCAGGAATAATCTCATCCACATTGATGAGTTGTTCTCTCAAATACTGCAGCTTGTTTAAGTGGCTAGACATATCATCTCCTTCATTCATTTTCTGATTTTCCAGCTCTCTTTTCAAAAATGAGATCCTAGCCTCATTACGAGCAGCATACATCTGCTCCAAAGTCACCCATGCATTCTGTGAAGAGCCAGCTGAACGGATATGAGGTATAATGGACCTCTGAACTGACAATGCAATGAGTGACAAAGCTTGTGCATTCCTGGCATCCCATGTCTTTTGAGCATTTGTTCTTTGAACAGGCAATGGCTGTCCTGGAGCCTGTACCTGTTGTCCTCGTCCACGAGCACCCCCTTGGGGAGGAGTCTCTGGAGCCAATGGACCTGGACGTGGTTCATCACCACTAGCAAAATCCCAAAGACCTTTTGCCACAAGCACATTTTTCAGCATAAAACTCCACAAGGAGTAGTTCGTGGCATCCAATTTGTCTTCCTTAGACAAATATGTGAATACATCACTTTGCTGTTGATTTGCCATTATGCTTACGCACAATGTTGTACCTGTTTATCAAAAAACCCAATAGCAGAAACCCTGATAATAACTGTACTCCACTGAATACAGTTCACCCAAATATGCCTGCACTCTCAATCCTCTGAATGTGCAGCTCAATGCACCAATGACTGAGTAGAGCAGCAAATGGCGTACACAATGCCAAAATACCCCAAAAATGCCCAAATTTGCTGCACCCAAACTGTGCAAAAAACCTGTATAGTTCTTTGCTAGAAAATCTGCCTGTTGTGCCTGTATATTTTTCACAGAGAAAATAAAAATGCCCAAAAACTGAATTTTAATGCTTACCACCGAATGACTCAGAGTTTGTGGTATTTCTGCAGGTACAGATCACCAAAGTGCAAGTACAGTTAACTGTACTTCACAGGACTGATGATGTGGAAGTACTGTGCAGGTACTGAAGGTACGGAAGTTTGAAGGCGGCGCTTACTGTACGGGCAGGTACAGTACTGTGTTGGGCGAGCATGTACACGTCAGGTACAGAAGCAAGTACGCAGCCTGCGCAGGTTTGTACAGTCGCCAGGTACGGAAGCAAGGCCACGCGTTGCACAGTACCTGAAGGCGGCGCTTGACTGTACGGGCAGGTACAGTAACTGAAGGCGACGATTTGCAGGCGGCGCAGACTGGGTGTACGGGCAGCAGGCGCACAGGTGTAGCTGAAGGCGGCGCAGACTGGGTGTACGGGCAGCAAGCGCACAGGTGTACGGCGCTCAGAAGTACGGGCAGCAGGTACTGAAGCTGCTGTACGGCGCACAGATGTACGGGCAGCAACAGTACTGTACGGCGCAGAGGTGTACGGGTGCTGTACGGGCAGCAGCAACAAGAGCTTGGCAGTGTACGGGCAGGGCAAGGTAGAGCTTCAATGCTCTGATACCAAATGAAGGTGCTGCAGTATTAGGGTTAGGGTTTACAGGAGCTTCAAGCAAGCGTGGAAATCAACAGGGAGAGAGAACACGACTTTTGTGTATGCTTCATTGATGAAAAGTGAAGTACAATAGCCACATAATAGTGACCCTAAAGATAAGTGTTCACATGTCCGGCCATAAAATGTGCCGGGTGGACCAAAACACTTATAAACTGCATATAAGTGAAACTGAACTAAACTGGGGGAAAAAACCTCCACTAACTGAAGTAAAAAGTGCCCCAGTAATCTACTGATGATCACTAGCACTCCTCTGGGTGCATACACAGCATAAAACCCAACAATTGTCTTTCGCCCTTTTCTTCCCCCAGTAGATGCGGTGATTGGCATGCTTCAGGACAGGCTAGACCTCATGATGATCTCTAACTTTTCTCCTATTGAGTCAGCTTTTTCAGTCAAAGGGAAGCCCAAGTGGCAACCCAAAGGAGGTAATAAAAACGGCTGCAAATCCAAGGAGTCTACTACACACTCCAAGGATAAAGATAAAGGAAAAGAAAAGGCTTCAAGAAGAAGAGAGACGACGAGAAAAAGTCAAAACAGAAGGTCTCCAACGACAAAGAATCCAAACCCAAAGACAAAGATGTGGCCTTTGTTCTACTCGAAGAGTGCACTTTATCCACTGAGGCACAGACTACTACCTCTCTTTTGTGGATTCCAGGGCCACTTCTCACATGACTCACAACAAGGATATCTTGGAGGACTCACTCTCTCTCTATGTAGGTCCGACTTGCGATCAACCTGTTAATACACCGATTATGGGTAATATTCCTCTAGCCACTCCCTCAAGGAGGGCCCAATACCTGGATAATGTTCTTTACGTTCCAAAGTTATCCAAAAACTTACTTTCTGCCTCCAAGATAGCCCTAAAAGGCTACGGCTGGCTGCAAGTGCATCCCATAATTCCTTAGAGGTTTGGGCAGCTTTATCCATACCGGAAATTTTCGAGAGAGATGGCTAGTTCAAGTTGTAGGAGAGTGACTGTGCGTGCCCGAAGATCCATGCTAGTCGAGGAATTCACAGTTTGTGGTGAGTTAGCTGTGGGGTCGGGCTTTGGAGTAGAAGCATCGACGAAGTGCCAAAGATCAAGACCCACCAGAAGGTTAAAGATGGCATCCTTCTAGTTGGGATAATTGGAGCCATTAAATTTGGAGTCCTTCTCCAACTGAGAAATGGTGAAAGTATTTGTAGCCATCCTGTAAAAAACTCCTCTGAAGCGTCAAAAAACGCAGCCTGCAAGGTTGAAGAAGCAGGAAAGATAGAGAAGATTCTTAAGGGTGGGATAGAAAAGGTAGAGGGTGCTGTCCAAGCAGAGAGCAGATGCTACCTAGGTAGAAGCGCAACCCTCTGGAGTAGAAAACGCAGCCTGTGGGTAAAACAGACCAGCCTGTAGAGGCTTTTACAGCCCACCTCCTTTGGAAAAAAAAGATGTAGGTGTTGTCCAGCAAATCCTAAGTCTTGAAACTGCTCTGATACCATGACAAAGTGCCAAACAATGAAAGAGAACTGAAGTTCACAAATATAGGATGCCTAGGAATTGAAGGAAGATCATATACACCAAGGAGGGGTTACAAAGCTGGAGTAGGCAGCACAAGGCACACCGTAGGTGCAGCCAATATCGTAGAATATGTAGAAAAATGTGATGAAACAACTGAGGGCAAAGCCCATTCTTAGAGAGCCTAGTTGGCCAGCATAAAGCAGGCCGATTGGGGCATAATATGGAATATGCCAAAAAAGGCGCCAAAAAATGTGGAAAAAATCCAAGAAAATATGGGAAAATTTCCTAGGATGGGGGAGGTCCTCCAGAGGTGTAGGAACAACGGGGAAACACCCAGAACAGTGGAGATGACCCCTCCAACACAATGGGTTACGCCCCATCGAATAGGTGGAAAGTCTATTACTTGATGAGTAACTTGAGTAACTTTTATGTTGCTCTTTTTCTCACTCCCCCAAATTGGGACTGAACATGTCCTCATGTAGTGGCCCTACTTCCAAAGCAAACAAGGAAGTATAACATCATATGTGGAGCTACATCCCGTACTGAGTTATTCTGAATCTTGGATACACAACTTGGTCTTAGGCACTTAGTCCTAGACGGAGAAGTTCCAAACTTCTTATCTCTCTCATGTACAATTCCAAGGCTGCCTCATGCATCACTATGCATCAATATCGCTTGGCTATCACGAGAGTGTGTGAGGAATCACCCTACGGGTACAAGCAAAAAATTTCCTTATCTTGTTGTCACTCATAGACTAACACTGCCCCTCATAGTTACCGTAGAGTAACTATGCCCAAGCATAGAGCATTCTAGATTAGAAACCTGTGAAGCCTCAGGAGATCCTACATGAGAATACACTTTGGTGCTATACCACCAGAGAACGCCCGCGGTAGGCATTTGATCATAGGTGGAATGGCCAACTTCCCCCCCTATGTCGTAGCCTTGAAGCAACCGAATTTTCCTTTGAACACCAAGGTCAAACCTTAGGTCAACTTGAGAGTCAATCTAATCCATGCAAAGTCAAGGATAAAAGATACCACCATACCTCAATTTGTGTCATGGGCTCCCATCTGACTATAACCAACTCCACAAGACTACCTGACTCGGCACTGTGTCCTGGGGTATGCCAATTGACTGCCTGCCACCAACCACCTAGTGGCTATCCGGAGGACACCAAAAGCCATGTTAACTAATGTAGAAAGCATGCAAGACAATAAATTTGTCACAATTCGGCAAAAGACCTCTAAAAATTTAATTTTTTTAAAGTAGGGGTCGTACAAAAGTACCAAAAATACAAGTATCATGACTTAGGGTCTGGGAAGTCACAATTATTGAGCCACTCCAAAAAGTGTGTGGATTCTGGCAATTTAAATTTTATTAAGTAGGGGTTGTACAAAAGCACCAAAAATACAAGTATCACAACTTAAGGTCTTGGAAGTCACAATTATTGAGCCACTCCTGGACCCACCAAAAAGTGGGGATTTCGACATGAATCCCATGTAGCAATAGCCTTCTGACACCATTGGATAACCTCGTGGTCATCTACTGGTGAAAGCTTGGAGCGCCCATCAACTTGGGGTTTGACACTATCCTCCCACGTGGGACACTGGATAATGCGCTCCTCACTTGTGTTCTCACTATTATCATCCTGTATGGGACCCTTAACAAAGCTTTCGTGATCACTCTCAAGCATATCTACTGGTGGAAGATATGGTCTAAGCCAGGCTTTATGTGCTCAAAGTCCATTGACTTCACAGAATTATTGCCCACTTACTCCATATATCTCTCGTGCACACTAAACTTACGTGCAAACTTGGAGAAAATAAAGAGTGGCGGAAAGGTTACGGGAAAGAAGTGAAAGGTTAAAGAATTGTTGACGGGGTAGATGATGAGAAGGGTCGTGAAGAGAGAAAAAATCCCGCGTGAACGAGGGCTTAGATGAAGATCGGCACCAACAGCTTGCTTTGTGCACCTTGAGAGCTTCTTGAGAGAGTTCAAGGTATATCAAACCAATGAGAGTAGAGACCTTTTAATGGAAGATTAAAAAAAGCCTTGTGCTTTTCTCAAAAGCTGACCATTATAAAAAGCTTTAATCTCTAGCTTTTTAAAGCTCAACTCCTTGCTTTTTTTGTGACCCAAAGTTGAACCCTTACCTTAGAAAAGCTTTTGCATCTCTTAAAAAAAACGTGGTCCCTTGCCTTATTTAGAACACACACATTACAGCTTGCTTTTTTAAAGTCTCCCTCTACCTTCTCTATCCCACACATCCACGCTTTTCTCTGTCCCCCTATGTGCTATCCAGATCCACTTGGCCACCCTAGAGCCACATCCACCCAGCCTGGCCAGCAGCGACGGGCGGTCTGTCGGTGACACGGTATTGACCCTATAACCTTTATACAGAAGAGATGCTTGGAATGGATGTTTAAATTGTATAGTCATTTTCAGCCTATTGTTTTCTAGCAATAAAGTGGCACCACTGACTCTGTTTTTGTAGTGTCTTGCAGGAAGTGCTAATTGATCAGTTATTGAAGCCAGGAAGTCGTGTGACGGTTGCCATGGGCCAAACCAGAACTGATGGTACCTTCCAGCTTTTCTATGTACTAGCATCCGAAGTAATATGCTATATCAAGGTTGATTTAAGCTGAGTTGAGTATAAATTACTGACCTTTCTTAAAATAAAGAAGCAAAAAAGAAAGCCGAGAATCCCATTATAGGAAGGTCTATCCTAGATCCTTGGGGGAAATAAGTGTAGAAAGGAGAGGCGAGTCTTTTGGGCTGTCTCATGCATGATTTTGGACCTTAAAATGACCTATTTTGGTGCTATTTTGTACAATTGGAATTGTCGTGCATGTGTTCTCACACGCCATATGTGCATGGAGCCATAAGAATGGTGATAGATTATAGTGGGTTTTTTTTTGAGAGTAGAAGGGTTTTTTGGGCAGCAGGGAGCTTATGAGATTAATTATTTTTCCGCACGGCTTTTGTGCAATACAAGATGTGCCAAGAAGTCAAGCTTCAAGACTTTGGTTATCTTTCTGCGGTATTAGCAGACATGCAGGTTTCTTTTGAAGTCTTTGTACAAGTTGCAACTTGCGGCTAGCTGTTTTATTTTAATTTTTTCTATCCAAAGCAGTGCAATTTACCCAATCAGCCACCATGTGTGTGTGAGTTTGAGCATGCACGCACTATGCTAGTCCCCGTCATGGCTTAATCTGCCCTTCACTTCCAGAGCAGTGATTAAAACTTAGTACAATGGTTTATCTATGAAGATTTGTTTATGCATGAACCTGCACCTTTTCTTGGGCATTGATGAGGTGAGTGGGAATTCCACAGCACGTAGTCAATGCTATACATGATGGAGTTGATAATTTGAAGCTTTATGAGTAGACTCTCATGCAGCTTTATTAGTAGACTCTCATGCAGCACTTTGTTTTTTGTTACGTTTGGGAAATAACTTTGAGTTCTCCATTTGTATATAGCTTCTCATTGCAAATTGTAGGGTAGGGTTCTTCACTCCAAGCTGCTTTCAATGTTTAAAAGCCTTAGTGTGGGTCAAGGGATATTTAAAGAGATGCTTGTTGGTGGATATCTAGGGGTCAAGAGGACGTGTGAGCACGTCTTGGTAGTGCTTGTGCAACTTGGATGGTGCAACCTACCCATACAGCCTATTCATCTGTTGCACCTTGCACCTTCAACAATAGCTTGTACAGTTCTATTTCTTGCTGTAACTGCCCCTAGATTAGTTGTGCCTGTTCCGCATGTGTCACTAGGTGCTGACAAAACTCTGTAGAACACTTGTGCTATTGTGCTAGGGTTTGAGAGTAGAGATAGAGAAGAGAGCAGTGGAATGAAACACAGCATGCACAAGAGTCCTACAACTATTGTTCTATAGTATGTACAAGAAAGGAGTATTACAGCTTGAATTCAAGTACAAGAGATGATTGAGAATGAAGATGTCAGTTCTCAGTGTGTGCAAAAAGAGAACCCAAATAGTGACTTTTCCCAACCAACTTGTGCCCTCCTGGGAACTAGGGCTTTACGCTAACCAAGCAGCAGCCAACGCACTTGGGTGGAGAAAAGAAAAAGATTGGCAATTCCCTAGGCTCTGATACTTGTGCCTTTCTGCAAGGGTTTGAGCGGAGAGCTAGAGAAGAGAGCAGCGAAACACACAGCACGCACAAGAGTCCTAAAATTAATGTTCTGTTTTATGTACAAGAAAGAAGTATTACAATTGGGATTCAAATACATGAAATGACTGAGAATGAAGACACTAGTTCTCTTCCTGGCACAAAGAGAACCCAAATAGTGACTTTTCCCCACCCTGACCCGTGTGCTTCTAGAAACTTGGGCTCTACCCTAACCAAGAAGCCAACACAAACAAGTGGAAAAGAAAAAATTGGCAATTCCCTAGGCCCTGATACCTACTAGAGAATACTGGTGCCTTTAGAACCCCAAAAAAACCCAAATATTGACTTTTACCAGCCCCAACTTGTGCCCTCCTAGAAACTAGGGCTCCATCCTAACCAAGAAAAACACACGGGTGGAAAAGAAAAAAATTGGTAATTTTCTGGCTTTGATACCAGCTGTAGAACTTATGTCTTTTTGCTAGGGTTTAAGAATAGAGACAGAGAAGAGAGCAGCACAGCTCACACAAGAGTCCTAAAACTACTGTTCTTTATTATGTAGAAGAAAGAAGTATAACTGGAGTTCAAGTATTGTGGCTGAACTGAATGCCAATAACGAAAGAGAAAAATGTAACAAATGGGATTGTTGTCCATTAATATTAAATGAGTGGGAGAAACCCCTTTTTATATCTTCATAGCACCAACGCCCTTCACAATCCACCCCTTATATCTGGATAAGATAAGTGTGACATGTGTCATGTGTAGTTCCATGATATGTACTAAGGTCTTTACCCTCTAAGACTTCTTCTTCGGACGATCCCTGTAATGATGGCCGAGTTGATTGCACTCAAAGCATAGGTTGTCCTTGTCAAAGTTAGTGCTAGCCAACATGAAGAGATCACGACACAGGTGAATGAACTCTTAGAAAAGGGTCTTATTAGACCTAGTTCATCCCCTTATTGCTCAGGATGTGTGTTGATTACAGGGCTCTTAACAAAATAACCATTAAGAACCGTATTCCTATTTCTCGCATTGATGATATCTTAGACCGCTTGCAAGGAGCTTCATGCCTTAGCAAGATAGATTTGAAGAGTAGTTATCATCAAGTTGAGTTGCACCTCGGGATGTGCATAAGACTGCTTTTCGTACTTCATTTGGGCTTTATAAGTATTTTGTCATGCCTTTTGGTTTCACCAATGCTCCTCACCAATGCTCCAATCACATTTAACAGGCTTATGGATAGCATCTTTAGAGAACATCGCAAATTCACTGGCACATTTTTTTTGATTATATCTTGGTGTTCTCCCGAAATAAGCAAGGAAATATCAAACACCTGACCATTGTGTTTGAAGAATTAAGGAAACACCAACTCTTCATAAATGCTAAGAAGACTGAGTTTTTCCTTTTTGAGAGCCATTACTTGGGTCATATTGTTTCTAAAGATGGTGTACGTATGGATCCACAAAAAGTTCATGCAGTAATAAATTGGCCTCAACCCAAGAATGTACATGCAGTGCGAAGTTTTCTTTGCTTATGCACATATTATAGGAGATTCACAAAGCATTTTGCTCATAAAGTATCACCCTTGCATGCTTTAACTAAGAAGAGGGCTACATTTATCTGGGAGAAAGCGGAGT
Source organism: Cibotium barometz (assembly GCF_041138505.1). Classification (NCBI taxonomy): domain Eukaryota; kingdom Viridiplantae; phylum Streptophyta; class Polypodiopsida; order Cyatheales; family Cibotiaceae; genus Cibotium; species Cibotium barometz. The sequence goes on along the minus strand of NC_141108.1, from coordinate 15,184,870 downwards.
CCAATGCATTTATAGCACTTAAGAATGCCATTGCTGGACCTGTGTTTATTGTGCTTGATTTACATAAGCCTTTCTCAGTTGAATGTGATGCATCGGGAAAATGTATTGGAGCTGTCCTCAATCAAGAGGGACATGCAGTAGCCTATGAGAGCAGACGTTTGCAAGGTGGCAAGAAACATATGGGTGTTTATGAGCAAGAACTCATGGTTGTAATTCATGCTCTAAAGGTGTGTAAACACTACCTTTTAAGGAGCTTAATTTACAATAAAGATAGACCATCAAAGTTTGAGATTCTTTCTTACTCAAACAAAGCTTTTTGAGAAGCATATGCAAATGGCTAACTTTTTTTCCATGTTTCACTTCCAGATTATTCATACCCTTGGAAAGAAGAATGTAGTGGCCGACGCGCTCTCCCAAAAGCCATATGTAGCTGCTATTTCAGTCGCATCACATGAAGACTTGACTATGATGGGTAATGCCTATGCTAAGGATGATGATTTTGCATCTTTATGGGCTGATTTGTAGTTTGGGACAGCACATATGCCATATGTATGTAAAGATGGATATCTCATGTATGCTAACAGATTATGTGTTACCAAAGACTTAAGGGCAAAAGTTTTGCATGAGTCTCATACACCACCTTATGCAGGGCATAGAGGAATTTTGCCAACCACTCGGTTTATTGAGAGGTATTTCTTTTGGCCTAGTATGCGTAAGGATATTATGGCATATGTACGTGAATGCATCACTTGCCAAAAAGTAAAGTTCAGTAGGCAAAAGGCCGCAGGGTTACTTCAGCCCTTACCCGTGCCACATGAACCTTGGGAAAGCATAGACATGGATTTCATGATGGGCTTGCCTCGTATACAATATGCAATGGTGCCATATGGACTATTGTGGACAGATTTAGCAAATAGGCTCACTTCATACCAGTGAAGAAGACCAGTAAACTAGACCACATGGTGAAACTGAGGTGGGCAGTACAATCCAAATTTCTAAGAATATTAAACTTCGCATTAAAGATGCTAAGTACAGATAGCTTCACTAGTACAACCACACTCACCCACACTCACTTAATGAGTACAAAAGATTTGGAGAAGCTAACAACACCATGGGTCCGGAATGGGCTGTCCCTCTCTCCCTATAAATAAAACTTTATTACAAGGAGTATTTATAGATACATGTAGAGGGTGCTCTTGCACTGGATTTCCAAGTATCAAAGATGAAAACAAAGTAAAACAAATCTCTCCGCCCAAGCGCAAATGCAAGGGGTGTTTCTAGCTTCACACCAGCCTAGTGCGGATTTCACAAGAGAAACCCAGTCTCACATAGTCTACTGTGTGGATCTTACAAGCACTCCCAGTCTCACACTAAACAAGATGCTCCTACAGAGCCTTGGTCACTTGGTCCTCAATCCTAAATGAAAACATTTGCTGAAACATCATTTTCAGTGCACGTACCTCCTCTTTGATACTTCTTCAAAGTACTTGTATCAAGAAAAGAACTCGAGGGAGAGCTTCAGCAGGTCCCTCACCTTTATTACAGAGATATTCACCAACAACTTATGTGTGTGAGAAGATGTTATTAACAAATGGCCACTCTTCCATGTATGCAAACCCTTTGCGCGAGAAAGGAGTTGAAGATGTTGGCCTGTTGTATCTTCTTGTATGCAGCCTTGTTATAGTGATAGGGTCGATGGAGATATCAACCTTGAGTACCATATTGAATCCAGCCCTGTGCTAAGGAAGAGAGATGATTACTCTGTGTGCAGCTAGTTTGCTCTAAGAAGCAACCAGGTCTTCCTTCAGTCTACCAGTTGATGGAAGATAAGAGAGAGAGTCTAGGGCTTCACTTCAGTACACCGGCTGGGCATAAGGAAGAGATAGGATTCCCCTTCGATTCAGTCCACTGCGAACAGGGAAGAGAGAGAGAGAGAGAGAGAGAGAGAGAGAGAGAGAGAGAAATGAAATGACATTAACGTCTTCAAAAGGCCAAAATGACCTATGAGACCAAAAAGGTTACAACAATTGGTGGATCTGATACAATGTCTGTGTAAGAAAAGCTAAAACAACTAAATAACTAACTCTGAAACTGAAACAACAACTATGAGGAAAAGTAAGGTACTAGGAGCTCCTAATGGGTAACATCTGGGAAGCAAAACTCCAGCAACAAAGGTAAGCATCATATACATCACTATCCAAAGATGTCTCTCATCGGTCGATGGCGGATATCCTCAATGTCCTCCATGGTGAGTACTTTGATTGGACGTCTCCCATGCTGTGCTAGTATTGTCCCGATCCTCTGTTGTAGTCTCCGCCGGTGTCAAGATGGGCCTCTCATCTTGGGACGCTTGGACCGCCCTAGCTCTATAGCCCGATCAATGAGTGTACCTCTGGTGCGGCTATACTCTGGGGCTAGCTGCAATGCCTGTTGGCTTGACTGCTCAATCTCTGGTCGAAAGAAGTTTCTAATCTGCCTCTGGAGGTGTCTCTCCCTCTCTGATCCCCTCCCTCTCAAGAGACCCTCTCTATGTCTACGCAGCTCCAGCAAGTATAATCCGAGGCATCTGTGATCCTGGTATCTCATGACTCTGGAAAGTGGTTCGAAACCCTCTCTGAACAGGCAGTGAAAACGGCCTCGTATCTCATAATATACTGGAGAGAGAGAGAGAGAGAGAGAGAGAGAGAGAGAGAGAGAGAGAGAGAGAGAGAGAGTTATATTAACGTCTATGGAAGACCCCAAGGGCCTATGAGACCAAATGTAATACAATGGTACCATGGATATACTAAGCCATGGAAAACTAAAAGAAAAAGTAAAATGAAAATATCTGACAATACATGTGATCAACAGATGATCCTGTGTAGAGTGAGATATGCTGTGATTAGCTAATGTTGATACCCGCCTCGGCCAGAACCGATGTGATGGTGGAGTGAATGTCAGGCCTCTGTGATGGGAGCGTGACATGTCGGCGGAGAACCTCATGAATACGGGTCTCTGTGTGGTGGAGGGTCCTGATGCACTGGGTTGGGGACGTTTGGCTTGCAGAATGGATGGAGCTCTCTCACTAAGAACTCCTCTGGGGCGTGGAGCTGGATTGTGGGTACGGGTGGTGGGCTCTGATGTCGTAGTAGAGGAACTGTTGTGGGCAGTAGGTTCCGATGTGGATGTATGTACCACAAAGAAATCTGTGATGGCTCTCTGTGAGGTGTCCTGTTGAAGCGGGGTTGTCTCTCAGCATGTTGCCTCAACACTACATCTCTCTGTCGTCTTAGCTCCATCAAGTACATGTCCAAGCACCTTTGATCCTCGAACTATCACCCGTGTGAGTGGTCCAAATCCCTCTCGGAAGAGGCAATGGAATCTCCCCGGTATCTTATAGTAAGCCGGGCAAGCGAGCATATAATGGGCCTCATCTTGTATTGCTCCTGTGTGATGCATACTGTGCATGTCCTCTCCTCATGTGGGATATCCTCAGCTCTACCAGTCTCTACTTTGAGGCAGTGGGAGGATACCCTGAGTTGGCCGATTGTGATACGCATGGCATGTGACATGTGTATATGTATGTATCTTGGCGTCTCAAAGAATCCATCCTCGGAGAGTCTTAAGAAGTGATCTTTGTAGAACTCACACATCTTACCAATCTCTGATGGAGACACCCATGTGTGGGTGGTGTATGTGTAGCCCGAGTAGATCTAACCGGATGATCCGGTTGATCTCTTGACGTGAGAGATCAAGGTATGGGGAATCCACGCTATACTAAAACGGGGGGAGACAGTCCATCTGTATGCCCTGTGCATGAAACCACTCGACTACTTCAGAGTACCATGCATGTGTCGGTAATGGTGGTGGCCATGTCGCTGACTAGGAGGGCAGTCCAACTCGTCTCGATTGTTCCCTCTCCCTCTCGCTCTATAATTGCATAGAGGACTCTAGTGATAGTCGTGGGAGGCGATGTCTGTCAAGCATGTATACATGCTGAATATAAGTGACGGTTTGAAAAAGGGCATCTGTAACCAGTGGGGCCACCTCAAACTCTGCATGTAGAATGTCATGTGGTACAGATGGCCTACTCCTGATCATGCGTGACATCATCACCTGCAACCTCTCTATGCTCCTCCAATGATCCTTCCCTAGGCTTGGGCCCCAAAGGGCTGCACCATACATAGCCGTTGGTCATACTAGAGTATCAAAGAGCCAGCACTTAGTGCGGGGTTCTTGGAAATGTGCTTGGAAACACTCTCTCTATACGGGCTAGGGAGGCGTGCCCCCTCGGAAGTTGGTCAGTGGTAGCTGTGGTCATGCAAAACAAAGGGCCTGTAAAAGTGACTCCTAGATACACATACTTTTGCACAATCTCCATTGGGGCATCTCTGTATATGAAAGAAAATCGTGAGGCGACTGCAGAAGATGTGTTGAAGACCTTGGTTTTGCCCAAATTGACCATAAGGTCTCTCTCCCTGCAAAATCTGTCCAATGCATTTAAGTGTTTTTGTAAACCCTCGGCTGAATCTGAGATCAAGACAATGTTGTCAGTATATAGCAATATGGACACTACGTTCTGAGCCAATGATGAACCTCTACCTCTGAAACTATCCACAAATACTGCGATCTCATCAATGTATAAGCCAAAGAGTGTAGGTGAGAGTGGGCAGCCCTGCTTAACCCCAATAGTGCTACATATATCTCCCGAGGTCCCATCAGGTGCACGTACTCTTTTCAAGTATTGCCTCAGTGCCATCACACCCCACATCATCTCATGTGAGAATTGGAGCTCCTGCAAGCGTCCTATCAATCAAGATCGAGGGACGGCGTCAAAGGCTTTGCGGAAATCCACAAAGTAGCAATACACATGTCTCTTTGAGGACCTCGCCGCCTCTATGATAGCCCGTAAAGTAAAGATATGATCCAGTGTGGAGAAGTTTCTCCTAAAGCTTGCTTGGCGTGATGCTCTGTTTCCCATCCTCTCTGCCATAGAGCTCATCATGTCCTCTAGTACTGCCCCATAGATTTTGGCCTTTGTGTGACCAATCATGATAGTCCTGTAGTTACCTGGGAGGCTGGGTCCGTGGGATCTCTTGCTTCGTGGATGGGGACAATGGTGTTGGTAGTCGAGGAGGGTGGGAAGCCTTCACAGAGTGCTCTGTTAAAAAGACTGGCAAGAATGGGAGCCAAGCTTAAAAACCTGCATAATGGGAGAGCAAAAGATCATGAGGATCTATGCGCGGAACATTTAGCCCACGGGCACCCCATGATGGGGCATGAGATTGTGAAAGAAAGTAATGCGTGGTCAGCTAGTATGGGAGGAGGAGGGATGGTGAAGTCTGAGATGTGTGGTATAAGAGCGGGAGATCCCATGAGGTAATCCACCGTACTAGTGCCTCCCCCATGGGGTAAAGATTTAAGGCTGTCCGACTGTGGCCATCTGGACAACCCATTATATATAACCAGCTCATGCATAGCCCCCGTCTCCAAGAAGTGTCTACCATATGATGTTTGATTCCCCATATCCTGGTTGGCCCTCTGGAGGCCCATCTCAGCCAAGTCAATTTCTGACAACATAATGGCATCTCCTTGGAAGTCATATGTCTGCAGTTGTTCCCCTTTTGTCCGTGCATTAAAGTCTCCCAGTAGGAGGACCTCTCCCTACTGGGAGAACTCTGCAATGTAATGGCGCATAGGGAGTCTCCCCTTTCTCTGTCAACCTGCATGCATATTCTGATTTTTCTAGTGGGAAGTAGCATATTGCAATATGCATCACTCTCAAGCCAGGCCTGGCTAATTTCATCCACATAAAACGAGCCTCCTCATTGTGTCTAACCATTGTGAGCATGCCTCTCAAATGGCTCCCGTCCATACGACACCATCCTGCTAACACACGGGTGGCACCAGTCTGGCTCCCGTCCATGTCAGCAAAATACTGGCCTCTTCACACGAGGCACTGGCCTGGCCTCAAGTGAACGAGACGCAAAAACTGGAGATGGACCAAATGGTCGGCCAATTGGTGACAGGATGACTCTGTCACTGCTAAGCTGTAGTTGCACCCAAAGATATCATGCATCCTTGTCCTTCCGGACGATGCTGAGAATCTGTTAGAGATGGGATCTAAAAAGGACAGCTACCCCTCTAGAGCCACGTACTCCTCCTGATGTGCGGGTCTCGCCTTGAAAAGCTGACTCGCACTCTTACCCGGCTATGTATGGTAAGCCACTCTCAGGGTTCTGATGAGAGAACTCTTCGCTTCAGTTCAAAGACTGCAGGAGAGAGAGGGAAAGAAAGATGTAGCTCTTTTTGTTTCAGTTGGTTGATTCCAGGAGAAGGAGAGTCCTTTTTGCTTCAGTCCATCCGGTGCAAGAAAGAGAGATAGAGGAGAAATCTTTTCGCTTCAGTTGGCTGTAGGAGTGAGAAAGAAAGATGTAACTCTTCTCGCTTCAATTGGTTGCAGGAGAAGGAGAGGGAAGATTTCCTTTCGAATGTTTCCAGCTCTTTTCCACGCTTCTCCCTGTCGGCGTGCGAAGGATGTAGGCATATGCTCACTTATGGTAGTGCTATGTGTGAACAAGGCTTAACCAAGGGCACTTTTTCCCATGTGGTTTTTCCCCTTGGACATCAAGTGTGAAAGGACACTCTAACATATAATATTTTGTACTTCTATATTATATGGATGTGGCACACATGCAAGGGTTGACTTGCATTTTGTGGATACCACACTTTTGGCTCTCTCTCTCTCTCTCTCTCTCTCTCTCTCTCTCTCTCTCTCTCATTTCTGTGTGTGAGCTTCTCTACCCTGCACCTAACCCTAATGTGCAGGTTTGTGTGTGTGAGTGTGTGAGTCCAACACCCAACATTTGGTATCAGAGGTGGGAGCTGGCCTTGATATTCTGCTGCTGCAAAAATTCCGTCGCCACTGTGGTTCCGTCCGTCGAATTCCGTCGCCGCTGTGTTTCTGTCCGTCGGATTCCGTCGCCGGATTATCTGGTTCCGTTGGAGCTCCTCTATCCAGCCACCAGGAACGGGCGGCACTAGTGGGGAGCCCACCGCCCAGCTCGCGGGCGGCACCGCCGTTCCCAGCCGGCGGCCACAGCAACGTACGTGGCTCCGTTCATGTGCTCGTCGCGGTTCCGTTCCTCCGACAGAGCCCCCAGCCGGTCGACGTCGACACCTCCTCTGCAGCCGCTGCCGACCAGCTCCGTCACCCTTCCGGCCGTCAGCGCTCGTCATTCCGACTAGCGTTCGTCCTCCACCGTCGACGTTCCTGCTCCGGCCGCCGTCCGTCCCCACCGTCGACGTTCCTGCTCCGGCCGCTCGCCCGTCGCTAGTCCAAGGCCATCGTCTACGCTCCGACTCGACCGGCACCCGTCGACTCCGAGACCCGCGCTGGCAAGGCCGCCGGCGCACCCTGTCCGACTCCAGCGACGGGAGCTTGCGTCTGAAGCGCCTCGTCGCCTCTCACTCACCTGACAGATGCACAACGCCCGTTTCTGCTGGTCCGCCTCTGTCCAGAGCACTTTTCTGCTGGTCCGCCACCGTTCAGCGCCCGTTTGCTATTCTCCCGCCTACGACTGGCCCACGGTTGCCGCTTCCATCTGCTCCGCCTTGCTGTCCTCTGCACACCTTGTGACCTGTGTGCACCCATCTGCAGCTCTGCACGCCTCCGTCTTGCCATCCGTGCTCTGCAACGACTCCCTACAACAACAACTCCCTCCAACGCCTTCACCTGCAACGACTACCTTCAACAAGGTCTTCCCGGCTGCCCAGGTACCTGTGTTTCAGTAAACAAAATAAGGTTTGCAGGCAGATTCAACAAATTTTGGGGGTTTGCCAGGTTCAAGAAATTTGGGGGATTTATCAATTTCAGGACAAATTAAAAAAAAATTGGGCATTTTGCTTTGCTTGCAATTTGGGGGTTTTTGAAATTGAGGTCAAAATCAGCAAATTGAACCTCTCTTATTTGCAGAAATTTGGGGGTTTTCAAAATTGAGGTCAAAATTGGCAAATTGGAGCTCTTACATTTGCAGAAATTTGGGGCTTTTGTGAAAATTGGCCGATTAGATGCACATTGAAGCAATTGGAGTGCATAAAAATTGGGGATTTTCTGATTGGAGCATGTAATTGGGCATTACAGCTGCGATTTGTCGCGTATGTATACACATTGAGTGTAATTGGACAATTTGGTGCAGGTTTACACTTGCTTTGGTTTGCAGGCATACATTTGCACAGGACATTTGGTTGCCTGGCAGTGCACATTGGTGCTTGGTTTGCTTGCAGTTATACTTTGTTGACATGGCACAGAATGCTACAGATGTATTTGGTGTGCTCACCTAGGAGGACAAGCTGGATGGATCTAACTACTCCCTCTGGAGTTTTATGATCCGTAATTTGCTCGTAGCCAAAGGGCTTTGGGGCATCGTGTGTGGTGATGACACACGCCCACTTACCATACAGGCAGCCACGCCTCAAAGGGGAGGTGCTCAAAGAGCTCCTCATGTAGATCCTGCTCCCACACAAGAGCAGAAGAGATGGGACTCTAGAGATGCACATGCCATGTCATTGATAGCCCTTTCAGTGAAAAGGACTATTATTCCACACATTCGTTCATGCAAGACATCGAAGCTTGCATGGGACACATTGGAAGCAATGTATCAGGTACGCAACGAGGCAAGAGTTGCCTACTTGAAGAGGCAATTGGATCTTCGTTCTATGGATGAGGGTGACTCCATGGCAGATCATCTCACCAAAGTGAAAGATTTGCAGGAACAATTGCTCAACATTGATGAGGTTATCCCAGACAGACAGATGGTCACCAACACTCTTCATTCTTTACCGCCTTCCTACTTGGGCTTTCACACCTCTCTCAACCTCTCAATGAGAGGAGGTGGTGATCCCGTCACTTTTGAAGAGCTCGTGGGTTTACTCTTGCAGGAAGAGCAAACAAGAGCAAACTTATCGAGCAACCGTGGTGGAGAAAAGGCATTTACAGCCAAGGATAAGGGTAAAGCAAAGAGCTTTAGGCATGGGGGACAACAGTCTAGCAAGGCTGGTCATGGACAGCCCTCTTCTAGTGGTGAAAAGTCTGACAAAGGGGATGCAAACAAGCCCAAAAAGAAGGGCAAATGTCACTACTGCCATAAGCCTGGACACTACATCAGTGAATGTAGGAAAAGGATTGCAAAAGAGAAAAAGAAAGAAGCAGGCAATGCAGTAGCAGACTCTTCGGATGACAAAGCACAGCAATCAGCTAATGTAATCCAGGAAGAGTACACTTTTTTGGTCACATGCACTAGTGACACACCAAGTGCTTCGGACACTGATATGTCTTGCATTGCATCTGACAGACAGAATGCATCATGGTATTTTGATAGTGGTGCTTCGAGCCACATCACTTCATGCAAAGATTTATTTCAGCACTTGGTTTATGCTTCAAATGGCCGCACTGTATCGTGTGCAGATCATACCACATATCCAGTAAAGGGAATTGGTAATGTCATACTTATTGCAGCCAATGGTGGCAATATATGTATGAAAAATGTATTGTATGTTCCAGGAATAAAGAAAAATCTGCTCTCCGTCTCAGCCATAAACGACCAACGTTTCAAGGTTGAATTTGAAGACGGGAAGTGTTTGGTAAAAGACCCATCAAAGGGTTATGAAATAGTTACTTCTGGAACATGATACAAAGGCTTGTATAAGCTGGACAGCTATGACAAGCGCACTTACGATGCAAATACAGTGGCTGCCCACACTCCTGCTATGCATGACGCAGAGCTATGGCATGCTCGTTTTGGGCATGTAAATTTTCAGAGTTTGATGCTTTTGCAGAAGCATCATATGGTTGATAATATGCCGCCTCTTGAGTCTCCACCAAGACATGTATGTGAGGGGTGTATTTTGGGAAAGATGCAACGGAAACCATTCCCCAAAGATGGAGCTGTTAGAGCTGAAAGTAAATTACAGCTCATACATAGTGATGTATGTGGTCCAATGCGGACACCATCCATAGGGGGCATCTTTACTTTGTCACATTCATTGATGACTACTCCAGGTTTGCTTGGGCTTACCCTTTGAAAGCAAAAGAAGATGTGTTTACATGCTTTCGACACTTTGTAGCAATGGCTGAAAATATGTGTGCATGTAAAGTCCAAACACTCCGCTCAGATAGAGGTGGAGAATACATGTCAAATGCATTCAAGGATTATATGCTTCAAAAGGGCATCAAACACAGTACATCCTTATACACCGCAGCAGAATGGTGTAGCTGAAAGGAAAAATAGATCTCTCATGGAAATGGCAAGATGCATGGTGAAAGCACAAAAGTTGCCTCACAAATTTTGGATGGAAGCTATAATGTGTGCAACTCATGTGTTGAACAGGTGTCCAACAAAAGCTTTGAAAACCATAACACCATTTGAGGCTTGGTATAGCCGAAAGCCAACAGTGGATTATATGCGTACATTTGGGTGTTTGGCATATGCACATGTGCCAGAACAACTCCGAACAAAGCTTGATGACAAAGCAATTAAATGCATTTTTGTGGGCTACAGCAATGAAAGCAAAGGATACCGTCTTTATAATCCAACTACACGAAGGATGTTTGTGAGTAGAGATGTGGTATTTGCTGAAAATTCAGAACAGCCCATGGTCAGCTTGTATAAAAGCAATGATACAGGCTTACAGGACATGTTTGATGGACTTTTACCCATTGCAATCAGGGGGGATTCAGATCAGCCAGCCCCTACACAAGAAAATCCACATGTAGAACATGTGGAACAGCCAGCCATTCAGCCCCCTTCTGTGGAAGAAGTGGAAGATCTTGTCAGGAAAGAGCAAACAGCCATAGACACAGCCAAGTCAGTGCCAAGATGGTTGCTGAAAACTTTGCAAGAAAGCAAACTTGCAGCTCCACTCACAGGTAGAACAAGGGCTAGTTCCAGCCATGCTTTGAATGTACATCGTGGGGAGTCTGCATTCGCAATGGGTGGTCTCTTTGATTTAGAAGAGCCTTCTTCTTATGAAGAAGCACATGAGAATGAGCATTGGTTGCAAGCTATGCAAGCTGAAATTTCTTCTATCATGAAGAATAATACATGGGATCTTGTGGAATTGCCTAAAGGCAAGCATGTAATTGGCACAAAGTGGGTGTACAAAGTCAAAAGAAAGTGTGATGGTACTATTGACAGGTACAAAGCAAGACTTGTGGCTAAAGGCTACTCCCAGAAAAAGGGAATAGATTATGAAGAGACTTTTGCTCCTACTTCGAGAATGACCACAATAAGATCTGTGATTGCATTGGCTGTCCATAAAGGATGGAAAGTGCATCAATTGGATATCAAAACTGCATTCTTAAATGGGGATTTACAGGAGGAAGTATATGTAAATCAGCCCATTGGTTTTGTAGTTCCTGGTGAGGAACATAAAGTATGCAGGTTGCACAAAGCATTGTATGGGTTAAAACAAGCTCCAAGAGCTTGGTATGATAAGATACATGCTCATCTAACCAGCCAAGGTTATGAGAATAGTTCAGCTGAAAGCACATTGTATGTGAAGAAAACCAATGCCGATATTCTCATAGTCATCTTGTATGTAGATGACATGCTCATTACAGGTACAAGCAAAGCACAAATTTCAGATTTCAAAGCTGATTTGAAAGCTGAATTTGATATGTCAAATTTGGGGCCTTTACACTACTATCTCGGCATACAGTTTATGCATACAAATGATGGCATTGTTATGCAACAAACTAAGTACATAAAAAGTTTGCTAAAAAGGTTTCACATGGATGAATGTAAGCCCATTTCTACTCCGGTAGAATCAGGTGTACGGCTTACTATGCATGATATTGGAGAGCCTTTTGAGGCCGGCCTTTATAGCCAGGCAGTGGGATGCCTCATTTACTTGTGTAACACGAGGCCAGACATATCTTTTGGGGTGTCTTTGTTGAGCAAATTCATGCACAGCCTAGGCATAAAGCATTGGCAAGCAGTCAAACGCATTTTTCGATATCTTAAGGGTACCCTGGATCTTGGTTTGTTCTATCCCAGGGGGGCAGCTTGCAGCTTTATGCATACAGTGATTCAGATTGGGCTGGTGATTATGATACCAGGCAATCCACCAGTGGGAATTGTTTTTTTCTTGGCAGCTCATGCATATCTTGGTTGAGTAAAAAGCAACCCGCTGTTGCTACATCTACTTGTGAGGCTGAGTACAGGGCAGTCTTTACAGCTACAGTAGATTGTGTATGGTTGAGGAGACTATTGGCTGATCTTCGTGAGTGTCGGCAGACACCCACCACCATTCTCACTGATAGCCAGAGTGCTATGGCCGTGGCATGAAATCCAGTATTTCATGCACGTACCAAGCACATAGAGATTCATTATCACTATGTCAGAGAAAGGCTACATGCAGGGGAGATCAGTTTATCTTATTGCCCTACACAGGATAATGTTGCAGATCTATTCACAAAGGCTTTACCTCGAAGAGAAAAATTTGAAGCTTTCCGCAAAGCTTTGGGCTTACTCTCATACAGAGAGTGATCTGCTACCTTGTACAGGTTCACACTTCCACTACAGGGGGGATTTGTAGGCATATGCTATGATAGTGCTATGTGTGAACAAGGCTTAACCAAGGGCACTTTTTCCCATGTGGTTTTTCCCCTTGGACATCAAGTGTGAAAGGACACTCTAACATATAATATTTTGTACTTCTATATTATATGGATGTGGCACACATGCAAGGGTTGACTTGCATTTTGTGGATACCACACTTTTGGCTCTCTCTCTCTCTCTCTCTCTCTCTCTCTCTCTCTCTCATTTCTGTGTGTGAGCTTCTCTACCCTGCACCTAACCCTAATGTGCAAGTTTGTGTGTGTGAGTGTGTGAGTCCAACACCCAACAAAGGAGTCAAAACGGCGCCCAGTTCTTCGCCAGCCAGCCAGCCAGCCACCTTCTTTTCGCCACGTCGACTACCATGTTGGAGAAGAGGGGAAGTTATACATGGCCAGCCATGCTTTATTATTATTATACTTTTTGAATACAACTAGCCTTCATAAATGATACATGTCCTTTTATACAAATGATTTAAAAGTTTGGGTGTCCCTTGGGGTGTTCACACCCATTATTAATGTGGGTGTGAACACTCCACCTTATAAAATATAACTAAGCCTTTTACATGGTTTTAGATCCCTTCGACGGCTAGTTTTGGTGCTTGCAAAAAGCCAATCGCAAACCAACAAGCAAAGGCATCCACACAGTCTCGTAGCTAGTAGTTATGGAGTAAATCTTTTATCTTCGCACATACACAAAATAGAACCAAAGCCTAGTGAACCTATGGAGGAGGACCCTCTTGAACTTGAGGAGATTCTCCAAATTGAGCAATTTCTCTTTCATAAGGAAAAGAGGCTCCTTGAGGCCGTTTACAGCGGCGGTTTCTAGTGAAGTTTCCCAACTATCCTGCAATGGATGTTAAATGGTTGGATGAACAAACTCAGATTTGGATGCCTACTTGGAAGCTTTTCTGTTGCGGTCGACTATTTAGAAGAGGTGGGAAAGGTTACCATTTGGCTCCTTGAATAACAAGGTATTCTTAAATAAAGCAAAGATGGATTCTCATTGGATCTTTCTATGCATTTGGACGCTAGTTTGACTAGTGAATCATCCTCGGGATGTCGAGTGTTTAGGCTTTGTTGATATGATTAGTAGTCCCGTGACATGGGCTGGTATTGCCAGAGGGATGGGAGCTTTGCTGATATGATCTGTAGCTCTTCTAGTAGTGCTAGTGTGAGTAGTAGGCCTGGAGGTGTGACCAGTATGACTGGGAATGCTGGTGTTCGGGGTCATCTAGTATAACTAGATCCCTGGGTGAGATACATGGCTTGAGAACAGGGGATTTCAAATGCATGTTTGCATATGCATTTCATTTTGTGTATGTCGGAGACAAAAGATTTATTAGATGCATGAATTGTTTTCGTGTCTTGCATGTGTGTGTACATCTGGTCTCGTACCGCTGGGGATGCCTAGAACTACTGGCTACAAGGTTGTGTGGATGCCTTTGCTTGTTGATTAGTGATTTGCTTTTTGCAGGTGTCAATATGGCCATCGAAAGTCCCAAAATCCATATTTAGGACTTCGTTAAATTTTATAAGGCGGAGTGTTCACACCCACATTTTAAAAATGGGTGTGAACACCCCAATGGGAGGACTTTAACTATTAGTGAAATCCATTATCATTTACGTGGGACTTTAGGCACATTAAAATTAAAGGCATCGATGGCCATGTGTGTGTCTCTTGGAGCCTTCGCATGTATACAGCAAGGTGGTCGACGTGGGGGGAGGACAGCTGGCTAACACTGGACTCGGGCTCATTATCTTCCAATCGACAAAGTGAAGCGTTGGACTCTCTCTTGTGCACGGATGGGCGGAAGTGCTGGATTCCCTTTCCCTCACTGACGGACTGAAGCATTCAATGCTCTTTCTCTCTAATAGGTGGCCTTGAAGCGTTCGAGGCTCTCTCTCTCTCTCTCTCTCACACACACACACACACAACATTGAATGAGAAGAAGTGTCTCTCTCTCCCTCACACCAGACTGAACCAGGGACTGCGACATAGAGGGTTGGGGACAGGTGGTCATAAACTTTGTTTTTCCCCACAAGGCAATTTGCTGCATACAGGCTGCGTACAGAGTCTTCATCTTTCCATCAGTACTGGGCTGCATACAGGGTGATACAGCAGGCCATCATCTTCAACTCCTTTCTCACACACACAAGGTCAGCATACAAGGAAGGGCAGCTAATTGTCACCATCATCTGCTTACACACACACAAGCGGTTGGTAAACCCCTCAGTAACTTAAGTATGGGACCTGCTGAAGCTCTTTCTCGAATTCTTTTCTTGATACAAGTGCCTTGAAGGAGTATCCAAGACAAGGTATGTGCTAGAAAGGATGTTGTACATATATGTTTCAACTTAGGATTGAAGACTAGATGAGCAAGGCTCTCTAGGTGCATCTAGCCTAGTGTGAGGCTCGGAGGGTTTGTGAGATCCACATACCTAACTATGTGAGATTGGGCCTCTCTTGCGAGATCCACACTAGTTCGGTGTGAAGCTATAAACACCCCTTGCCTTCGGCTTGGGCGGAGGACTTGTTTTATTTGTTTTCATCCTTAGTAACTTGGAAATCTGGTGCAAGAGCACCCTCTATATGTATTTATAAATACTCCTTGTAATAAAGTTTCTTTTTAGGGGGGGGGGGGGGGTTGGGGCGCTGTTCTGGACCCATTGTGTTGTCGAGTCTTTAAAACCTTCAATACTCACTAATTTAACTGTGGGTGGATGTGGTTGTAATTGGTAAAGCTATCTGCACTGACTGTCTTTAATGTGAGGTTTAATATTTCTGGGAATTTGGATTATATCACCGACCTTGGTTTCAGTCCTTCCGTGCTTTTGCCACATGTTTCTCGATAAGTGGTGCAGGCAGACAAGTTTGTAGTCGGATCAGTTTTATGGTGGAGGATTATAGAGCTGACACCCCGGAGTTGGCCATTCGCATTCTTAGCCAGGGGGCTAGTTCCTCGTCTCGTGAGCGCTTGTGGAGCTCATTTGGTCACATCGCGTCAAAGAAGAAATCGCCTTGGCATAGCAAAGGCGAATGATCTAGTCTTTGTTAATGCAAACTTGCGTTTGCTTAACAAGGTTGTTGGGAAGTTCATGGAGGAGTGCTTCATTGGCTTTGGGCCTCATAGCGATGGTGACAGTTGGTAGTCCCAGAGCAGAGGGAGATGCAGTTGATGCGGATTTTGCTGATGCCACATATGCAGAGCTATCATTCCCATGATTGATCATTATACTATGTAGTTTTGATTTATCATGTATTATTGATAATTGATTCACTTGTCCA
This sequence comes from Cibotium barometz, assembly GCF_041138505.1. Taxonomy (NCBI): domain Eukaryota; kingdom Viridiplantae; phylum Streptophyta; class Polypodiopsida; order Cyatheales; family Cibotiaceae; genus Cibotium; species Cibotium barometz. Next base: position 15,168,986 of record NC_141108.1, on the reverse strand, counting down.
TTTTGGAGTTCTCTCAGTATATTATGTTTTGTACGTCTATAATTTGATTCATCTAAGTATATCTTTATGCTGTATTAGCGGACATGCAAATTTCACATTGTGAAGTTTTCGTCCAAGTTGCAATCAATTGATATTGTGTTAATTATTTCTATCTTTAGTGGTGCATATGCCGTATCAACTACCTTTTTGTTGTAATAGTTTTTTCTATTTGTTATGATCCTTAGTGCTAGGCTTCATTATGGCTGAGTGTGCCGTGTATCTCCGGAGCTCTGAGAGAAACTCTGTACATAGATCTTTGAATGTATGCTCTTATGTGTGTGTGTGTGTGCGTGGGAGGTGTGTGTGTGGGAGCATATATTGATACCAAGTTCTACATCCACTATTGGGCACTGATGATGTTAGTGGGGATGTCGTAGTATGCCATTGATGGAGTTGATGGCTTATTGTCTTGTGGATGACTACCATAAGGTTATAAATTACACATTCTTATAAGGTGAATTTAGGCATCCTCCTGGATTCATCTAGGTATATGTATATCTATAATTTCAATGTAATTTGGTTTTAAAAAAAATAATCAAAAGTGAATATATAACGTGATGTTCCCACATTTCCCCCATCCCCGAAACGTCTCGTTTCCAAGGTCAAAATGTTCCCCCGTTCCCGTTCCTTGGTAACTCTGATTGCAAGGTCACAAGACAAACATTAAAAGGCTGCCGATAAGCATAGAAGGGGATTGGATGTTAAAGAGAATGATTGGGTATTGCTGAAATTTGAGAAAGCAAGACTTAGCAAGAGGCTTGTCAAAGAGGGTGCATATCCTAAACTTGCAACCAGGTACTATGGGTCTTTTCGAGTGATCAAGAATATCAATGAAGTGGCTTTCAGGTTGTCATTGTGTAGTCGTTGGATTATACACAATGCTTTTCATGTGAGTCTCCTTCACAAGTAGGGCCGGAGCCTAGTAAACTAGTCATTGAGAATCCACCAAAAGTGGATAAGCTTGAGGAGATTTTGCAGCTAGAACAGATTGTGTATGACAAGGAACGCAAGCTTGTTGCAAGCAAAGTTGTCATGCGTCACCTTGTGAAGTTCAAGAACTATCTTTCCATTGATGCTAAATAGGTGGATGAAGAGTTCTTTAGAGATTGCCCGCACTTGCTTCAGATGTATTTGGATGCTTTTCAGTTGCAGACAACTGTTTAGAAGCCAAAAAGGTGAGGGGGGGGAGGGGGGGGGAGGGATGTCACCATTTGGCCACCCAATTGGTCCACCTGTGCTTTCTCATTATGTATATACATTGGAATGGTGTCCAATGCAGTTGTATATGCCGGGGATTGATGCTACTCATGTGATACTGTGGATTTGGCTTTCCGTTGGGACTTGTGATTATGTGTACATGCCCAGAAATGCTTGGAGGATTGGTGTTCCATTGGGTATGGTACCTCGTGTACTTGCCTGGAACACGTCTACTTTGGTATAGTCTCATGAATGGGGATTGTCCACACCAATGTTGCATTGCATAGCATCTGTATGCGCTTGCAAATGAAATTTGCATGTTGTTTTCATGCTTGCTTGACTAATGTGTAGTTCTGGGTAAGGGGACGCCTTAACCGCTCCCTACAGGAGGCATACAAATCAGAAGAAAAAATACACATTTTTAGATTACTTAACTAATACAAATAATGGACATTATTTGCAACATTAAAACTGAAAATGACAAGGAACACTTGACATCATTATTGGGGCCGGAAAGGCCCCTCCTCCCAATTCGTATTTCACAAGTGTTCACGAGCCTCAAGGCCAGATTTCTCCATAACATGGAGTGAATACAACTGAAAAACAATAAGATTTTGGTCGATGTAGAATCGGTTGTTGGAGTAGACCAAATCACAGGCAGTCTCCCACCTTCACTGGGTAAACACCTGCCCTCACTGGTCTTTTGGGACCGTGCACCAACAGGCACGCCCATACTAACGCTTCGTAAGGTAAAGCACCGTGGAGGGAGTGATACCTGGTGCTCCATAGTAAGCTTTTCTCCCAGTTTTCCTCATATCTCAACGGCCTTCACTGGCTCCTCTAAATGTGAGGGCGCGGTAAGGGTAATCACGGGAAAAATCACCATCCCAGTGGCCTTCCATGGTGAAGGCAACTAGGGGTGATGCTTACCTGACAAGACTTGTAAAAACAACATTTAATTTTAATACTATCTGAATTTGAAAATACGGAAACAAGTACCTGACAAAGATTCAATAGTGAGGACTCTAAACAAGGATAAATTGAAGTACTGGAGCCTTTTATAACAAAAGGTGATTACGAACACATATAATCATGTTTCGGGTGGACATCCCGGGCGGAGAACCCTTATTGACACTCTTTAGCACTTAGAATTCCCAATCATTATCTGGCTCTGAAAGAGTTAGGTCAGAGAGTGGCAGTGAAGCATTTTTCAGGTGAAGTAGAGATTTTTGGCTTTTTTGGTGCATCTTGAAACTCTTCATCTTCATTTTTAGCCACCAGGTTGGCATGATTCTTATCTTTTTCTTTTGCCATTCTTTGGTGAAGGTGCACTTGATAGCGTTCCCTTGTTCTTGCCCTTCTGTTTTGTGAAGAAAGTTGAAACCCTTCTCTAAGTCAATGCTGGTAGCAGTTGTCCTCATCAATGAGAATGGCAAGTTGCAACCATGTTTTCGTACAACATCTCCCTAGATACCCGAAGTGTGGACAGCACTTCTTTGAATTCAATCTCTTCAACGTTGGAGAAGAGAACGGCCATTTTGGGGAAGAGAACGGCCGTTTGTCATCTTCAAACGGCTTTTTTGTCATCTTCATCAATGTTGGCTTTTAGGTCACCCAGTTGTTGCAAGAGAGAACCTATGGTGCTGAGGTGGTCTTGAAGAGAATGGTGCTCTTACATTTTGAGATTGTAGTATTTTTGTTTGAGAAAGATTTTAGAATTGTTAATTTTATTCCCAAATAGATTCTCAAACTTATCCATGCCTCCTTTGAAGTTTTGTTGAAGTCGAGGTGATGTATGAGATTGTCTGCCAGCTCAAGAGACCTATATGTGCCAAAGCTCGGTCATTCTGTCATTCCAGGCTTGCATGGCTGGTGATGTAGGAGCACCTTCAGGTTTTTTCTCTGTTCCCTTCATGACATTACAAAGCCCGTCGTGGATGAGTAATAATCTGATCTTTGTTTGCCATGTGGGAAAGTTAGCTCCGGAGAACTTCTCGAAAGCAGCATTGCTTCGGTGTAGATCCATAGTGCATGTAGAGGCTAAAAAATGACAGCTTAGGAGTCTGAATGTAACAGATATGCAGTTCGTCAATGTTATTGAGGTATGAATCTCATTGGCTGCAAGCTGGAGCAAGTCTTTGTTGAAGACAACAACACATGGACGATGAGAGAAGCAAGGTAATGAGAAGGATGTGCTATAAGCAAGCGGTGCAGCGACAGGAGGTGGGTCGAGCTGGAGTCACTGATGGCAGCGCTGGCAAAACGCCATTCTGAAGAGGCACACAAGGACTTGGCTTGTGGCCAAAGGGCGGTGGCTATTCAGGCTGGGCAGAGGAGCACCAGATGCGTAGGAGGGAGAGAAGGTGGGCTGAGAAGAAGAGCAGAGGCACTGATTTTGCAGCTCACAGCGGCAGCATGGTGGTGGGCGCCAGTGACGGCATTGTGCAGACCGGCGCCATGCAGCAGTGACGGGATTTATGACGCATGGGCAAGGATAGACGGCGGGTGCAACGTTGAGAGGTGCAAGGCGGAGTAGTTGGGCTGTGCAAATTGGGCAGCGCACGGAGCATAGATGTTGGGCCTCTAATCTAAGCATGTAGCTTTTCACATCTGAGCCGAGCACTCTCCGTTTCATCACATGGGGTCGGGGGGCAGAGCAGAGCGAGGAGGTGAAAAACGGAAGGTTGTTGAACTCCAGCTCTGATACCATTTGATGGTCCATGGTTAGACAGGTGAGCTGAGCTAGGGCAGTTGATATAGAGGCACGCTAGTGATAGAGAGAGAAATACTCAAGAGATATATGTTTGCATGACTCAATGTGATTGATTGATGTGGTGGTTTTAAGCTTCACCAAGTACAATGCTTTTATAGCCTTAGAGGCTTCTCTGAGTGACATCATCGCTTATGTAAACAGGAATATAATATCTAGATATTATCCACTCTAAGAGTGGGTTCACACTCTTACTCACCCACATAAGTGAGTGTTCACACATAAAAGAACAATAGCCTTTTTAGGGGCTGTTCACACTCAGACACACAGGTACACACTCTGACTCTGATATACCCAACAGGAGTGTAGGGGCCTGCCAAGTGACTGACAGCTGTGGTTTTTGGTGGGAACGGCTGCTGTTGGTGTAAGTTGTAACTGGCAGAACCCCTGGTAATAGGAGTCTTTGTCCTCGTGACAACACTGCAGTATCTCCTTCCCAGACACTCCTGTAGAGGAAGGGGCTGTGGAAGATGCAGGCCAGGCAGAGGAAAAGGAAAAAAGAGGAGCTAACAGAAAGGACTGGGTGCAGAGAAGTAGCTGGCGCAAAAAGAACACTGAAAGGAGGGTGGGTGGGCAGACAATGAAGCGGCTTGCGGGAGGACGATGGGTGGAGGAGCAGCAGGACGGCGGAAGGAGGACAGAGAGAGGCAACTGGGGAAGGAAGGGGGGATGGAGACTGAGGGTTGACCAAAAGCAGGAAGGAGATGACGAACAGAGCAGCTGGGTGGGAAGCTCCAGGAGGACGGCTGGAAGATGGCAGAAGGCAGAGAGGGGGGAGGGGGTGGCGGAAGGCTGAGGCGCACTATTTGCAAGTGGGAGGGAGCGACGGGGGAGCTCCAGCTCCTCGTTTTTGGTGAAAACACAATGCATGTTTGGTGGTGATTTGGGGTGGCGGAAGGCTGAGGTGCACTATGTGCAGGTGAGAGGGGGCGACGGGGGGGCTCCAGCTCCTCGTTTTTGGTGTTCTTTTCGGAAAAAAACACAATGCATGCTTGGTGGTGAATTCTTTTTTTTTTCTTTGTTGGTTCGATCCTTTAGGTGTTGCTGCCTCCTGAAGATCTTGTTGTAGGGGATGTGCTACAGGTAGTTGATCGTGAGGCAGCACTACATGCGGGCATCTACTGGGGTTATAGAGTGCGGTATGCAAGTTGTTTAAGTGCAGTTTTTGAGGAGTGCCCATTTGAGGTAATAATGACTATTTTGTGGTTGAATGGTCTGGTGTAATTCAAGTCAACAGGTTTTAAGACGTTTCTCTCCAAGGTAAGTACATGTCATCCTCATCTAGATGAAACGTGAATTACACAGGGCAAATATGATTATTGTATTGGGACTTCAGAACATGGCAAGAAAGTCAGACCTACGGAGCTCTTGATACCAAAGTGCAGGTAAGCATGGCTGCTTTTAGATGAATTTTTGTGCAATGAGCCATCTTGGGATCCTTAGTTTCTTTTTGCATGTCAAGTCATGCTGAATATTAGGTTTATGAACAGGAAATGGGTCTCTTTGATTTCCACCACTGGTTTTTAACCAGTGGAATCATTTATGTTGCAGGCACTTGCTAATCGCTTTTGGAGGTCTTAGTGGACTTGAAGAGAGTTTGGAGCTTGACAGAAGACTTAAGGTTTGTCTTATGGAACTCAAACATGCAGGCCCTAAAGTTTAAGAGATTTGAGTCATCGTGCCAACTCTTTCTTCTAGGATTGTGATCTCTACCGCTTTCTGTAAATGGCCTATTGCCGGATGGGATTTGAAATCTGATCTTCTTTTATCTTTTTATAGGCATTTCCACATATCTTCATACTGCTTTTCCTATGTTTTATATGGCCTTTCAAGGACGTTCAAGCAAGTAATGCATGCCCCATCATGGGAAGCATGCCTATGTGGGTCCCATGTGACCCCTCTTCCTTTGTGGGCAGTGCTTGGGTGATCTATATAAAAAGTCGACGAGTTTAAAAAATATGGATTAATCAAGGGGTTAGAAACCTGAAACAACCTCGATGCACATGCATGCTTGTGCAAATGAGAATTCAGCCTACATCAGGTCTAAGCAAATCTGGATGTTATGCATGCACCGAGCACTCAAAATCCGTGGATGGCAGAATAGTTCTCTCTCTAAGCACATGCTTGCTGATTTCCTCTATGTTTTTGTAATATATCCAAGACCCATAAGTGTTCCTCATGCTATTTCTCCGCTAATAGTAAATGCAATGTAATATTTGCATACTTATTTGTAGTTCTCCTGTGCCCTAGAAAAGCCAGCCATTGGCGGTTGGATCGAAATGTGTGATGAGGTTGTTCTCAACTTGGTTGATCTTGTTTAGGTCAATGAGTGTAGTTGAGCTAGAGTTCAGTTGGGGCTATTTAGTAACCAACACGTGGTAAGTACACCGTCAAGAGGTGGGTGATCCAATCCATTCCAGGCAGTCCCTGAACCCTGGTGTCCCATACTATAGCTGTATACTGGTCCAGGTGCCAGGTTTAGTTAAGCATAGGCTTGATCCACTTCAATGCCCACTTGGAAATTGATCAAAGTGGACCCTAAAAATGAGCCCAATACTCATCTAAAGTGTTCAGACTTCCTACATGCAATGCACCTAGTGTAAATTAACTCATCATATGCCAGTTCAATTATGACGTTGAGGGTCTTAACAGAAATTCAAGTCAGAGCTGCTGCTGTTACTTTTAAAGTAAATTTAGAAGAAAATGGTTTACAGCAGCTTCCATAACTCATTCAGGCATGCACACATAGCCCACATGCCACATTCTATATTGAAAGGCTCAAATAGTATGAAGCACAAGCCTTAATGCTACCCGCAAAATAACCAGTCTGAAGATTCAGCTTCAGATTAGTTGCAGGGCATTGCTATAAACGAGAAGTCCAGACAGTTTGAAGCAGAAATGAGCAGCTTATTGCTTCTCATAAGTTGGATGTATGGAGCCTTAGTGCAAGAGTCACCTAGGCAGAGATGCTTCGTGTCATGTGGGCATGGTTGTTGACTATTATCATAGAACACTTGAGCATGTGTGCTACGGTTTTCAGAAATAGAAAGAAGAGCGGAGTCAAACACATACAGCACACACACGAGTCCTAAACTACTGTCTGAACTATGTTCAAGAAGAAAGAATTACAACTGAAACTCAAGTGCTGAGAATGCAAACACCTGCAGAAGATCTCCTTGGCCAACCCACGTGTAGAGAAACTCTTTGTAGAATGCCTTTCCTGAGGAGCAGCAGTTGAAAATTATGATTTTTAAAATATGCGTATATATAGCATCAGATGTGCTGGTTGGCCACTTTATGCTGCTGTCAGTCTGCCCACGACTCATTCCCACTGGCTGACTGCCACGTGCTACCCGCCTGCCTGGCTGCTGTCCACTGCTGTGCACACTGCCTGATGCTGGTAATTAATGACCGTCTGCCATGTGGCTGCCACCTTGCACTACTACGAGAGGTGTGTCACATCTATTATGAAGATTTATTTTAAGTACAGATGTATCAGTTTGTTTTGAATGTGATGTTTCCAGGATCAATCAAAGTTACCTCTGTTTCTTTACTGTGCAAAAGTTTCACTCAACTTTTATCCAACTCTTGCACAATGTTGGTGCCTAATGTCCAATTTGAGTGAGTGGTCTCAATTAGTGTAGTTGGCCATCATGTATTCATGGGTTTTTTTTTTTACCATAGGCACAGAGCATCACTGGCTTGTTCGATCAATATCTCAATACCTGTCCGAATCAAGGAAGCAGAACCATAAGGACTGAGGTATGATTTATTGGTTGCATTAGAATTTGGGAAAAAGCTGTGACCCTCAGTCTTTGTGGAGGTACTCACGGGTTTCCTCACATGGTCTCTAGCACCCTCAAGTGTTTATAGTATGGTTCAAGTATTAAAGGGCGATGGAGTCTTCTCAAAGTTTTAAAGTTTAGTAGCATTTCAAAGGACTTTTTCAAAACACTACTAAAGGCCGCTAAAGGCTTAGTGCATTGTAATTTATAAAACTAAGAATTAGCTGTTTCTATTGAAGTGGTTGACCTTGGCTAATTGATATCTATTGAAAAATGCTGTGCTTGATCTGTATGGATCCGTATTGAAGCTGACAGTTTTTAGTCAGCTGTCCTGAGTTGTAACAGAACAGCCACTTCAGGCTGCATGGAACAGTTGAAGTACTGTTCTGCTAGCAGAAAAATGATGCCCATGGACTGCCAATGACCACTGAACATACTGGCTTGAAATGCGGAGGAAATAGCGTCTTCGATATATAACTGGCCCTTGAATGCCTATGTTGAGTAACATTCCAATGGCAGCACTCAGTCTTGTTGTATGTCCCAATCTATGTTATCTTGGATCAATGTTGTACTCAAATATTCGAGAGTGCCTGTTGTGACGTGTTAGAAACTTCTACTAGCAGTTCCGGATGCAAAAGGTTTGAATTGGCCTCTTTAGTTTCGTGTACCATCATGGTTCAAGACGTTATATAACAAGCAAATGGTTTATAGTTTGGGTATTTCAAGGAATTTTAACTTCTAGTCGATGAAAAACTTGGCTTGGAGTTGTTGATGCTGACTAATCTAATTATTTAATGTGGGATCTACTTACAGGAAGCAATTTTAATTTCTCTTCAGTTTCTGCAAGAAGCTGTTCAACAAGCCATCTGCCCTTCCTAAACACAGGCAGTAGGACTCTGAAAGATGCTTTCCAATATTCTCACGAGGTAGTTTGTCGGAGTATTATGAAGGGGATGCTTTCGCTTTTCCTATTTCAGTTTGAAGCTTAAGATTGGTTTTGAAAGTTCTCCTGTGATGCTTTTACAGGTGATCATTTATGCTTTTTAAAAGTGTGCAGCAATGACTCCTTTTTGAGATGTGTTCTCCCTATGCTTTTACAGGTGATCCATGTTTCTTCATGCTTATAAGTGTGCAGCAATGACTCCTTTTTTTGAGTAGAGGATGACAGATCTTTGAGGAATGCTTTCTTTTGGAAAGCTTGATCGGTCGACTAGGGTACACAGTCAGTTTCATAGGCTGCTTCCATCGTCAGTTTCATAGGCTGCTTCCATCAAGTGGATTGGTTACTCCAAGTTAAAAGCTTAAGGAATATGGAACACTACTTTTCTCAGCTGAAAGGAAACCTCAAGGAGGCAATGTGAGAAAAAAATCCCACATGGTCGGTACTCTTAGGTAGGCTTTTGAGATCTTGTGAGCATAACGTTCTTTTCAAAGTCAGCTCTATGATTTACGAGTTTTTCAATCAGGGCTTTCTGTTTGTTGGCTCTTGCCAACTCATCTTGTTTAAGAACAGAAGGTTCTCTATTGTTACAGTTTTGGTTTTACCCCTTTAGTAAGAGCCATGCCTTAGCTAGGCTTTAGGACGATGCGGTTTCAGGGCCCCTATAGATCCCAACCTTACCTTCATCATTGTTTTTCATATAACTAGTCTGTTGGCTCATTGTAGTTTGTTAAGTAACTGGGTTCAGGTAATCATCTTCTTTGTGGTTCATATTTTCCTTCACAGTGTAGAGTTTTTTATTATAGCTGCAACAAAGCTGATATAGGTGCATTACAGTGAGTTGAGATTCCAAATTTTTAAGTAGTGGGTTGTATTCAATGAGTTGAAAATTTCAAATTAAATGCCGTTTTGTTCGGAGAATAATACGTATTTTTAGTATAAGAGCAGTTTTACAGTGAAGTAATTTATACCAATTCTGGTATCAAAGGCTATTACAATAATTTTATGTTATTTTTAATAACACTTTTTTATACACATCTCTTGCAAGATAAGGCTATTACAATAATTATGTATTTTTAATAACATTTAAAATTTGTAAATTTATTAGGTACATATTGTTAATAACATTTAAAATTTGCAAATTTACTAGGTACATGTTTTTTAAAAAACTTTCAAATCATTCTCAAATAGTCTCATGAAATTCTAAGTTGATTTTCCTTTCCATTTCTTCAAAATTCATAAATTAGACTTAAGCCACTTTTGTGGTTAAAATACAAGACTAATGAGTGAAATATATTTGAGTCAAGTAGATAATAGGACATGAGTGAGTGAAGAGAATAGAACTATGCTTAAGTAGTTGATTGATGTAAGAACTGCCATGAATTGATGCAAGGGAAAAAGGATTGATGGAGGACTTGAGCTATGGAGCTAGGGGTGGGCAAAAGAAAAAGGATTGATGGAGGACTTGACCCAAGAATAAAAAGTCGGGTTTAAGAATTAAGTCGAGGATCTAGGGCATATGTTTAGAACTACATTCCAAGGGACAAAGGCTTGGCCAAGATCCAAAGCATATTTTTACACTTGATCAAAGTCCCAAATTCAATTCTTCGCTCTTAAGTCCAAGTTCTATATCTAGGGCTAAAAGCATATTTTTACACTTGACCGAAGCCCCCCATTCAATTCTTAAGTCCAAGTTCGACATCTAGGGCTTGAGACAAAGAGCCCAAAGATTAGGATGGTGTGTGGACTTAATGTCACAATGTGTCTCTAGGGCTTGAGCGCACGAGCCAACTTATGTGAATGGACTACCTTTTAGAATTTTGTCCTAGAGCTAACTCTAGTCCTTACGTTGTGAATGGACTAGTTTTTAGAATTTTATCCTCAAGCTAACTCTAGTCCTTAAGTTGTGAATGGACTAGGTTTTAGAAAATTTTTCTAGAGCTATCTCTAGTCGTTAAGTTGTGAATGTAGAATTAAGGATAATGTTTAGATGTGAGTCCATGGCAGCTCTTGGACCCCAGTCTAAGAGCTTGTTAAAGGATGGGAGTCAATGACAACTTTGGACATAAGTCTAAGAACTTGTTAAATGATGGGAGTCATGGCACCTCTTGGACCTCTAAGTCTAAGAGCTTGTTAAAGGATGCGAGTCCATGGTGCACCTCTTGGGCTAGACTCTAAGAGCGAGCTTTGAGGTGTACATATAGGCCTTAAGTGTACATGTAAGCCTTCAATCCTAGGGTTTACATGTTTGAGTTGTCCATGAGATGTTCATGTAGGCCTTGAATTATAGGGCCTACACACCTCTTCTAAGAGCTAGCTTTGTGTTGTCCTCAAAGTGTACATGTAGGCCTTGTCCTAGGGCTTGAAATTTGGGATAGTGTTCGTACTTGAGTCCATGGTGAACCTTTAGGACTTGAGTCTAAGAGGCAAGGGAATGAACAACTTTTGGAATTGAGTCCTTGGAACTCTAGCTCTAGCCTTTTGAGTCCTAGAGCTGGAAATTGAAATAATTTTTGGACTTGCAACATGGACCCTAGGACTATGGTCCAAGGACCAAACCACATGTTTACTTGACTAAATTTAGTCCTTCACTCTAGGACCTGAGTCCAAGTTAAACCCGTTGACTAAATTTAGTCCTTCACATCCAGGACTTGACTAAAGTCCCAAGTTTGGTCCTTCTTTGAGTCCAAGTTTGACCCTAGGACTTGAGTCCAAGTTAAACCCATCGATTCTTTGTAATGATAGGCATGTATTGTGCTGCACAACTAGGGTTCAATAAGCAATTCATCCCAAGAGCTTCAAGATGTTGCAAATGCCTCCATACTGCTTCTCTATATCCATACCTCCATACTTCTCACTCTTCTTCCCTCCTCCCTTCTCCTTCTTCTCTACTCCTTCCAGCTTGGCCCAACTCGGCTTGCCCAGCCTCTCTCTCTCTCTCTCTCTCTCTCTCTCTCTCTCTCTCTCTCTCTCTCCATCTTATCGGTTGTCTATGCAAACACCAAACTCTCCTTCAAGGGTTTTCTATCGTCATCTTCTTACCTTCTCTCTTCCTCTCCCTCTTTATCCCTCCCTCCCTCTTTTCGTCCCCCCCTCTCTCCCCCTCTTCCTCTTTCTCTCTCCTCCTCTACTTTGCTCTCTCTCTCTCTCTCTCTCTCTCTCTCTCTCTCTCTCTCTCTCTCTCTCTCTTATCGATTGTCTATTCAATCACAAAGCTCTCCTTAGTGTGTCACGTAGCTTGTAACTAGTTACATAGGGCCCGACCAGACATGGAGCTCGATCGTCAGAGAGTGATCGACGAGGTGCTCCGGTCAAAGGATCATGCACGTCCAAGCAAGGTAGGTAGGCCACCACATAAGCCCAGAAGTATGGATTCTTATCCACATTCCTTTTTGGCTAGGTGGTGAACAAGGGTCCTCCTCTCCTCCCTCATCTTGGTGGCTACCTATGGTAATGTCACATTGGTATTAGAGCTTGCAAACGGTTCTTTCTCCTCTCTACGTGTGACCCAAGCCTAGGAATGTATAAGCTTCTTATCTTTAAATTTTTTTCTTCCACACGTTGGAAAAGTCATGATTCTTTGTTTGGAGAGAGAAGAAAAAATGATAGCATTTTTTGCTTCACATTGGGGGGAATGGGAAGCAAGAGAAGGCAAGGGTGAATTGGAAGCAAGGGGTGTCTTCTCTTTGTTGTTGTTGCAACACACACAAGTTCTTGCATAAACGTCTCTCTCTCTCTCTCTCTCTCTCTCTCTCTCTCTCTTTCTTCTCTATTTTGGTGTAACACGCACAAGGTCTTGCACAAATGTCTCTCTCTCTTGTCTTTCTTCTCTGCTAGGGCAACACAAGGTCTTGCTGTGATGTTGGGAAACCAACCCGATACCCATGTGGCTTTGGGGGTATGCTAGACCGTGCCAAATATCATGTATCTATACGAGGATGAAGTGCGAGGAGAGGTATGAGTCCATGCTTCACCTCTCCTTGCACTTCATCCCCATATAGATGCATGATATTCGGCGTGGTCTAGCATACCCCCAAAGCCCCATGGGTCTCGGGTTGGTTTCCCAACATCACAGCAAGACCTTGTGTTGCCCTAGCAGAGAAGAAAGACAAGAGAGAGAGACATTTGTTCAAGACCTTGTGCGTGTTACACCAAAATAGAGAAGAGAGAGAGAGAGAGAGAGAGAGACATTTATGCAAAAACTTGTGTGTGTTGCAACCTCACATATGCAAACATTATTTACCCTCCCTAGATTTCTCCAGTTTGGGCCATCATGGACTCCGAAGTGTCTGTGACACCTTAGAGTCCATGGATTGTTGTTTTGGTTTTGTGACCTTTTTGTGCAATTCTGGTTGCACGGCCACTTTGATTAGACCACTATGCAGGGTCCTCTTTTGCGATATGATATGAATAGGGGGTTGTTGTGGTGCCAAGATTGGACTTACTCTCACTCAAATGCTGATATGAAAGAAAGGGGATTGTTGGTGCCATGATTGCACTTATCCTCACCCGAGTGATATCTACTATGCCAGCTTTACTCGCCCGACTATCAACATGTGAGACTTTTGCCTCGTCGACACACATTGTATGGGAGATGATGGTGTTGGTGTTGTGTTTGATCTTACCCTCACCCAAATATCAACTACGAGCATGGCTTGCACATCCCAGTAGTAGCTTCCACCATCTCTTTTTAAACTTGCTAACTTTACTCGCCCAGCTGTCGACCTATCGTCAACCCACAATGATAGCATGAGTTTCAAGTTGCCCCACTCCAACTCTTCAATCAATTTCATTCACATTCCCGTCGGTTTGCATTGCATATTTATCTGAATTCATATTCCAACTTGGGGTCACGCCCCTTGCATATTATCTGCATGTTATGGGGTTTCGGCCCCTTTGCATATTTAATGTTTGCATAGTATGGGGTCCAAGCTCCTTATGTCTTCTCTCCTTTTGCACAACTTCATGGTCTTCCTTTCTTCATCTAATACTTTTTGCATATCTATTCTTTTGAAAAGAAAGAGGTGGCTCCATTGCCACAAGGCTCATCATGGCCTTAGCGGACACATTGCCGCTCTTATAGCGGATACATCCCTGCTTGATATGATCCCAAATGGTTTTGTCTTGGCAACCTTGCATTCTCTACTCTTTTATGTTGACACTCTATGAGTACCGTGCGGTCCCATACCCGCCGCATCATGTTCTCCTCCTTGGATTAGCGCCCAACCCTATAATTGGTCACTTTGACTACAAACATGGCCCCTTTTTGGTGTTTTTCCTTGATATCGATATGAAATTCTTTTATGATTCCACATTTTATCGACCTTGTAAGTTTCATCCACATGCCGTTTCTTCTAGGAGGAGTACCTATTGTGCCCCTCATGTTGTTGTATATGTTGGTGTCACAGTCACATGCAAACTCCATCCATACGTCTACACAAGAACAAGCCTTCTCCGCTGTGTGGTTCTTCATACTTGCCTCATGCTAGTTTCCAGCTTCATAACTACAAGCCTTCACCTCCATGGGTTCTTCGGTTTTGCATCATGTTACTCTCAACCCTTTTCATCTGCACTTTGTAGCTTCACAGCTCTTCATTTTGACCAATGACCTGATTCAAGTTGATTTGGCTTCCCACGGTGTTTCTTCTTGGCACATGTATTGTCTTCTATTGCTCATGTTGATTTTGCTGAATTCCCATATGTTCATGCATTCAAACATTCCACATTCCATTTAGCTCATATGTGTGAGAAGTCAGGTGATTTGCCACTTATCTTGATTGCATACCTTTTCCATTTTTCTTCAAAGCTTCACCTTCCATGTGAGCGCGATGTTCTTCTCACTCGAACTGCTGTCAACCCCACTAGGACCAAGTTTAATGTCTCTCTGATTCACCTCACATATATTTTGGGCCTTTATTAGAAAATCGGACTTGCACCCTAATACCTTCCCTTGCATTGAAACCAATCATTCCACATGCCCAAATAACTGACTAGTGAACTATGGATTTTCACAAAACAGATTGCATAACTGCATTCTATTTGGAAAACTGATCACTTTTCATATGTATCATGTCACCAAATTCCATCCTTTGGGCCTCAGTCTAGAGCTGCCTTGTTCTTCAGGCTTTTGTCTCTTGCAGCCCCGGGTCCCCAGCGGGCCCAACCAAGCATGGCATCGTATACCCTATGTACATACACGCGTGAGAGGTATATGTAATCATGGCCAAATTTCATCATCTTAATGCTCAATCATGAGTTTTTATGTTGTTGCCGTCAGCTCTGTGGCCGTCAAAATCTTGCTCAAATTGCCATTTTTGCTATTTTGATGATTTTCCCAGATTTATTGTCGTCGTGGCATCACATGCCCCCATGTGGGCTTCCTAATGATCTTTGCTCTGATACCAAGGAAACTTGAGGGATGGAAACAACCAGGAGTGCAAGTGGCAATGTACTTATGGTTCGATGATGGTAGCAAGGTGGCAATTGCTCTCACCGAAGTCAAATGGTGAAACTTGGGCCATGCGAGGTTGAAGATGGAAACTACATGTGTACAAGGTGGGAATTGTGCTATGTACAGGTGAATACTTAGTGGCAGAGTGTTTAATGAAGTCCAAGGACACACTTGGTTTTTGTTGGAAGCATCTATACTTAGCCACAAAGGGAAAACAAGATGCATAACATATATTCAGGCTCAAAGACAACTCAAATAACTGACTTAGGATTAGCCTACTAATCTACTTGTGTCCTCAAGCTTCAACATTCGAGCAGCCAGGCTCACAAAGCAGTGAACAAACAAAGATTCGAGCATGAAGGCTCACATACACGGGTAGAACTTCTAAAGGTGAGAGATTATATAAAGGCCGACATGGTGTCATGAAGGCTAGAGCAAGCTAAAAAAAAAGGACTTTATGCCCAAGAGCAAAAGTAGGTAATCCTGACAAGCAGGTCAAAGAAACCTAAACCAGGTTACAAAAGACAAACATGACAAGAACCATTGTAGGCCAAGATGGTGTCAGTAAGGTTACGCAACTCATGTCCCAGAAGAATTCGCACCATAGTGCAAACGGGTCAAAGCAGAGCATCAGGCTCAAAGAAAGAACCTGCACAGCTTATCTTGGTGTCAAGATAGCTAGGGTTTGGCTTGACCAAGAAAACCTTGTCCTCAACAATGGCGACAACAAAGATCAGAGTGGCAAATGATTAGATTGGTATGATGAGAGGCCAAGTGTAAACAAGTTCATGAAAATTAATGTAGTCGACCTCCTTGAAGATGGGAAAATCACTGGGAACTCTTGGGAGTGTGACACTCAAGAAGGCCAGAACATACTTGACTTAGGAGCAATAGGCAAGTGTTGCATTGTCTTGAAGGAATCCACATCCGACTCAAATAGGAGTTAGGCGGGGGTCAATGTGCAGTAGTTTGGTACCTCGCACATTGGGGATTCAGGGGACTTTTGAGTGGGGGCTTGAAGTTTGGGCCAAAAAGATAGATAAAAATACAAAAATATGCACCGTTGTACAAGGTTATACACTGACTTTTCTCATGGCTATAAAGCAGCGTGCATTTTCTTATTTACTTTAGCAGCACACTGAGGTTTATGATGGAGATAATAATAAACATGATAATGGCACTCACTTCTAGTTTGAAAATCAATTGAAGAGGATGTCAATTCTATAAAGGGAGGGGGGTATGTGAGGTCGTGAAACCAACCCAAGACTTGATGCGTGAGTACGTTCTATGTGCAATTGGTATGAGTCCATGCTTCGCCTCTCCTTGCACTTCATCCCCAAATAGATGCATGCTATTCCACGCGGATCTAGCATACCCCCAAAGCCCCATGGAGACTTGTCTCTCTCTTTCTTCTCTTTGGTGTGGTGCAACACAAGGTCTTGCACAAATGTCTCTCTCTTTCTCTCTCTCTCTCTCTCTCTCTTTCTTCTCTATTGGTGCAACACACACGAGGTGCATAACAAGAGAACGGCGGCCAATAGTGGGTGCAAGCCCACACGACCGTCAAGGTACAGTCTTGGTCACCTTATTCTCCCAACAAAGGGGGCCAGCTAACCACACAGCAGCACACGAAGCAAGAGGTGCACAGCGTGGCAGCACGAGATAGCCAAGATCTCTCATGCAGCAGCTCACCGTATTAAAGGGGACCACTACAGAACTGCATCACACTCGAGAGCGCAGGCTTCATGGCTGTTGGTAGCCAGGTTGCAGGTATAGATAGCCTAGATGGCAATGGCACCCAAGAGAAAGCGCTGCTAGATGTGGATAAGCATTGACTACTAGAAGTAAGCCATTGACCTCAAACTCTGACATGAAAGGAGTGCTCTCTCTCTCTCTCCCACCTCTGTGAAGTGGCGTGTGTGTGGTTATACACACAAAAGGAGGCAGCAAAGCACAAGCCACATGTCGTCCACTGCGTGGTATCCACTTGGCATTATCTTATACGCTCTCGTATGCGAATGTGCCTAAGGGCATCCGAGAGAATACGATGGAGCTCGTGGTGATTTCAACAAAGTTCAGAGCACCATCGGTTTCAAGGATCCATCGACTGGCGACATAACATGCCATCGGCTTTGAGCTTACATCGGCCCATACATTCTCCGATATATTGGATAGTTGCTTTCATGTGTGCACTCTATAAAGTTTTTGCATTTATTTTTACATCTAAATTTTGCTTAGTTTTTGTTATTTTTATTTATTTAAAAAAATGGCTTCGAGCAAAGGTAGTATACCCATCTGAAGAAGTTTGAGGAGTATTATTATCAACTATTTTTCGGCCTTACATAGGCCGAGCTTGCCCACATGCGGCAAGCTATCCTTGCACGCCAAATAGAGGTAGTTCATCCTCTGTCCACCTCATGACTTGACACGCAAGAGCCGAATGGTGTAATAGGCACGTCTCCTGACCCCGTCTTTGTTTGTAGACGACCCCATGATTCTGTCCTGTAGAGGCTGAACACAACCCACTAATAGTAGACTAATCCATAGAGATTGGCAATTATACATTGTTGGACCCAGGCACAGATGATGACCCCCTAGACGATGATAAGTGCAGTGACACAGATCCCCATGCTCAATTCGAGGCTAACGTCTCGGAGTAGGAGGTCTCACACGAGCCCATTTTACAACTTTTGTCAGGGCCCAAACCTTAGAACAAAATCAAAATGAAATATTGACCATCCTCAAGAGTTTACTCCACCATTTAGACTTACATCCAGCCACTCCTATTGCTAATGTTGCATCTCCTATGCTCGTGTGTGCAGAGAAGAGTACAATTTACTTTTTCTCAGCACAAGGTTGGGACTTCCATAGGGTGGCAGTCCATAGACTCTGCTAAGCTGTCGGTAGTGTCTACTGGGATCTTCAAGGATCTGTTAGTCAAAAAGTTGAAGTTCCCCAAGACCAAAGATTGACCATAAGTACACAGTTTTGCTTGCTATAATGGCTATGACAAAACTGTTTGAAACACGATGGTTTTGGGAGTGCCACTTACTATGCATGGCTACAAGCCTACCCTTGATTTCCAAGTCATACATTTAGCTAGGGTAGATGTTTATCTAGGCGGCAGGGAGTGGTTGTATAACCTAAGCCCTACCTTGCATCGTAGTTACCAAAATAATAGCCTAGAGTTCATGCATGAGGGCAGAGGCATTACTTTGCGTAGAGCATGATGTGCCACTACACCTTTGATATCATCCATGGAGTTGTGTCGTTCCTATGAGTTTAGATTAGATTCAGTAGGTATACATTTGTAACCTTTTGCACAAATTTGTTTCCATAGATAAAAGAGAAATGAATAATGTTTCTGTAAATGAAACAATAAATGTAAATGGCCTTGGATGAGACCCATGTTTTGTGAATCCTATTTTATCTGCATGTGAGCAAAACTTGAAAATATCCAAGACTGAAAACGAGACACTAAAGAATGATAAGTACATAGGTACTTTAAATTCTTTATGTGAGCGTATCAAGATGTCTTTCTTAAAGATTTTTTGGCTGGTGTCCCACCATCTAGGGAGGTAGACCATTCCATTGATGTACTACTAGGTTCTAAACCTATAAGCAAGACTGCTTATATACTTAGCCACTCTAAAGCACAAGAGCGGCAATTGGCCGATTACGCGAGAAAAGGTTTCATGAAACCTAGTCCTTTGCCCTTCTTTTGGTAGAAAAGAAAGATAGTTCTATGCATTTGCCATGTTCTTAATTAGATTATGATTAAGAACAAGTATCCAATGCCCCGCATCGACGAGTTGTTTGAGCAACTCAATGGTACACGTTATTTTTCTAAAAGGGCTACCATCAAGTCAAGATCAGGTAACAAGATGTTTCCAAGACCATGTCTAGAACTCGATTTGGGCATTATTAGTTTTTGGTCATGTCGTTCCTATGAGTTTAGACAAGATTCAGTAGGTATACATTTGTAACCTTTTGCACAAATTTGTTTGGCGGACATGGTGTCATGAAGGCAAGCTCAAGCAAAAGGACTTTATGCCCAAGAGCAAAAGTAGGTTAATCCTGACAAGCAGGTCAAAGAAACCTAAACCAGGTTGCAAAAGACAAACATGATAAGAACCATTGTAGGCCGAGATGGTGTTAGTAAGGTTACGCAACTCATGTCCCAGAAGAATTCACACCATAGTGCAAACGGGTCAAAGCAGAGCATCAGGCTCAAAGAAACCCACAGATTCTAGGGATCAATGGAAAAAGAACATGCATAGCTTATCTTGGTGTCAAGATAGCTAGGGTTCGGCTTGACCAAGAAAACCTTGTCCTCAACAATGGCGACAACAAAGATTAGAGTGGCAAATGATTAGATTGGTATGATGAGAGGCCAAGTGTAAACAAGTTCATGAAAATTAATGTAGTCGACCTCCTTGAAGATGGGAAAATCATTGGGAACTCTTGGGAGTGTGACACTCAAGAAGGCCAGAACATACTTGACTTAGGAGCAATAGGCAAGTGTTGCATTGTCTTGAAGGAATCCACATCCGACTCAAATAGGAGTTAGGCGGGGGTCAATGTGCAGTAGTTTGGTACCTCGCACATTGGGGATTCAGGGGACTTTTGAGTGGGGGCTTGAAGTCCGGGCCAAAAAGATAGATAAAAATACAAAAATATGCACCGTTGTACTGGGTTAGACACTGACTTTGCTCATGGCTATAAAGCAGGGTGCATTTTCTTATTTACTTTAGCAGCACACTGAGGTTTATGATGGAGATAATAATAAACATGATAATGGCACTCACTTCTAGTTTGAAAATCAATTGAAGAGGATGTCAATTCTATAAAGGGAGGTGGGTATGTGAGGTCGTGAAACCAACCCAAGACCTGATGCGTGAGTACGTTCTCTGTGCAATTGGTATGAGTCCATGCTTTGCCTCTCCTTGCACTTCATCCCCATATAGATGCATGCTATTCCGCGTGGATCTAGCATACCCCCAAAGCCCCATGGAGACTTGTCTCTCTCTTTCTTCTCTTTGGTGTGGTGCAACACAAGGTCTTGCACAAATGTCTCTCTCTCTCTCTCTCTCTCTCTCTCTCTCTCTCTCTCTCTCTCTCTCTCTCTCTCTTTCTTCTCTATTGGTGCAACACACACGAGGTGCATAACAAGAGAACGTCGGCCAATAGTGGGTGCAAGCCCACACGACCGTCAAGGTACAGTCTTGGTCACCTTATTCTCCCAACAAAGGGGGCCAGCTAACCACACAGCAGCACACGAAGCAAGAGGTGCACAGCGTGGCAGCACGAGATAGCCAAGATCTCTCACGCAGCTCACCGTATTAAAGGGGACCACTACAGAACTGCATCACACTCGAGAGCGCAAGCTTCATGGCTGTTGGTAGCCACGTTGTAGGTATAGATAGCCTAGATGGCAATGGCACCCAAGAGAAAGCGCTGCAGGATGTGGATAAGCATTGACTACTAGAAGTAAGCCATTGACCTCAAACTCTGACATGAAAGGAGTGCTCTCTTTCTGTCTCCCACCTCTGTGAAGTGGCGTGTGTGTGGTTATACACACAAAAGGAGGCAACAAAGCACAAGCCACATGCCGTCCACTACGTGGTATCCACTTGGCATTATCTTATACGCTCTTACCTCTCATGTGCGCACGTGCCTACGGCATCCGAGAGAGGATAGGATCGAGCTCGAGGTGATTTCAACAAAGTTCAGAGCACCATCGGTTTCAAGGATCCATCGACCGGCGACATAACATGCCATCGGCTTTGAGCTTACATCGGCCCATACATTCTCCGATATATTGGATAGTTGGTTCCATGTGTGCACTCTATAAAGTTTTTGCATTTAGTTTTACATCTAAATTTTGCTTAGTTTTTGTTATTTTGATTTATTTAAAAAAATGGCTTTGAGCAAAGGTAGTGTACCCATCTCAAGAAGTTTGAGGAGTATTATTATCAACTATTTTTCGGCCTTACATAGGCCGAGCTTGCCCACATGTGGCAAGCTATCCTTGCACGCCAAATAGAGGTCGTTCATCCTCTGTCCACCTCATGACTTGACACGCAAGAGCCGAGTGGTGTAACAGGCACGTCTCCTGACCCCGTCTTTGTTTGTAGACGACCCCATGATTCTGTCCTGTAGTAGAGGCTGAACACAACCCACTAATAGGAGACTAATCCATAGAGATTGGCAATTATACACTGTTGGACCCAGGCACAGATGATGACCCCCTAAACGATGATAAGTGCAGTGACACAGATCCCCATGCTCAATTCGAGGCTAACGTCTCGGAGTAGGAGGTCTCACACGAGCCCATTCTATAACTTTTGTCAGGGCCCAAACCTTAGAACAAAATCAAAATGAAATATTGACCATCCTCAAGAGTTTACTCCACCATTTAGACTTACATCCAGCCACTCCTATTGCTAATGTTGCATCTCCTATGCCCGTGTGCAGAGAAGAGTACAATTTACTTTTTCTCAGCACAAGGTTGGGACTTCCATAGGGTGGCAGTCCATAGACTCTGCTAAGCTGTCCGTAGTGCCTAGTGGGATCTTCAAGGATCTGTTAGTCAAAAAGTTGAAGTTCCTCAAGACCAAAGATTGACCATAAGTACACAGTTTTGCTTGCTATAATGGTTATGACAAAACTGTTTGAAACACGATGGTTTTGGGAGTGCCACTTACTATGCATGGCTACAAGCCTACGCTTGATTTCCAAGTCATACATTTAGCTAGGGTAGATGTTTATCTAGGCAGGGAGTGGTTGTATAACCTAAGCCCTACCTTGCATCGTAGTTACCAAAATAATAGCCTAGAGTTCATGCATGAGGGCAGAGGCATTACTTTGCGTAGAGCATGATGTGCCACTACACCTTTGATATCATCCATAGAGTTGTGTCGTCCCTATGAGTTTAGACAAGATTCAGTAGGTATACATTTGTAACCTTTTGCACAAATTTGTTTCCATAGATAAAATATAAGTGAATAATGTTTCTGTAAATGAAACAATAAATGTAAATGGCCTTGGATGAGACCCATGTTTTGTGAATCCTATTTTATCTGCATGTAAGCAAAACTTGAAAATATCCAAGACTGAAAAGACACTAAAGAATGATAAGTACATAGATACTTTAAATTCTTTATTGTTGTGAGCGTATCAAAATGTTTTTCTTAAAGATTTTTTGGCTGGTGTCCCACCATCTAGGGAGGTAGACCATTCCATTGATGTACTACTAGGTTCTAAACCTATAAGCAAGAGTGCTTATACACTTAGCCACTCTAAAGCATAGGAGCGGCAATTGGCCGATTACGCGAGAAAAGGTTTCATGAAACCTAGTCCTTTGCCATTCTTTTAGTAAAAAAGAAAGATAGTTACGTGCAAAGTTTGCCATGTTCTTAATTAGATTATGATTAAGAACAAGTATCCAATGCCCCGCATCGACGAGTTGTTTGAGCAACTCAATGGTACACGTTATTTTTCTAAAAGGGCTACCACCAAGTCAAGATCAGGTAACAAGATGTTTCCAAGACCATGTCTAGAACTCGATTTGGGCATTATTTGTTTTTGGTCATGTCGTTCCTATGAGTTTAGACAAGATTCAGTAGGTATACATTTGTAACCTTTTGCACAAATTTGTTTGGCCGACACGGTGTCATGAAGGCTAGAGCAAACTCAAGCAAAAGGACTTTATGCCCAAGAGCAAAAGTAGGTTAATCCTGACAAGCAGGTCAAAGAAACCTAAACCAGGTTGCAAAAGACAAACATGATAAGAACCATTGTAGGCCGAGATGGTGTTAGTAAGGTTACGCAACTCATGTCCCAGAAGAATTCACACCATAGTGCAAACGGGTCAAAGCAGAGCATCAGGCTCAAAGAAACCCACAGATTCTAGGGATCAATGGAAAAAGAACATGCACAGCTTATCTTGGTGTCAAGATAGCTAGGGTTCGGCTTGACCAAGAAAACCTTGTCCTCAACAATGGCGACAACAAAGATCAGAGTGGCAAATGATTAGATTGGTATGATGAGAGGCCAAGTGTAAACAAGTTCATGAAAATTAATGTAGTCGACCTCCTTGAAGATGGGAAAATCACTGGGAACTCTTGGGAGTATGACACTCAAGAAGGCCAGAACATACTTGACTTAGGAGCAATAGGCAAGTGTTGCATTGTCTTGAAGGAATCCACATCCGACTCAAATAGGAGTTAGGCGGGGGTCAATGTGCAGTAGTTTGGTACCTCGAACATTGGGGATTTAGGGGACTTTTGAGTGGGGGCTTGAAGTCTGGGCCAAAAGGATAGATAAAAATACAAAAATATGGACCGTTGTACTGGGTTATACACCGACTTTGCTCATGGCTATAAAGCAGGGTGCATTTTCTTATTTACTTTAGCAGCACTGAGGTTTATGATGGAGATAATAATAAACATGATAATGGCACTCACTTCTAGTTTGAAAATCAATTGAAGAGGATGTCAATTCTATAAAGGGAGGGGGGTATGTGACGTCGTGAAACCAACCCAAGACCTGATGCGTGAGTACGTTCTATGTGCAATTGGTATGAGTCCATGCTTCGCCTCTCCTTGCACTTCATCCCCATATAGATGCATGCTATTCCACGCGGATCTAGCATACCCCCAAAGCCCCATGGAGACTTGCCTCTCTCTTTCTTCTCTTTGGTGTGGTGAAAGACAAGGTCTTGCACAAATGCCTCTCTCTCTCTCTCTCTCTCTCTCTCTCTCTCTCTCTCTCTCTCTCTCTCTCTCTCTCTCTCTCTCTCTCTCTCTCTCTCTTCTCTTCTCTATTGGTGCAACACACACGAGGTGCATAACAAGAGAACGGCGGCCAATAGTGGGTGCAAGCCCACACGACCGTCAAGGTACAGTCTTGGTCACCTTATTCATAGCTCCCAACAAAGGAGCCCAGCTAACCACACAGCAGCACACGAAGCAAGAGGTGCACAGCGTGGCAGCACGAGATAGCCAAGATCTCTCACGCAGCTCACTGTATTAAAGGGGACCACTACAGAACCTGCATCACACTCGAGAGCGCAGGCTTCATGGCTGTTGGTAGCCAGGTTGCAGGTATAGATAGCCTAGATGGCAATGGCACCCAAGAGAAAGCGCTGCTAGATGTGGATAAGAATTGACTACTAGAAGTAAGCCATTGACCTCAAACTCTGACATGAAAGGAGTGCTCTCTCTCTCTCCCACCTCGGTGAAGTGGCGTGTGTGTGGTTGTACACACAAAAGGAGGCAGCAAAGCACAAGCCACATGCCGTCCACTGCATGGTATCCTCTTGGCATTATCTTATACGCTCTTACCTCTCGTGTGCGCACGTGCCTACGGCATCCGAGAGAGGATAGGATCGAGCTCGAGGTGATTTCAACAAAGTTCAGAGCACCATCGGTTTCAAGGATCCATCGACCGGTGACATAACATGCCATCGGCTTTGAGCTTACATCGGCCCATACATTCTCCGATATATTGGATAGTTGGTTCCATGTGTGCACTCTATAAAGTTTTTGCATTTATTTTTACATCTAAATTTTGCTTAGTTTTTGTTATTTTTATTTATTTAAAAAAATGGCTTCGAGCGAAGGTAGTGTACCCATCTTAAGAAGTTTGAGGAGTATTATTATCAACTATTTTTATACGGTGACCTACGTGAGAGATCTTGGCTATCTCGTGCTGCCACGTTGTGCACCCCTTGCTTCGTGTGCTGCTGTGTGGTTAGCTGGCCCCCTTTGTTGGGAGCTATGAATAAGGTGACCAAGACTGTACCTTGACGGTCGTGTGGGCTTGCACTCACTATTGGCCGCTGTTCTCTTGTTATGCGCCTCGTGTGTGTTGCACCAATAGAGAAGAAAGAGAGAGAGAGAGAGAGAGAGAGAGAGAGAGAGAGAGAGAGAGAGAGAGAGAGAGAGAGACATTTGCGCAAGAGCTTGTGTTGCACCACCAAAGAGAAGAAAGAGAGAGACAAGTCTCCATGGGGCTTTGGGGGTATGCTAGATCCGCGCGGAATAGCATGCATCTATATGGGGATGAAGTGCAAGGAGAGGCGAAGCATGGACTCATACCTAGGCACACATAGAACGTACTCACGCATCAGGTCTTGGGTTGGTTTCACGACCTCACATACCCCCCCTCCCTTTATAGAATTGACATCCTCTTCAATTGATTTTCAAACTAGAAGTGAGTGCCATTATCATGTTTATTATTATCTCCATCATAAACCTCAGTGTGTGCTGCTAAAGTAAATAAGAAAATGCACCCTGCTTTATAGCCATGAGCAAAGTCAGTGTATAACCCAGTATAACGGTGCATATTTTTGTATTTTTATCTATCTTTTTGGCCCGGACTTCAAGTCCCCACTCAAAAGTCCCCTGAATCCCCAATGTGCGAGGTACCAAACTATTGCACATTGACCCCCGCCTAACTCCTATTTGAGTCAGATGTGGATTCCTTCAAGACAATGCAACACTTGCCTATTTCTCCTAAGTCAAGTATGTTCTGGCCTTCTTGAGTGTCACACTCCCAAGAGTTCCCAGTGATTTTCCCATCTTCAAAGGAGGTCGACTACATTAATTTTCATGAACTTGTTTACACTTGGCCTCTTATCATACAAATCTAATCATTTGCCACTCTGATCTTTGTTGTCGCCATTGTTGAGGACAAGGTTTTCTTGGTCAAGCCAAACCCTAGCTATCTTGACACCAAGATAAGCTGTGCATGTTCTTTTTCCATTGATCCCTAGAATCTGTGGGTTTCTTTGAGCCTGATGCTCTGCTTTGACCCGTTTGCACTATGGTGTGAATTCTTCTGGGACATGAGTTGCGTAACCTTACTGACACCATCTCGGCCTACAATGGTTCTTGTCATGTTTGTCTTTTGCGACCTGGTTTAGTTTTCTTTGACCTGCTTGTCTAGGATTAACCTACTTTTGCTCTTGGGCATAAAGTCCTTTTCCTTGAGCTTGCTCTAGCCTTCATCACACCGTGTCGGCCAAACAAATTTGTGCAAAAGGTTGCAGATGTATACCTACTGAATCTTGTCTAAACTCATAGGAACGACATGACCAAAAACTCATAATGCCCAAATCGAGTTCCAGACATGGTCTTGGAAACATCTTGTTACCTGATCTTGACTTGGTGGTAGCCCTTTTAGAAAAATAACGTAAACCATTGAGTTGCTAAAACAACTCTTCGATGCGGGGCATTGGATACTTGTTCTTAATCATAATCTAATTAAGAACATGGCAAACTTTGCACGTATGCATAGAACTATCTTTCTTTTTTACCAAAAGAATGGCAAAGGACTAGGTTTCATGAAACCTTTTCTCGCGTAATCGGCCAATTGCCGCTCATGTGCTTTAGAGTGGCTAAGTATATAAGCAGTCTTGCTTATCGGTTTAGAACCTAGTAGTACATCAATGGAATGGTCTACCTCCCTAGATGGTGGGACACCAGCCAGAAAATCTTTAAGAAAAACATCTTGATATGCTCACAATAAAGAATTTAAAGTATCTATGTACGTATCATTCTTTAGTGTCTCGTTTTCAGTCTTGGATATTTTCAAGTTTTGCTCACATGCAGATAAAATAGGATTCACAAAACATGGGTCTCATCCAAGGCCATTTACATTTATTGTTTCATTTACAGAAACATTATTCACTTCTCTTTTATCTATGGAAACAAATTTGTGCAAAAGGTTACAAATGTATACCTACTGAATCTTGTCTAAACTCATAGGAACGACACAACTCCATGGATGATATCAAAGATGTAGTTGGCACATCATGCTCTACGCAAAGTAATGCCTCTGCCCTCATGCATGAACTCTAGGCTATTATTTTGGTAACTACAATGCAAGGTAGGGCTTAGGTTATACAACCACTCCCTGCCTAGATAAACATCTACCCTAGCTAAATGTATGACTTGGAAATCAAGCGTAGGCTTGTAGCCATGCATAGTAAGTGGCACTCCCAAAACCATCGTGTTTCAAACAGTTTTGTCATAACCATTAGCAACCAAAACTGTGTACTTATGGTCAGTCTTTGGTCTTGGGGAGCTTCAACTTTTTGACTAACAGATCCTTGAAGATCCCAGTAGACACTACGGACAGCTTAGCAGAGTCTATGGACTGCCACCCTATGGAAGTCCCAACCTTGTGCTGAGAAAAAGTAGATTGTACTCTTCTCTGCACACGGGCATAGGAGATGCAACATTAGCAATAGGAGTGGCTGGATGTAAGTCTAAATGGTGGAGTAAACTCTTGAGGATGGTCAATATTTCATTTTGATTTTGTTCTAAGGTTTGGGCCCTGACAAAAGATGTAAAATGGGCTCATGTGAGACCTCCTACTCCGAGACGTTAGCCTCGAATTGAGCATGCGGATCTGTGTCACTGCACTTATCATCGTTTAGGGGATCATCATCTGTGCCTGGGTCCAACAGTGTATAATTGCCAATCTCTATGGATTAGTCTACTATTAGTGGGTTGTGTTCAGCCTCTACAGGACAGAATCATGGGGTCGTCTACAAACAAAGACGGGGTCAGGAGATGTGCCTGTTACACCATTCGGCTCTTGCGTGTCAAGTCATGAGGTGGGCAGAGGATGAACGACCTCTATTTGGCGTGCAAGGATAGCTTGGCGCATGTGGGCAAGCTCGGCCTATGTAAGGCCGAAAATAATAATACTCCTCAAACTTCTTGAGATGGGTACACTACCTTTGCTCGAAGCCATTTTTTTAAATAAATAAAAATAACAAATACTAGGCAAAATTTAGATGTAGAAATAAATGCAAAAACTTTATAGAGTGCACACATGGAACCAACTATCCAATATATCGGAGAATGTATGGGCCGATGTAAGCTCAAAGCCGATGGCATGTTATGTCGCCGGTCGATGGATCCTTGAAACCGATGGTGCTCTGAACTTTGTTGAAATCACCACGAGCTCGATCCTATCCTCTCTCGGATGCCCTTAGGCATGTGCGCATACGAGAGGTAAGAGCGTATAAGATAATGCCAAGTGGATACCACGCAGTGGACGGCATGTGGCTTGTGCTTTCCTGCCTCCTTTTGTGTGTATAACCACACACACGCCACTTCACAGAGGTGGGAGAGAGAGAGAGCACTCCTTTCATGTCAGAGTTTGAGGTCAATGGCTTACTTCTAGTTGTCAATGCTTATCCACATCTAGCAGCGCTTTCTCTTGGGTGCCATTGCCATCTAGGCTATCTATACCTGCAACCTGGCTACCAACAGCCATGAAGCCTGCGCTCTCGAGTGTGATGCAGGTTCTGTAGTGGTCCCCTTTAATACGGTGAGCTGCGTGAGAGATCTTGGCTATTTGGTGCTGCCACGCTGTGCACCTCTTTCTTCGTGTGCTGCTGTGTGGTTAGCTGGCCCCCTTTGTTAGGAGCTATGAATAAGGTGACCAAGACTATACCTTGATGGTCGTGTGGGCTTGCACCCACTATTGGCCGCCGTTCTCTTGTTATGCACCTCGTGTGTGTTGCACCAATAGAGAAGAACGAGAGAGAGAGAGAGAGAGAGAGAGAGAGAGAGGAGAGAGAGAGAGAGAGAGAGAGAGAGAGAGAGAGAGAGAGAGAGAGAGAGAGAGAGAGAGAGAGAGAGACATTTGCGCAAGAGCTTGTGTTGCACCACCAAAGAGAAGAAAGAGAGAGACAAGTCTCCATGGGGCTTTGGGGGTATGCTAGATCCGCGCGGAATAGCATGCATCTATATGGGGATGAAGTGCAAGGAGAGGCGAAAGCATGGACTCATACCTAGGCACACATAGAACGTACTCACGCATCAAGATCTTGGGTTGGTTTCACGACCTCACATACCCCCCCTCCCTTTATAGAATTGACATCCTCTTCAATTGATTTTCAAACTAGAAGTGAGTGCCATTATCATGTTTATTATTATCTCCATCATAAACCTCAGTGCTGCTAAAGTAAATAAGAAAATGCACCCTGCTTTTTAGCCATGAGCAAAGTCAGTGTATAACCCAGTACAACGGTGCATATTTTTGCATTTTTATCTATCTTTTGGCCCGGACTTCAAACCCCCACTCAAAAGTCCCTTGAATCCCCAATGTGCGAGGTACCAAACTACTGCACATTGACCCCCGCCTAACTCCTATTTGAGTCGGATGTGGATTCCTTCAAGACAATGCAACACTTGCCTATTGCTCCTAAGTCAAGTATGTTCTGGCCTTCTTGAGTGTCACACTCCCAAGAGTTCCCAGTGATTTTCCCATCTTCAAGGAGGTCGACTACATTAATTTTCATGAACTTGTTTACACTTGGCCTCTCATCATACCAATCTAATCATTTGCCACTCTGATCTTTGTTGTCGCCATTGTTGAGGACAAGGTTTTCTTGGTCAAGCCAAACCCTAGCTATCTTGACACCAAGATAAGCTGTGCACGTTCTTTTTCCATTGATCCCTAGAATCTGTGGGTTTTTTTGAGCCTGATGATCTGCTTTGACCCGTTTGCACTATGGTGTGAATTCTTCTGGGACATGAGTTGCGTAACCTTACTGACACCATCTCGGCCTACAATGGTTCTTGTCATGTTTGTCTTTTGCAACCTGGTTTAGGTTTCTTTGACCTGCTTGTCAGGATTAATCTACTTTTGCTCTTGGGCATAAAGTCCTTTTGCTTGAGCTTGCTCTAGCCTTCATGACACCATGTCGGCCAAACAAATTTGTGAAAAAGGTAACAAATGTATACCTACTGAATCTTGTCTAAACTCATAGGAACGACATGACCAAAAAACTCATAATGCCCAAATCAAGTTCTAGACATGGTCTTGGAAACATCTTGTTACCTGATCTTGACTTGGTGGTAGCCCTTTTAGAAAAATAACGTGTACCATTGAGTTGCTCAAACAACTATTGGATACTTGTTCTTAATCATAATCTAATTAAGAACATGGCAAACTTTGCACGTATGCATAGAACTATCTTTCTTTTTTACCAAAAGAATGGCAGAGGACTAGGTTTCATGAAACCTTTTCTCGCGTAATCGGCCAATTGCCGCTCATGTGCTTTAGAGTCGCTAAGTATATAAGCAGTCTTGCTTATAGGTTTAGAACCTAGTAGTACATCAATGGAATGGTCTACCTCCCTAGATGGTGGGACACCATCCAGAAAATCTTTAAGAAAAACATCTTGATACGCTCAGAATAAAGAATTTAAAGTATCTGTGTACTTATCATTCTTTAGTGTCTTTTTCAGTCTGGGATATTTTCAAGTTTTGCTCACATGCAGATAAAATAGGATTCACAAAACATGGGTCTCATCCAAGGCCATTTACATTTATTGCTTCATTTACAGAAACATTATTCACTTCTCTTTTATCTATGGAAACAAATTTGTGCAAAAGGTTACAAATGTATACCTACTGAATCTTGTCTAAACTCATAGGAACGACACAACTCCATGGATGACATCAAAGGTGTAGTTGGCACATCATGCTCTACGCAAAGTAAGCAAAGTAATGCCTCTGCCCTCATGCATGAACTCTAGGATATTATTTTTGTAACTACAATGCAAGGTTGGGCTTAGGTTATACAACCTTTCCCTGCCTAGATAAACATCTACCCTAGCTAAATGTATGACTTGGAAATCAAGCGTAGGCTTGTAGCCATGCATAGTAAGTGGCACTCCCAAAACCATCGTGTTTCAAACAGTTTTGTCATAACCATTAGCAAGCAAAACTGTGTACTTATCGTGGTCATTCTTTGGTCTTGGGGAGCTTAAACTTTTTGACTAACAGATCCTTGAAGATCCCAGTAGACACTATGCACAGCTTAGCAGAGTCTATGGACTGCCACCCTATGGAAGTCCCAACCTTGTGCTGAGAAAAAGTAAATTGTACTCTTCTCTGCACACGGGCATAGGAGATGCAACATTAGCAATAGGAGTGGCTGGATGTAAGTCTAAATGGTGGAGTAAACTCTTGAGGATGGTCAATATTTCATTTTGATTTTGTTCTAAGGTTTGGGCCCTGACAAAAGTTGTAAAATGGGCTCGTGTGAGACCTCCTACTCCGAGACGTTAGCCTTGAATTGAGCATGGGGATCTGTGTCACTGCACTTATCATCATTTAGGGGGTCATCATCTGTGCCTAAGTCCAACAGTGTATAATTGCCAATCTCTATGGATTAGTCTACTATGAGTGGGTTGTGTTCAGCCTCTACAGGAGAGAATCATGGGGTCATCTACAAACAAAGACGGGGTCAAGAGACGTGCCTGTTACACCATTCGGCTCTTGCGTGTCAAGTCATGAGGTGGACAGAGGATGAACGACCTCTATTTGGCGTGCAAGGATAGCTTGCCGCATGTAGGCAAGCTCGGCCTATGTAAGGCCGAAAATAATAATACTCCTCAAACTTCTTGAGATGGGTACACTACCTTTGCTCGAAGCCATTTTTTTAAATAAATAAAAATAACAAAAACTAAGCAAAATTTAGATGTAAAAATAAATGCAAAAACTTTATAGAGTGCACACATGGAACCAACTATCCAATATATCAGAGAATGTATGGGCCGATGTAAGCTCAAAGCCGATGGCATGTTATGTCGCCGATCGATGGATTCTTGAAACCGATGGTGCTCTGAACTTTGTTGAAATCACCACGAGCTCAATCCTATCCTCTCTCGGATGCTCGTAGGCACGTGCGCATACGAGAGGTAAGAGCATATAAGATAATGCCAAGTGGATACCACGCAGTGACGGCATGTGGCTTGTGCTTTGCTTCCTCCTTTTGTGTGTATAACCACACACACGCCACTTCACAGAGGTGGGAGAGAGAGAGAGCACTCCTTTCATGTCAGAGTTTGAGGTCAATGGCTTACTTCTAGTAGTCAATGCTTATCCACATCTAGCAGCGCTTCCTCTTGGGTGCCATTGCCATATAGGCTATCTATACCTGCACAACCTGGCTACAAACAGCCATGAAGCTTGCGCTCTCGAGTGTGATGCAGGTTCTGTAGTGGTCCCCTTTAATACGGTGAGCTAAGTGAGAGATCTTGGCTATCTTGTGCTACCACGCTGTGCACCTCTTGCTTCGTGTGCTGCTGTGTGGTTAGCTGGCCCCCTTTGTTTTAACTGTACCTTAACGGTCGTGTGGGCTTGCACCCACTATTGGCCGCCGTTCTCTTGTTATGCACCTCGTGTGTGTTGCACCAATAGAGAAGAGAGAGAGAGAGAGAGAGAGAGAGAGAGAGAGAGGAGAGAGAGAGAGAGAGAGAGAGAGAGAGAGAGAGAGAGAGAGAGAGAGAGAGAGAGAGAGAGAGAGAGACATTTGCGCAAGACCTTGTGTTGCACCACCAAAGAGAAGAAAGAGAGAGACAAGTCTCCATGGGGCTTTTGGGGTATGCTAGATCCGCGCGGAATAGCATGCATCTATATGGGGATAAAGTGCAAGGAGAGGCGAAGCATGGACTCATACCTAGGCACACATACAACGTACTCACACATCAGATCTTGGGTTGGTTTCACGACCTCACATACCCCCCTCCCTTTATAGAAAGGACATCCTCTTCAATTGATTTTCAAACTAGAAGTGAGTACCATTATCATGTTTATTATTATCTCCATCATAAACCTCAGTGCTGCTAAAGTAAATAAGAAAATGCACCCTGCTTTATAGCCATGAGCAAAGTCAGTGTATAACCCAATACAACCCAATACAACGGTGCATATTTTTGCATTTTATCTATCTTTTTGGCCCGGACTTCAAGCCCCCACTCAAAAGTCCCCTGAATCCCCAATGTGCGAGGTACCAAACTACTGCACATTGACCCCCGCCTAACTCCTATTTGAGTCGGATGTGGATTCCTTCAAGACAATGCAACACTTGCCTATTGCTCCTAAGTCAAGTATGTTCTGGCCTTCTTGAGTGTCACACTCCCAAGAGTTCCCAGTGATTTTCCCATCTTCAAGGGAGGTCGACTACATTAATTTTCATGAACTTGTTTACACTTGGCCTCTCATCATACCAATCTAATCATTTGCCACTCTGATCTTTGTTGTCGCCATTGTTGAGGACAAGGTTTTCTTGGTCAAGCCAAACCCTAGCTATCTTGACACCAAGATAAGCTGTGCACGTTCTTTTTCCATTGATCCCTAGAATCTTTGGGTTTCTTTGAGCCTGATGCTCTGCTTTGACCCGTTTGCACTATGGTGTGAATTCTTCTGGGACCTGAGTTGCGTAACCTTACTGACACCATCTCAGCCTACAATGGTTCTTGTCATGTTTGTCTTTTGCAACCTGGTTTAGGTTTCTTTGACCTGCCCTACTGAATCTTGTCTAAACTCATAGGAACGACACAACTCCATGGATGATATCAAAGGTGTAGTTGGCACATCATGCTCTACGCAAAGTAATGCCTCTGCCCTCATGCATGAACTCTAGGCTATTATTTTGGTAACTACGATGCAAGGTAGGACTTAGGTTATACAACCACTCCCTGCCTAGATAAACATCTACCCTTGCTAAATGTATGACTTGGAAATCAAGCGTAGGCTTGTAGCCATGCATAGTAAGTGGCACTCCCAAAACCATCGTGTTTCAAACAGTTTTGTCATAACCATTAGCAAGCAAAACTGTGTACTTATGGTCAGTCTTTGGTCTTGGGGAGCTTCAACGTTTTGACTAACAGATCCTTGAAGATCCCAGTAGACACTACGGACAGCTTAGCAGAGTCTATGGACTGCCACCCTATGGAAGTCCCAACCTTGTGCTGAGAAAAGTAAATTGTACTCTTCTCTCCACACGGGCATAGGAGATGCAACATTAGCAATAGGAGTGGTGGCTGGATGTAAGTCTAAATGGTGGAGTAAGCTCTTGAGGATGGTCAATATTTCATTTTGATTTTGTTCTAAGGTTTGGGCCCTGACAAAAGTTGTAAAATGGGCTCATGTGAGACCTCCTACTCCGAGACGTTAGCCTCGAATTGAGCATGGGGATCTGTGTCACTGCACTTATCATCGTTTAGGGGGTCATCATCTGTGCTTGGGTCCAACAGTGTATAATTGCCAATCTCTATGGATTAGTCTACTATTAGTGGGTTGTGCTCAAAGGCAGAATCATGGGGTCGTCTACAAACAAAGACGGGGTCAGGAGATGTGCCTGTTACACCATTCGGCTCTTGCGTGTCAAGTCATGAGGTGGACAGAGGATGAACGACCCTCTATTTGGCGTGCAAGAATACCTTGCCGCATAACGGCAAGCTCGGCCTATGTAAGGCCGAAAATAATAATACTCAAACTTCTTGAGATGGGTACACTACCTTTGCTCGAAGCCATTTTTTTTAAATAAATAAAAATAACAAAAACTAAGCAAAATTTAGATGTAAAAATAAATGCAAAAACTTTATAGAGTGCACACATGGAACCAACTATCCAATATATCGGAGAATGTATGGGCCGATGTAAGCTCAAAGCCGATGGCATGTTATGTCACCGGTCGATGGATCCTTGAAACGGATGGTCCTCTGAACTTTGTTGAAATCACCACGAGCTCGATCGTATCCTCTCTCGGATGCCCTTAGGCACATTCGCATACGAGAGGTAAGAGCGTATAAGATAATGCCAAGTGGATACCACGTAGTGGACGGCATGTGGCTTGTGCTTTGCTGCCTCCTTTTGTGTGTATAACCAAACACACGCCACTTCACAGAGGTGGGAGAGAGAGAGAGCACTCCTTTCATGTCAGAGTTTGAGGTCAATGTCTTACTTCTAGTAGTCAATGCTTATCCACATCTAGCAGCGCTTTCTCTTGGGTGCCATTGCCATCTAGGCTATCTATACCTGCAACCTGGCTACCAACAGCCATGAAGCCTGCGCTCTCGAGTGTGATGCAGGTTCTGTAGTGGTCCCCTTTGATACGGTGAGTTGCGTGAGAGATCTTGGCTATTTGGTGCTGCCACGCTGTGCACCTCTTGCTTCGTGTGCTGCTGTGTGGTTAGCTGGCCCCCTTTGTTGGGAGCTATGAATAAGGTGACCAAGACTGTACCTTGACGGTCGTGTGGGCTTGCACCCACTATTGGCCTCCGTTCTCTTGTTATGCACCTCATGTGTGTTGCACCAATAGAGAAGAAAGAGAGAGAGAGAGAGAGAGAGAGAGAGAGAGAGAGAGAGAGAGAGAGAGAGAGAGAGAGAGAGAGAGAGAGAGAGAGACATTTGCGCAAGACCTTGTGTTGCACCACCAAAGAGAAGAAAGAGAGAGACAAGTCTCCATGGGGCTTTGGGGGTATTTGGGGGTATGCTAGATCCGCGCGGAATAGCATGCATCTATATGGGGATGAAGTGCAAGGAGAGGCAAAGCATGGACTCATACCTAGGCACACATAGAACGTACTCACGCATCAAGTCTTTGGTTGGTTTCACGACCTCACATACCCCCCCTCCCTTTATAGAATTGACATCCTCTTCAATTGATTTTCAAACTAGAAGTGAGTGCCATAATCATGTTTATTATTATCTCCATCATAAACCTCAGTGCTGCTAAAGTAAATAAGAAAATGCACCCTCCTTTATAGCAGCCATGAGCAAAGTCAGTGTATAACCCAGTACAACGGTGCATATTTTTGTATTTTTATCTATCTTTTTGGCCCGGACTTCAAGCCCCCACTCGAAAGTCCCCCGAATCCCCAATGTGTGAGGTACCAAACTAATGCACATTGACCCCCGCCTAACTCCTATTTGAGTCGGATGTGATTCCTTCAAGACAATGCAACACTTGCCTATTGCTCCTAAGTAAGTATGTTCTGGCCTTCTTGAGTGTCACACTCCCAAGAGTTCCCAGTGATTTTCCCATCTTCAAGAAGGTCGACTACATTAATTTTCATGAACTTGTTTACACTTGGCCTCTCATCATACAATCTAATCATTTGCCACTCTGATCTTTGTTGTCGCCATTGTTGAGGACAAGGTTTTCTTGGTCAAGCCAAACCCTAGCTATCTTGACACCAAGATAAGCTGTGCACGTTCTTTTTCCATTGATCCCTAGAATCTGTGGGTTTCTTTGAGCCTGATGCTCTGCTTTGACCCGTTTGCACTATGGTGTGAATTCTTCTGGGACATGAGTTGCGTAACCTTACACTGACACCATCTCGGCCTACAATGGTTCTTGTCATGTTTGTCTTTTGCGACCTGGTTTAGTTTTCTTTGACCTGCTTGTCAGGATTAACCTACTTTTGCTCTTGGGCATAAAGTCCTTTTGCTTGAGCTTGCTCTAGCCTTCATGACACCATGTCGGCCAAACAAATTTGTACAAAAGGTTACAAATGTATACCTACTGAATCTTGTCTAAACTCATAGGAACGACATGACCAAAAACTCATAATGCCCAAATCGAGTTCTAGACATGGTCTTGGAAACATCTTGTTATCTGATCTTGACTTGGCGGTAGCCCTTTTAGAAAAATAACGTGTACCATTGAGTTGCTCAAACAACTCGTCGAAGCGGGGCATTGGATACTTGTTCTTAATCATAATCTAATTAAGAACATGGCAAACTTTGCACGTATGCATAGAACTACCTTTCTTTTTTACCAAAAGAATGGCAAAGGACTAGGTTTCATGAAACCTTTTCTCGCGTAATCGGCCAATCGCCGCTCCTGTGCTTTAGAGTGGCTAAGTATATAAGCAGTCTTGCTTATAGGTTTAGAACCTAGTAGTACATCAATGGAATGGTCTACCTCCCTAGATGGTGGGACACCAGCCAGAAAATCTTTAAGAAAAACATCTTGATACACTCACAATAAAGAATTTAAAGTATCTATGTACTTATCATTCTTTAGTGTCTCGTTTTCAGTCTTGGATATTTTCAAGTTTTGCTCACATGCAGATAAAATAGGATTCACAAAACATGGATCTCATCCAAGGCCATTTACATTTATTATTTCATTTACAGAAACATTATTCACTTCTCTTTTATCTATGGAAACAAGTTTGTGCAAAAGGTTACAAATGTATACCTACTGAATCTTGTCTAAACTCATAGGAACGACACAACTCCATGGATGATATCAAAGGTGTAGTTGGCACATCATGCTCTACGCAAAGTAATGCCTCTGCCCTCATGCATGAACTCTAGGCTATTATTTTGGTACCTAGGATGCAAGGTAGGGCTTAGGTTATACAACCACTCCGTGCCTAGATAAACATCTACCCAAGCTAAATGTATGACTTGGAAATCAAGCGTAGGCTTGTAGCCATGCATAGTAAGTGGCACTCCCAAAACCATCGTGTTTCAAACAGTTTTGTCATAACCATTAGCAAGCAAAACTATGTACTTATGGTGGTCAGTCTTTGGTCTTGGGGAGCTTCAACTTTTTGACTAACAGATCCTTGAAGATCCCAGTAGACACTATGGACAGCTTAGCAGAGTCTATGGACTGCCACCCTATGGAAGTCCCAACCTTGTGCTGAGAAAAAGTAAATTGTACTCTTCTCTGCACACGGGCATAGGAGATGCAACATTAGCAATAGGAGTGGCTGGATGTAAGTCTAAATGGTGGAGTAAACTCTTGAGGATGGTCAATATTTCATTTTGATTTTGTTCTAAGGTTTGGGCCCTGACAAAAGTTGTAAAATGGGCTCGTGTGAGACCTCCTACTCCGAGACGTTAGCCTCGAATTGAGCATGGGGATCTGTGTCACTGCACTTATCATCATTTAGGGGGTCATCATCTGTGCGTGGGTCCAACAGTGTATAATTGCCAATCTCTATGGATTAGTCTACTATTAGTGGGTTGTGTTCAGCCTCTACACGACAGAATCATGGGGTCGTCTACAAACAAAGACGGGGTCAAGAGACGTGCCTGTTACACCATTCGGCTCTTGCGTGTCAAGTCATGAGGTGGACAGAGGATGAACGACCTCTATTTGGCGTGCAAGGATAGCTTGCCGCATGTGGGCAAGCTCGGCCTATGTAAGGCCGAAAATAATAATACTCCTCAAACTTCTTGAGATGGGTACACTACCTTTGCTCGAAGCCATTTTTTTAAATAAATAAAAATAACAAAAACTAAGCAAAATTTAGATGTAAAAATAAATGCAAAAACTTTATAGAGTGCACACATGGAACCAACTATCCAATATATCGGAGAATGTATGGGCCGATGTAAGCTCAAAGCTGATGGCATGTTATGTCGCCGGTCAATGGATCCTTGAAACGGATGGTGCTCTGAACTTTGTTGAAATCACCATGAGCTCGATCC
Source organism: Cibotium barometz (assembly GCF_041138505.1). Lineage (NCBI taxonomy): Eukaryota > Viridiplantae > Streptophyta > Polypodiopsida > Cyatheales > Cibotiaceae > Cibotium > Cibotium barometz. The sequence continues at coordinate 15,130,531 of NC_141108.1, read as the reverse complement.
TATCCTCTCTCGGATGCCCGTAGGCACGTGCGCATACGAGAGGTAAGAGCGTATAAGATAATGCCAAGTGGATACCACGTAGTGGACAGCATGTGGCTTGTGCTTTGCTGCCTCCTTTTGTTGTGTATAACCACACACACCCACTTCACAGAGGTGGGAGAGAGAGAGAGCACTCCTTTCATGTCAGAGTTTGAGGTCAATGGCTTACTTCTAGTAGTCAATGCTTATCCACATCTAGCAGCGCTTTCTCTTGGGTGCCATTGCCATCTAGGCTACCTATACCTGCAACCTGGCTACCAACAGCCACCATGAAGCCTGCGCTCTCGAGTGTGATGCAGGTTCTAAAGTGGTCCCCTTTAATACTGTGAGCTGCGTGAGAGATCTTGGCTATCTCATGCTGCCACGCTGTGCACCTCTTGCTTCGTGTGCTGCTGTGTGGTTAGCTGGCCCCCTTTGTTGGGAGCTATGAATAAGGTGACCAAGACTGTACCTTGACGATCGTGTGGGCTTGCACCCACTATTGGCCGCCGTTCTCTTGTTATGCACCTCGTGTGTGTTGCACCAATAGAGAAGAGAAGAGAGAGAGAGAGAGAGAGAGAGAGAGAGAGAGAGAGAGAGAGAGAGAGAGAGAGAGAGAGAGAGAGAGAGAGAGAGAGAGATTTGCGCAAGACCTTGTGTTGCACCACCAAAGAGAGAGAGAGAGACATTTGCGCAAGACCTTGTGTTGCACCACCAAAGAGAAGAAAGAGAGAGACAAGTCTCCATGGGGCTTTGAGGGTATGCTAGATCCGCGCGGAATAGCATTCATCTATATGGGGATGAAGTAAAAGTAGAGGCGAAGCATGGACTCATACCTAGGCACACATAGAACGTACTCACGCATCAGGTCTTGGGTTGGTTTCACGACCTCACATACCCCCCTCCCTTTATAGAATTGACATCCTCTTCAATTGATTTTCAAACTAGAAGTGAGTGCCATTATCATGTTTATTATTATCTCCATCATAAACCTCAGTGTGTGCTGCTAAAGTAAATAAGAAAATGCACCCTGCTTTATAGCCATGAGCAAAGTCAGTGTATAACCCAGTACAACGGTGCATATTTTTGTATTTTTATCTATCTTTTTGGCCCAGAATTCAAGCCCCCACTCAAAAGTCCCCTGAATCCCCAATGTGCGAGGTACCAAACTACTGCACATTGACCCCTGCCTAACTCCTATTTGGGTCGGATGTGGATTCCTTCAAGACAATGCAACACTTGCCTATTGCTCCTAAGTCAAGTATGTTCTAGCCTTTTTGAGTGTCACACTCCCAAGAGTTCCCAGTGATTTTCCCATCTTCCTACAATGGGCCGATGTAAGCTCAAAGCCGATGGCATGTTATGTCGCCGGTCGATGGATCCTTGAAACCGATGGTGCTCTGAACTTTGTTGAAATCACCCCGAGCTCGATCCTATCCTCTCTCGGATGCCCGTAGGCATGTCTGCATACGAGAGGTAAGAGCGTATAAGATAATGCCAAGTGGATACCACGTAGTGGACGGCATGTGGCTTGTGCTTTGCTGCCTCCTTTTGTGTGTATAACCACACACACCCACTTCACAGAGGTGGGAGAGAGAAAGAGCACTCCTTTCATGTCAGAGTTTGAGGTCAATGGCTTACTTCTAGTAGTCAATGCTTATCCACATCTAGTAGCGCTTTCTCTTGGGTGCCATTGCCATCTAGGCTATCTATACCTACAACCTGGCTACCAACAGCCATGAACCCTGCCCTCTAGAGTGTGATGCAGGTTCTGTAGTGGTCCCCCTTTAATACGGTGAGCTGCGTGAGAGATCTTGGCTATCTCGTGCTGCCACGATGTGCACCTCTTACTTCGTGTGCTGCTGTGTGGTTAGCTGGCCCCCTTTGTTGGGAGCTATGAATAAGGTGATCAAGACTGTACCTTGACGGTCGTGTGGGCTTGCACCCACTATTGGCCGCCGTTCTCTTGTTATGCACCTCGTGTGTGTTGCACCAACAATAGAGAAGAAAGAGAGAGAGAGAGAGAGAGAGAGAGAGAGAGAGAGAGAGAGAGACATTTGCGCAAGACCTTGTGTTGCACCACCAAAGAGAAGAAAGAGAGAGACAAGTCTCCATGGGGCTTTGAGGGTATGCTAGATCCGCGCGGAATAGCATTCATCTATATGGGGATGAAGTAAAAGTAGAGGCAAAGCATGGACTCATACCTAGGCACACATAGAACGTACTCACGCATCAGGTCTTGGGTTGGTTTCACGACCTCACATACCCCCCTCCCTTTATAGAATTGACATCCTCTTCAATTGATTTTCAAACTAGAAGTGAGAGCCATTATCATGTTTATTATTATCTCCATTATAAACCTCAGTGCTGCTAAAGTAAATAAGAAAATGCACCCTGCTTTATAGCCATGAGCAAAGTCAGTGTATAACCCAGTACAACGGTGCATATTTTTGTATTTTTATCTATCTTTTTGGCCCGGACTTCAAGCCCCCACTCAAAAGTCCCCTGAATCCCCAATGTGCGAGGTACCAAACTACTGCACATTGACCCCCGCCTAACTCCTATTTGAGTCGGATGTGGATTCCTTCAAGACAATGCAACACTTGCCTATTGCTCCTAAGTCAAGTATGTTCTGGCCTTCTTGAGTGTCACACTCCCAAGAGTTCCCAGTGATTTTCCCATCTTCAAGGAGGTCGACTACATTAATTTTCATGAACTTGTTTACACTTGGCCTCTCATCATACCAATCTAATCATTTGCCACTCTGATCTTTGTTGTCGCCATTGTTGAGGACAAGGTTTTCTTGGTCAAGTCAAACCCTAGCTATCTTGACACCAAGATAAGCTGTGCACGTTCTTTTTCCATTGATCCCTAGAATCTGTGGGTTTCTTTAAGCTTGATGCTCTGCTTTGACCCGTTTGCACCATGGTGTGAATTCTTCTGGGACATGAGTTGCATAACCTTACTGACACCATCTCGGCCTACAATGGTTCTTGTCATGTTTGTCCTTTGCAACCTGGTTTAGGTTTCTTTGACCTACTTGTCAGGATTAACCTACTTTTGCTCTTGGGCATAAAGTCCTTTTGCTTGAGCCTGCTCTAGCCTTCATGACACCATGTCGGCCAAACAAATTTGTGCAAAAGGTTACAAATGTATACCTACTGAATCTTGTCTAAACTCATAGGAACGACATGACCAAAAACTCATAATGCCCAAATCGAGTTCTAGACATGGTCTTGGAAACATCTTGTTACCTGATACCACTACGGAACCTGCATCAAACTCGAGAGCGCAGGCTTCATGGCTGTTGGTAGACACGTTGCAGGTATAGATAGCCTAGATGGCAATGGCACCCAAGAGAAAGCGCTGCTAGATGTGGATAAGCATTGACTACTAGAAGTAAGCCATTGACCTCAAACTCTGACATGAAAGGAGTGCTCTCTCTCTCTCCCACCTCTGTGAAGTGGCGTGTGTGTGGTTATACACACAAAAGGAGGCAGCAAAGCACAAGCCACATGCCGTCCACTGCGTGGTATCCACTTGGCATTATCTTATACGCTCTTACCTCTCGTATGCGAATGTGCCTAAGGGCATCCGAGAGGATACGATGGAGCTCGTGGTGATTTCAACAAAGTTCAGAGCACCATCGGTTTCAAGGATCCATCGACTGGCGACATAACATGCCATCGGCTTTGAGCTTACATCGGCCCATACATTCTCCGATATATTGGATAGTTGGTTTCATGTGTGCACTCTATAAAGTTTTTGCATTTATTCTTACATCTAAATTTGAGTTTTTGTTATTTTTATTTATTTAAAAAAATGGCTTCGAGCAAAGGTAGTGTACCCATCTCAAGAAGTTTGAGGAGTATTGTTATTTTTGGCCTTACATAGGCCGAGCTTGCCCACATGCGGCAAGCTATCCTTGCACGCCAAATAGAGGTCGTTCATCCTCTGTCCACCTCATGACTTGACACGCAAGAGCCGAATGGTGTAACAGGCATGTCGCCTGACCCCGTCTTTGTTTGTAGACGACCCCATGATTCTGTCCTGTAGAGGCTAAACACAACCCACTAATAGTAGACTAATCCATAGAGATTGGCAATTATACACTGTTGGACCCAGGCACAGATGATGACCCCCTAAACGATGATAAGTGCAGTGACACAGATCCGCATGCTCAATTCGAGGCTAACGTCTCGGAGTAGGAGGTCTCACATGAGCCCATTTTACAACTTTTGTCAGGGCCCAAACCTTAGAACAATATGAAAATGAAATATTGACCATCCTCAAGAGTTTACTCCACCATTTAGACTTACATCCAGCCACTCCTATTGCTAATGTTGCATCTCCTATGCGCGTGTGCAGAGAAGAGTACAATTTACTTTTTCTCAGCACAAGGTTGGGACTTCCATAGGGTGGCAGTCCATAGACTCTGCTAAGCTGTCCATAGTGTCTACTGGGATCTTCAAGGATCTGTTAGTCAAAAAGTTTAAGCTCCCCAAGACCAAAGAATGACCACCATAAGTACACAGTTTTGCTTGCTAATGGTTATGACAAAACTGTTTGAAACACGATGGTTTTGGGAGTGCCACTTACTATGCATGGCTACAAGCCTACGCTTGATTTCCAAGTCATACATTTAGCTAGGGTAGATGTTTATCTAGGCAGGGAGTGGTTGTATAACCTAATCCCTACCTTGCATCGTAGTTACCAAAATAATATCCTAGAGTTCATGCATGAGGGCAGAGGCATTACTTTGCGTAGAGCATGATGTGCCAACTACACCTTTGATGTCATCCATGGAGTTGTGTCGTTCCTATGAGTTTAGACAAGATTCAGTAGGTATACATTTGTAACCTTTTGCACAAATTTGTTTCCATAGATAAAAGAGAAGTGAATAATGTTTCTGTAAATGAAACAATAAATGTAAATGGCCTTGGATGAGACCCATGTTTTGTGAATCCTATTTTATCTGCATGTGAGCAAAACTTGAAAATATCCAAGATTGAAAACGAGACACTAAAGAATGATAAGTACATAGATACTTTAAATTCTTTATTGTGAGCGTATCAAGATGTTTTTCATAAAGATTTTGTGGCTGGTGTCCCACCATCTAGGGAGGTAGACCATTCCATTGATGTACTACTAGGTTCTAAACCTATAAGCAAGACTGCTTATATACTTAGCCACTCTAAAGCATAGGAGCGGCAATTGGCCGATTACGCGAGAAAAGGTTTCATGAAACCTAGTCATTTGCCATTCTTTTGGTAAAAAAGAAAGATAGTTCTATGCATATGTGCAAAGTTTGCCATGTTCTTAATTAGATTATGATTAAGAACAAGTATCCAATGCCCCGCATCGCGACGAGTTGTTTGAGCAACTCAATGGTACACGTTATTTTTCTAAAAGGGCTACAACCAAGTCAAGATCAGGTAACAAAATGTTTCCAAGACCATGTCTAGAACTCGATTTGGGCATTATGAGTTTTTGGTCATGTCGTTCCTATGAGTTTAGACAAGATTCAGTAGGTATACATTTGTAACCTTTTGCACAAATTTGTTTGGCCGACATGGTGTGATGAAGGCTAGAGCAAGCTCAAGCAAAAGGACTTTATGCCCAAGAGCAAAAGTAGGTTAATCCTGACAAGCAGGTCAAAGAAACCTAAACCAAGTTGCAAAAGACAAACATGACAAGAACCATTGTAGGCCGAGATGGTGTCAGTAAGGTTACGCAACTCATGTCCCAGAAGAATTCACACCATAGTGCAAACGGGTCAAAGCAGAGCATCAGGCTCAAAGAAACCCACAGATTCTAGGGATCAATGGAAAAAGAACATGCACAGCTTATCTTGGTGTCAAGATAGCTAGGGTTTGGCTTGACCAAGAAAACCTTGTCCTCAACAATGGCGACAACAAAGATCAGAGTGGCAAATGATTAGATTGGTATGATGAGAGGCCAAGTGTAAACAAGTTCATGAAAATTAATGTAGTCGACCTCCTTGAAGATGGGAAAATCACTGGGAACTCTTGGGAGTGTGACACTCAAGAAGGCCAGAACATACTTAACTTAGGAGCAATAGGCAAGTGTTGCATTGTCTTGAAGGAATCTACATCCGGCTCAAATAGGAGTTAGGCGGGGGTCAATGTGCATTAGTTTGGTACCTCGTACATTGGGGATTCAGGGGACTTTTTGAGTGGGGGCTTGTAGTCTGGGCCAAAAAGATAGATAAAAATACAAAAATATGCACCGTTGTACTGGGTTATACACTGACTTTGCTCATGGCTATAAAGGAGGGTGCATTTTCTTATTTACTTTAGCAGCACTGAGGTTTATGATGGAGATAATAATAAACATGATAATGGCACTCACTTCTAGTTTGAAAATCAGTTGAAGAGGATGTCAATTCTATAAAGGGAGGGGGGTATGTGAGGTCGTGAAACCAAACCGACCTGATGCGAGAGTACGTTCTATGTGTGCCTAGTTATGAGTCCATGCTTCACCTCTCCTTGCACTTCATCCCCATATAGATGCATGCTATTCCGTGCGGATCTAGCATACCCCCAAAGCCCCATGGAGACTTGTCTCTCTCTTTCTTCTCTTTGGTGGTGCAACACAAGGTCTTGCGCAAAAATCTCTCTCTCTCTCTCTCTCTCTCTCTCTCTCTCTCTCTTTCTTTCTTCTCTATTGGTGCAACACACTCGAGGTGCATAACAAGAGAACGGCGGCCAATAGTGGGTGCAAGCCCACACAACCGTCAAGGTACAGTCTTGGTCAGCTTATTCATAGCTCCCAACAAAGGGGCCAGCTAACCACACAGGAGCACATGAAGCAAGACGTGCACAGCGTGGCAACACGAGATAGCCAAGATCTCTCACGCAGCTCACCGTATTAAAGGGGACCACTATAGAACCTGCATCACACTCGAGAGCGCAGGCTTCATGGCTGTTGGTAGCCAGGTTACAGGTATAGATAGCCTAGATGGCAATGGCACCCAAGGGAAAGCGCTGGTAGATGTGGATAAGCATTGACTACTAGAAGTAAGCCATTGACCTCAAAGTCTGACATGAAAGGAGTCTCTCTCCCACCTCTGTGAAGTGGCATGTGTGTGGTTATACACACAAAAGGAGGCAGCAAAGCATGAGCCACATGCCGTCCACTACGTGGTATCCACTTGGCATTATCTTATACGCTCTTACCTCTCGTATGCGCACGTGCCTACGGGCATCCGAGAGAGGATCGAGCTTGGCATTATCTTATACGCTCTTACCTCTCGTATGCGCATGTGCCTACGGGCATCCGAGAGAGGATAGGATCGAGCTCGTGGTGATTTCAACAAAGTTCAGAGCACCATCGGTTTCAAGGATCCATCGACCAGCGACATAACATGCCATCGGCTTTGAGCTTACATCGGCCCATACATTCTCCGATATATTGGATAGTTGGTTCCATGTGTGCACTCTATAAAGTTTTTGCATTTATTTTTACATCTAAATTTTGCTTAGTTTTTAATATTTGTATTTATTTAAAAAAATGGCTTCGAGCAAAGGTAGTGTACCCATCTCAAGAAGTTTGAGGAGTATTATTATTTTCGGCCTTACATAGGCCGAGCTTGCCCACATGCGGCAAGCTATCCTTGCACGCCAAATAGAGGTCGTTCATCCTCTGTCCACCTCATGACTTGACACGCAAGAGCCGAATGGTGTAACAGGCACGTCTCCCATGATTCTGTCCTGTAGAGGCTGAACACAACCCACTAATAGTAGACTAATCCATAGAGATTGGCAATTATACACTGTTGGACCCAGGCACAGATGATGACCCCCTAAACGATGATAAGTGCAGTGACACAGATCCGCATGCTCAATTCGAGGCTAACGTCTCGGAGTAGGAGGTCTCACATGAGCCCATTTTACAACTATTGTCAGGGCCCAAACCTTAGAACAAAATCAAAATGAAATATTGACCATCCTCAAGAGTTTACTCCACCATTTAGACTTACATCCAGCCACTCCTATTGCTAATGTTGCATCTCCTATGCCCGTGTGCAGAGAAGAGTACAATCTACTTTTTCTCAGCACAAGGTTGGGACTTCCATAGGGTGGCAGTCCATAGACTCTGCTAAGCTGTCCGTAGTGTCTACTGGGATCTTCAAGGATCTGTTAGTCAAAAAGTTGAAGCTCCCCAAGACCAAAGACTGACCATAAGTACACAGTTTTGGTTGCTAATGGTTATGACAAAACTGTTTGAAACACGATGGTTTTGGGAGTGCCACTTACTATGCATGGCTACAAGCCTACGCTTGATTTCCAAGTCATACATTTAGCTAGGGTAGATGTTTATCTAGGCAGGGCGTGGTTGTATAACCTAAGCCCTACCTTGCATTGTAGTTACCAAAATAATAGCCTAGAGTTCATGCATGAGGGCAGAGGCATTACTTTGCGTAGAGCATGATGTGCCAACTACACCTTTGATATCATCCATGGAGTTGTGTCGTTCCTATGAGTTTAGACAAGATTCAGTAGTAGGTATACATTTGAAACCTTTTGCACAAATTTGTTTCCATAGATAAAAGAGAAGTGAATAATGTTTCTGTAAATGGCCTTGGATGAGACCCATGTTTTGTGAATCCTATTTTATCTGCATGTGAGCAAAACTTGAAAATATCCAAGACTGAAAACGAGACACTAAAGAATGATACGTACATAGATACTTTAAATTCTTTATTGTGAACGTATCAAGATGTTTTTCTTAAAGATTTTCTGGCTGGTGTCCCACCATCTAGGGAGGTAGACCATTCCATTGATGTACTACTAGGTTCTAAACCTATAAGCAAGACTGCTTATATACTTAGCCACTCTAAAGCACAGGAGCGGCAATTGGCCGATTACGCGAGAAAAGGTTTCATGAAACCTAGTCCTTTGCCATTCTTTTGGTAAAAAAGAAAGATAGTTCTATGCATACGTGCAAAGTTTGCCATGTTCTTAATTAGATTATGATTAAGAACAAGTATCCAATGCCTCGCATAGACGAGTTGTTTGAGCAACTCAATGGTTTACGTTATTTTTCTAAAAGGGCTACCACCAAGTCAAGATCAGGTAACAAGATGTTTCCAAGACCATGTCTAGAACTCGATTTGGGCATTATGAGTTTTTGGTCATGTCGTTCCTATGAGTTTAGACAAGATTCAGTAGGTATACATTTGTAACCTTTTGCACAAATTTGTTTGGCCGACATGGTGTCATGAAGGCTAGAGCAAGCTCAAGCAAAAGGACTTTATGCCCAAGAGCAAAAGTAGGTTAATCCTGATGATAAGCAGGTCAATGAAACCTAAACCAGGTTGCAAAAGACAAACATGACAAGAACCATTGTAGGCCGAGATGGTGTCAGTAAGGTTACGCAACTCATATCCCAGAAGAATTCACACCATAGTGCGATGACAAGTAGGTCAATGAAACCTAGACCAGGTTGCAAAAGACAAACATGACAAGAACCATTGTAGGCCGAGATGGTGTCAGTAAGGTTACGCAACTCATGTCCCAGAAGAATTCACACCATAGTGCAAACGGGTCAAAGCAGAGCATCAAGCTCAAAGAAACCCACAGATTCTAGGGATCAATGGAAAAAGAACGTGCACAGCTTATCTTGGTGTCAAGATAGCTAGGGTTTGGCTTGACCAAGAAAACCTTGTCCTCAACAATGGCGACAACAAAGATCAGAGTGGCAAATGATTAGATTGGTATGATGAGAGGCCAAGTGTAAACAAGTTCATGAAAATTAATGTAGTCGACCTCCTTGAAGATGGGAAAATCACTGGGAACTCTTGGGAGTGTGACACTCAAGAAGGCCAGAACATACTTGACTTAGGAGCAATAGGCAAGTGTTGCATTGTCTTGAAGGAATCCACATCTGACTCAAATAGGAGTTAGGCGGGGGTCAATGTGTAGTAGTTTGGTACCTCGCACATTAGGGATTCAGGGGACTTTTGAGTGGGGGCTTGAAGTCCGGGCCAAAAAGAGAGATAAAAATACAAAAATATGCACCGTTGTACTGGGTTATACACTGACTTTGCTCATGGCTATAAAGCAACGTGCATTTTCTTATTTACTTTAGCAGCACTGAGGTTTATGATGGAGATAATAATAAACATGATAATGGCACTCACTTCTAGTTTGAAAATCAATTGAAGAGGATGTCAATTCTATAAAGGGAGGGGGGGTATGTGAGGTCGTGAAACCAACCCAAGACCTGATGCGTGAGTACGTTCTCTGTGTGCCTAGGTATGAGTCCATGCTTCGCCTCTCCTTGCACTTCATCCCCATATAGATGCATGCTATTCCGCGCCAAAGCCCCATGGAGACTTGTCTCTCTCTTTCTTCTCTTTGGTGGTGCAACACAAGGTCTTGCGCAAATGTCTCTCTCTCTCTCTCTCTCTCTCTCTCTCTCTCTCTCTCTCTCTCTCTCTCTTCTCTATTGGTGCAACACACACGAGGTGCATAACAAGAGAACGGCGGCCAATAGTGGGTGCAAGCCCACACGACCGTCAAGGTACAGTCTTGGTCACCTTATTCATAGCTCCCAACAAAGGGGGCCAGCTAACCACACAGCAGCACACGAAGCAAGAGGTGCACAGCGTGGCAGCACGAGATCGCCAAGATCTCTCATGCAGCTCATCGTCTTAAAGGGGACCACTACAGAACCTGCATCACACTCGAGAGTGTAGGCTTCATGGCTGTTGGTAGCCAGGTTGCAGGTATAGATAGCCTAGATGGCAATGGCACCCAAGAGAAAGCGCCGCTAGATGTGGGTAAGCATTGACTACTAGAAGTAAGCCATTGACCTCAAACTCTGACATGAAAGGAGTGCTCTCTCTCTCTCTCCCACCTCTGTGAAGTGGCGTGTGTGTGGTTATACACACAAAAGGAAGCAGCAAAGTACAAGCCACATGCCGTCCTGCGTGGTATCCACTTGGCATTATCTTATACGCTCTTACCTCTCGTATGCGCACGTGCCTAAGGGCATCCGAGAGAGGATCGAGCTTGGCATTATCTTATACGCAGCGTGGTGATTTCAACAAAGTTCAGAGCACCATCGGTTTTAAGGATCCATCGACCAGCGACATAACATGCCATCGGCTTTGAGCTTACATCGGCCCATACATTCTCCGATATATTGGATAGTTGGTTCCATGTGTGCACTCTATAAAGTTTTTGCATTTATTTTCACATCTAAATTTTGCTTAGTTTTTGTTATTTTTATTTATTTAAAAAAATGGCTTCGAGCAAAGGTAGTGTACCCATCTCAAGAAGTTTGAGGAGTATTATTATTTTCGGCCTTACATAGGCTGAGCTTGCCCACATGCGGCAAGCTATCCTTGCACGCCAAATAGAGGTCGTTCATCCTCTGTCCACCTCATGACTTGACACGCAAGAGCCGAATGGTGTAACAGGCACTTCTCTTGACCCCGTCTTTGTTTGTAGACGACCCCATGATTCTGTCCTGTAGAGGCTGAACACAACCCACTAATAGTAGACTAATCCATAGAGATTGGCAATTATACACTGTTGGACCCAGGCACAGATGATGACCCCCTAAACGATGATAAGTGCAGTGACACAGATCCCCATGCTCAATTCGAGGCTAACGTCTCGGAGTAGGAGGTCTCACACGAGCCCATCTTACAACTTTTGTCAGGGCCCAAACCTTAGAACAAAATCAAAATGAAATATTGACCATCCTCAAGAGTTTACTCCACCATTTAGACTTACATCCAGCCACTCCTATTGCTAATGTTGCATCTCCTATGCCCGTGTGTAGAGAAGAGTACAATTTACTTTTTCCCAGCACAAGGTTGGGACTTCCATAGGGTGGCAGTCCATAGACTCTGCTAAGCTGTCCGTAGTGTCTAGTGGGATCTTCAAGGATCTGTTAGTCAAAAAGTTGAAGCTCCCCAAGACCAAAGACTGACCACCATAAGTACACAGTTTTGCTTGCTAATGGTTATGACAAAACTGTTTGAAACACTATGGTTTTGGGAGTGCCACTTACTATGCATGGCTACAAGCCTACGCTTGATTTCCAAGTCATACATTTAGCTAGGGTAGATGTTTATCTAGGCAGGGAGTGGTTGTATAACCTAAGCCCTACCTTGCATCGTAGTTACCAAAATAATATCCTAGAGTTCATGCATGAGGGCAGAGGCATTACTTTGCATAGAGCATGATGTGCCACTACACCCTTGATATCATCCATGGAGTTGTGTCGTTCCTATGAGTTTAGACAAGATTCAGTAGGTATACATTTGTAACCTTTTGCACAAATTTGTTTCCATAGATAAAAGAGAAGTGAATAATGTTTCTGTAAATGAAACAATAAATGTAAATGGCCTTGGATGAGACCCATGTTTTGTGAATCCTATTTTATCTGCATGTGAGCAAAACTTGAAAATATCCAAGACTGAAAACGAGACACTAAAGAATGATAAGTACATAGATACTTTGAATTCTTTATTGTGAGCATATCAAGATGTTTTTCTTAAAGATTTTCTGGCTGGTGTCCCACCATCTAGGGAGGTAGACCATTCCATTGATGTACTACTAGGTTCTAAACCTATAAGCAAGGCTGCTTATATACTTAGCCACTCTAAAGCACAGGAGCGGCAATTGGCCGATTACGCGAGAAAAGGTTTCATGAAACCTAGTCCTTTGCCATTCTTTTGGTAAAAAAGAAAGATAGTTCTATGCATACATGCAAAGTTAAAGATAGTTCTATGCATACATGCAAAGTTTTCCATGTTCTTAATTAGATTATGATTAAGAACAAGTATCCAATGCCCCGCATCGAGACGAGTTGTTTGAGCAACTCAATGGTACACGTTATTTTTCTAAAAGGGCTACCACCAAGTCAAGATCAGGTAACAAGATGTTTCCAAGACCATGTCTAGAACTCGATTTGGGCATTATGAGTTTTTGGTCATGTCATTCCTATGAGTTTAGACAAGATTCAGTAGGTATACATTTGTAACCTTTTGCACAAATTTGTTTGGCCAACATGGTGTCATGAAGGCTAGAGCAAGCTCAAGCAAAAGGACTTTATGCCCAAGAGCAAAAGTAGGTTAATCCTAGACAAGCAGGTCAAAGAAACCTAAACCAGGTTGCAAAAGACAAACATGACAAGAACCATTGTAGGCCGAGATGGTGTCAGTAAGGTTACACAACTCATGTCCCAGAAGAATTCACACCATAGTGCAAACCGGTCAAAGCAGGGCATCAGGCTCAAAGAAACCCACAGATTCTAGGGATCAATGGAAAAAGAACGTGCACAACTTATCTTGGTGTCAAGATAGCTAGGGTTTGGCTTGACCAAGAAAACCTTGTCCTCAACAATGGCGACAACAAAGATTAGAGTGGCAAATGATTAGATTGGTATGATGAGAGGCCAAGTGTAAACAAGTTCATGAAACTCAATGTAGTCGACCTCCTTGAAGATGGAAAAATCACTGGGAACTCTTGGGAGTGTGACACTCAAGAAGGCCAGAACATACTTGACTTAGGAGCAATAGGCAAGTGTTGCATTGTCTTGAAGGAATCCACATCCCGACTCAAATAGGAGTTAGGCGGGGGTCAATGTGTAGTAGTATGGTACCTCGCACATTGGGGATTCAGGGGACTTTTGAGTGGGGGCTTGAAGTCCGGGCCAAAAAGAGAGATAAAAATACAAAAATATGCACCGTTGTACTGGGTTATACATTGACTTTGCTCATGGCTATAAAGCAGCGTGCATTTTCTTATTTACTTTAGCAGCACTGAGGTTTATGATGGAGATAATAATAAACATGATAATGGCACTCACTTCTAGCTTGAAAATCAATTGAAGAGGATGTCAATTCTATAAAGGGAGGGGGGTATGTGAGGTCGTGAAACCAACCCAAGACCTGATGCGTGAGTACGTTCTATGTGTGCCTAGGTATGAGTCCATGCTTCGCCTCTCCTTGCACTTCATCCCCATATAGATGCATGCTATTCCGCGCGGATCTAGCATACCCCCAAAGCCCCATGGAGACTTGTCTCTCTCTTTCTTCTCTTTGGTGGTGCAACACAAGGTCTTGCACAAATGTCTCTCTCTCTCTCTCTCTCTCTCTCTCTCTCTTTCTTCTCTATTGGTGCAACACACACGAGGTGCATAACAAGAGAACGGCGGCCAATAGTGGGTGCAAGCCCACACGACCGTCAAGGTACAGTCTTGGTCACCTTATTCCTCATAGCTCCCAACAACAAAGGCGGCCAGCTAACCACACAGCAGCACACGAAGCAAGAGGTGCACAGCGTGGCAGCACGAGATAGCCAAGATCTCTCACGCAGCTCACCATATTAAAGGGGACCACTACAGAACCTGCATCACACTCGAGAGCGCAGGCTTCATGGCTGTTGGTAGCCAGGTTGCACGTATAGATAGCCTAGATGGCAATGGCACCCAAGAGAAAGCGTTGCTAGATGTGGATAAGCATTGACTACTAGAAGTAAGCATTGACCTCAAACTCTGACATGAAAGGAGTGCTCCCACCTCTGTGAAGTGGCGTGTGTGTGGTTATACACACAAAAGGAGACAGCAAAGCACAAGCCACATGCCGTCCCACTGCGTGATATCCACTTGGCATTATCTTATACGCTCTTACCTCTTGTGTGCGCACGTGCGTACGGGCATCCAAGAGAGGATAGGATCAAGCTCGAGGTGATTTCAACAAAGTTCAGAGCACCATCGGTTTCAAGGATCCATCGACCCGGCGACATAACATGCCATCGGCTTTGAGCTTACATCGGCCCATACATTCTCCGATATATTGGATAGTTGGTTCCATGTGTGCACTCTATAAAGTTTTTGCATTTATTTTTACATCTAAATTTTGCTTAGTTTTTGTTATTTTTATTTATTTAAAAAAATGGCTTCGAGCAAAGGTAGTGTACCCATCTCAAGAAGTTTGAGGAGTATTATTATTTTCGGCCTTACATAGGCCGAGCTTGCCCACATGCGGCAAGCTATCCTTGCACGCCAAATAGAGGTCGTTCATCCTATGTCCACCTCATGACTTGACACGCAAGAGCCGAATGGTGTAACAGGCACGTCTCTTGACCCCGTCTTTGTTTATAGATGACCCCATGATTCTATCCTATAGAGGCTGAACACAACCCACTAATAGTAGACTAATCCATAGAGATTGACACTGTTGGACCCAGGCACAGATGATGACCCCCTAAATGATGATAAGTGCAGTGACACAGATCCCCATGCTCAATTCGTAATGTCTCGGAGGAGGAGGTCTCACACGAGCCCATTTTACAACTTTTGTCAGGGCCCAAACCTTAGAACAAAATCAAAATGAAATATTGACCATCCTCAAGAGTTTACTCCACCATTTAGACTTACATCTAGCCACTCCTATTGCTAATGTTGCATCTCCTATGCCCGTGTGCAGAGAAGAGTACAATTTACTTTTTCTCAGCACAAGGTTGGGACTTCCATAGGGTGGCAGTCCATAGACTCTGCTAAGCTGTCCATAGTGTCTACTGGGATCTTCAAGGATCTGTTAGTCAAAAAGTTGAAGCTTCCCAAGACCAAAGCCTGACCACCATTAGTACACAATTTTGCTTGCTAATGGTTATGACAAAACTGTTTGAAACACGATGGTTTTGGGAGTGCCACTTACTATGCATGGCTACAAGCCTACGCTTTATTTCCAAGTCATACATTTAGCTAGGGTAGATGTTTATCTAGGCAGGGAGTGGTTGTATAACCTAAGCCCTACCTTGCATCGTAGTTACCAAAATAATAGCCTAGAGTTCATGCATGAGGGCAGAGGCATTACTTTGCGTAGAGCATGATGTGCCAACTACACCTTTGATATCATCCATGGAGTTGTGTCGTTCCTATGAGTTTAGACAAGATTCAGTAGGTATACATTTGTAACCTTTTGCACAAATTTGTTTCCATAGATAAAAGAGAAGTGAATAATGTTTCTGTAAATGAAACAATAAATGTAAATGGCCTTGGATGAGACCCATGTTTTGTGAATCCTATTTTATCTGCATGTGAGCAAAACTTGAAAATATCCAAGACTGAAAACGAGAAACTAAAGAATGATACGTACATAGATACTTTAAATTCTTTATTGTGAGCGTATCAAGATGTTTTTCTTAAAGATTTTCTAGCTGGTGTCCCACCATCTAGGGAGGTAGACCACTCCATTGATGTACTACTAGGTTCTAAACCTATAAGCAAGACTGCTTATATACTTAGCCACTCTAAAGCACAGGAGCGGCAATTGGCCGATTACGCGAGAAAAGGTTTCATGAAACCTAGTCCTTTGCCATTCTTTTGGTAAAAAAGAAAGATAGTTCTATGCATATGTGCAAAGTTTGCCATGTTCTTAATTAGATTATGATTAAGAACAAGTATCCAATGCCCCGCATCGACGAGTTGTTTGAGCAACTCAATGGTACACGTTATTTTTCTAAAAGGGCTACCACCAAGTCAAGATCAGGTAACAAGATGTTTCCAAGACCATGTCTAGAACTCGATTTGGGCATTATGAGTTTTTGGTCATGTCGTTCCTATGAGTTTAGACAAGATTCATTAGGTATACATTTGTAACCTTTTGCACAAATTTATTTGGCCGACATGGTGTCATGAAGGCTAGAGCAAGCTCAAGCAAAAGGACTTTATGCCCAAGAGCAAAAGTAGGTTAATCCTAACAAGCAGGTCAAAGAAACCTAAACCAGGTTGCAAAAGACAAACATGACAAGAACCATTGTAGGCCGAGATGGTGTCAGTAAGGTTACGCAACTCATGTCCCAGAAGAATTCACACCATAGTGCAAACGGGTCAAAGCAGAGCATCAGGCTCAAAGAAACCCATAGATTCTAGGGATCAATTGAAAAAGAACGTGCACAACTTATCTTGGTGTCAAGATAGCTAGGGTTTGGCTTGACCAAGAAAACCTTGTCCTCAACAATGGCGACAACAAAGATCAGAGTGGCAAATGATTAGATTGGTATGATGAGAGGCCAAGTGTAAACAAGTTCATGAAAATTAATGTAGTCGACCTCCTTGAAGATGGGAAAATCACTGGGAACTCTTGGGAGTGTGACACTCAAAAAGGCTAGAACATACTTGACTTAGGAGCAATAGGCAAGTGTTGCATTGTCTTGAAGGAATCCACATCCGACCCAAATAGGAGTTAGGTAGGGGTCAATGTGCAGTAGTTTGGTACCTCGCACATTGGGGATTCAGGGACTTTTGAGTGGGGGCTTGAATTCCGGGCCAAAAAGATAGATAAAAATACAAAAATATGCACCGTTGTACTGGGTTATACACTGACTTTGCTCATGGATATAAAGCAGGGTGGATTTTCTTATTTACTTTAGCAGCACTGAGGTTTATGATGGAGATAATAATAAACATGATAATGGCACTCACTTCTAGCTTTAAAATCAATTGAAGAAGATGTCAATTCTATAAAGGGAGGGGGGGTATGTGAGGTCATGAAACCAACCCAAGACCTGATGTTTGAGTATGTTCTATGTGTGCCTAGGTATGAGTCCATGCTTTGCCTCTCCTTGCACTTCATCCCCATATAGATGCATGCTATTCCGCGCGGATCTAGCATACCCCCAAAGCCCCATGGAGACTTGTCTCTCTCTTTCTTCTCTTTGGTGGTGCAACACAAGGTCTTGCGCAAATCTCTCTCTCTCTCTCTCTCTCTCTCTCTCTCTCTCTCTCTCTCTCTTCTCTATTGGTGCAACACACACGAGGTGCATAACAAGAGAACGGTGGCCAATAGTGGGTGCAAGCCCACACGACCGTCAAGGTACAGTCTTGGTCACCTTATTCATAGCTTCCAACAAAGGGGGCCAGCTAACCACACAGCAGCACACGAAGCAAGAGGTGCACAGCGTGGCAGCATGAGATAGCCAAGATCTCTCACGCAACTCATCGTATTAAAGGGGACCACTACAGAATCTGCATCACACTCGAGAGCATAGGCTTCATGGCTATTGGTAGCCAGGTTGCAGGTATAGATAGCCTAGATGGCAATGGCACCCAAGAGAAAGCGCTGCTAGATGTGGATAAGCATTGACTACTAGAAGTAAGCCATTGACCTCAAACTCTGACATGAAAGGAGTTCTCTCTCTCTCTCCCACCTCTGTGAAGTGGCATGTGTGTGGTTATACACACAAAAGGAGGCAGCAAAGCACAAGCCACATGCCGTCCCCACTGCGTGGTATCCACTTGGCATTATCTTATACGCTCTTACCTCTCGTATGCGCACGTGCCTACTGGCATCCGAGAGAGGATAGGATCGAGCTCATGGTGATTTCAACAAAGTTCAAAGCAACATCGGTTTCAAGGATCCTCTCTTGTATGCGCACGTGGTGATTTCAACAAAGTTAAGAGCACCATCGGTTTCAAGGATCCATCGACCGGCGACATAACATGCCATCGGCGGCTTTGAGCTTACATCGGCCCATACATTCTCCGATATATTGGATAGTTGGTTCCATGTGTGCACTCTATAAAGTTTTTGCATTTATTTTTACATCTAAATTTTGCTTAGTTTTTGTTATTTTTATTTATTTAAAAAAATGGCTTCGAGCAAAGGTAGTGTACCCATCTCAAGAAGTTTGAGGAGTATAATTATTTTCGGCCTTACATAGGCCGAGCTTGCCCACATGCGGCAAGCTATCCTTGCACGCCAAATAGAGGTCTTTCATCCTCTGTCCACCTCATGACGACATGCAAGAGCCGAATGGTGTAACAGGCACGTCTCTTGACCCCGTCTTTGTTTGAAGACGACCCCATGATTCTGTCCTGTAGAGGCTGAACACAACCCACTAATAGTAGACTAATCCATAGAGATTGGCAATTATACACTGTTGGACCCAGGCACAGATGATGACCCCCTAAACGATGATAAGTGCAGTGACACAGATCCCCATGCTCAATTCGAGGCTAACGTCTCGGAGTAGGAGGTCTCACACGAGCCCATTTTACAACTTTTGTCATGGCCCAAACCTTAGAACAAAATCAAAATGAAATATTGACCATCCTCAAGAGTTTACTCCACCATTTAGACTTACATCCAGCCACTCCTATTGCTAATGTTGCATCTCCTATGCCCGTGTGTGCAGAGAAGAGTACAATTTACTTTTTCTCAGCACAAGGTTGGGACTTCCATAGGGTGGCAGTCCATAGACTCTGCTAAGCTGTCCATAGTGTCTACTGGGATATTCAAGGATCTGTTAGTCAAAAAGTTGAAGCTCCCCAAGACCAAAGACTGACCACCATAAGTACATAGTTTTGCTTGCTAATGGTTATGACAAAACTGTTTGAAACACGATGGTTTTGGGAGTGCCACTTACTATGCATGGCTACAAGCCTACGCTTGATTTCCAAGTCATACATTTAGCTAGGGTAGATGTTTATCTAGGCAGGGAGTGGTTGTATAACCTAAGCCCTACCTTGCATTGTAGTTACCAAAATAATAGCCTAGAGTTCATGCATGAGGGCAGAGGCATTACTTTGCGTAGAGCATGATGTGCCAACTACACCTTTGATATGATCCATGGAGTTGTGTCATTCCTATGAGTTTAGACAAGATTCAGTAGGTATACATTTGTAACCTTTTGCACAAATTTGTTTCCATAGATAAAAGAGAAGTGAATAATGTTTCTGTAAATGAAACAATAAATGTAAATGGCCTTGGATGAGACCCATGTTTTGTGAATCCTATTTTATCTGCATGTGAGCAAAACTTGAAAATATCCAAGACTGAAAACGAGACACTAAAGAATGATAAGTACATAGATACTTTAAATTCTTTATTGTGAGCGTATCAAGATGTTTTTCTTAAAGATTTTCTAGCTGGTGTCCCACCATCTAGGGAGGTAGACCATTCCATTGATGCACTACTAGGTTCTAAACCTATAAGCAAGACTGCTTATATACTTAGCCACTCTAAAGCACAGGAGCGGCAATTGGCCGATTACGCGAGAAAAGGTTTCATGAAACCTAGTCCTTTGCCATTCTTTTGGTAAAAAAGAAAGATAGTTCTATGCATACGTGCAAAGTTTGCCATGTTCTTAATTAGATTATAATTAAGAACAAGTATCCAATGCCCCGCATTGACGAGTTGTTTGAGCAACTCAATGGTACACGTTATTTTTCTAAAAGGGCTACCACCAAGTCAAGATCAGGTAACAAGATGTTTCCAAGACCATGTCTAGAACTCGATTTGGGCATTATGAGTTTTTGGTCATGTCGTTCCTATGAGTTTAGACAAGATTCAGTAGGTATACATTTGTAACCTTTTGCACAAATTTGTTTGGCCGACATGGTGTAATGAAGGCTAGAGCAAGCTCAAGCAAAAGGACTGTATGCCCAAGAGCAAAAGTAGGTTAATCCTAACAAGCAGGTCAAAGAGACCTAAACCAGGTTGCAAAAGACAAACATGACAAGAACCATTGTAGGCCGAGATGGTGTCAGTAAGGTTACGCAACTCATGTCCCAGAAGAATTCACACCATAGTGCAAACCGGTCAAAGCAGAGCATCAGGCTCAAAGAAACCCACAGATTCTAGGGATCAATGGAAAAAGAACGTGCACAGCTTATCTTGGTGTCAAGATAGCTAGGGTTTGGCTTGACCAAGAAAACCTTGTCCTCAACAATGGCGACAACAAAGATCAGAGTGGCAAATGATTAGATTGGTATGATGAGAGGCCAAGTGTAAACAAGTTCATGAAAATTAATGTAGTCGACCTCCTTGAAGATGGGAAAATCACTGGGAACTCTTGGGAGTGTGACACTCAAGAAGGCCAGAACATACTTGACTTAGGAGCAATAGGCAAGTGTTGCATTGTCTTGAAGGAATCCACATCCGACTCAAATAGGAGTTAGGCGGGGGTCAATGTGCAGTAGTTTGGTACCTCGCACATTGGGGATTCAGGGGACTTTTGAGTGGGGGCTTGAAGTCCGGGCCAAAAAGATAGATAAAAATACAAAAATATGCACCGTTGTATTGGGTTATACACTGACTTTGCTCATGGCTATAAAGGAGGGTGCATTCTCTTATTTACTTTAGCAGCACTGAGGTTTATGATGGAGATAATAATAAACATGATAATGGCACTCACTTCTAGTTTGAAAATCAATTGAAGAGGATGTCAATTCTATAAAGGGAGGGGGGGTATGTGAGGTCGTGAAACCAACCCAAGACCTGATGCGTGAGTACGTTCTATGTGTGCCTAGGTATGAGTCCATGCTTCGCCTCTCCTTGCACTTCATCCCCATATAGATGCATGCTATTCCGCGCGGATCTAGCATACCCCCAAAGCCCCATGGAGACTTGTCTCTCTCTTTCTTCTCTTTGGTGGTGCAACACAAGGTCTTGCGCAAATGTCTCTCTCTCTCTCTCTCTCTCTCTTTCTTCTCTATTGGTGCAACACACACGAGGTGCATAACAAGAGAATGGTGGCCAATAGTGGGTGCAAGCCCACACGACCACAGTCAAGGTACAGTCTTGGTCATCTTATTCATAGCTCCCAACAAAGGGGGCCAGCTAACCACACAGCAGCACACGAAGCAAGAGGTGCACAGCGTGGCAGCACGAGATAGCCAAGATCTCTCACGCAGCTCACCGTATTAAAGGGGACCACTACAAAACCTGCATCACACTCGAGAGCGCAGGCTTCATGGCTATCTCGTGCACAGCGTGGCAGCACGAGATAGCCAAGATCTCTCACGCAGCTCACCGTATTAAAGGGGACCACTACAAAACCTGCATCACACTCGAGAGCGCAGGCTTCATGGCTGTTGGTAGCCACGTTGCAGGTATAGATAGCCTAGATGGCAATGGCACCCAAGAGAAAGCGCTGAAAGGAGTGCTCTCTCTCTCTCCCACCTCTGTGAAGTGGCGTGTGTGTGGTTATACACACAAAAGGACGCAGCAAAGCACAAGCCACATGCCATCCACTGCGTGGTATCCACTTTGACATGAAAGGAGTGCTCTCTCTCTCCCACCTCTGTGAAGTGGCGTGTGTGTGGTTATACACACAAAAGAACGCAGCACAGCACAAGCCACATGCCGTCCACTACGTGGTATCCACTTGGCATTATTTTATATTCTCTTACCTCTCGTATGCGCACGTGCCTACGGGCATCCGAGAGAGGATAGGATCGAGCTCGTGGTGATTTCAACAAAGTTACGAGCACCATCGGTTTCAAGGATCCATCGACCGGCGACATAACATGCCATCGGCTTTGAGCTTACATCGGCCCATACATTCTCCGATATATTGGATAGTTGGTTCCATGTGTGCACTCTATAAAGTTTTTTCATTTATTTTTACATCTAAATTTTGCTTAGTTTTTGTTATTTTTATTTATTTAAAAAATGGCTTCGAGCAAAGGTAGTGTACCCATCTCAAGAAGTTTGAGGAGTATTATTATTTTCGGCCTTACATAGGCCGAGCTTGCCCACATGCGCCAAGCTATCCTTGCACGCCAAATAGAGGTCGTTCATCCTCTGTCCACCTCTGACGACACGCAAGAGCCGAATGGTGTAACAGGCACGTCTCTTGACCCCGTCTTTGTTTGTAGACGACCCCATGATTCTGTCCTGTAGAGGCTGAAAACAACCCACTAATAGTAGACTAATCCATAGAGATTAGTAATTATACACTGTTGGACCCAGGCACAGATGATGACCCCCTAAACGATGATAAGTGCAGTGACACAGATCCCCATGCTCAATTCGAGGCTAACGTCTCGGAGTAGGAGGTCTCACATGAGCCCATTTTACAACTTTTGTCAGGGCCCAAACCTTAGAACAAAATCAAAATGAAATATTGACCATCCTCAAGAGTTTACTCCACCATTTAGACTTACATCCAGCCACTCCTATTGCTAATGTTGCATCTCCTATGCCCGTGTGCAGAGAAGAGTACAATTTACTTTTTCTCAGCACAAGGTTGGGACTTCCATAGGGTGGCAGTCCATAGACTCTGCTAAGCTGTCCTAGTGTCTACTGGGATCTTCAAGGATCTGTTAGTCAAAAAGTTGAAGCTCCCCAAGACCAAAGACTGACCACCATAAGTACACAGTTTTGCTTGCTAATGGTTATGACAAAACTGTTTGAAACACGATGGTTTTGGGAGTGCCACTTACTATGCATGGCTACAAGCCTACGCTTGATTTCCAAGTCATACATTTAGCTAGGGTAGATGTTTATCTAGGCAGGGAGTGGTTGTATAACCTAAGCCCTACCTTGCATCGTAGTTACCAAAATAATAGCCTAGAGTTCATGCATGAGGGCAGAGGCATTACTTTGCGTAGAGCATGATGTGCCAACTACACCTTTGATATCATCCATGGAGTTGTGTCGTTCCTATGAGTTTAGACAAGATTCAGTAGGTATACATTTGTAACCTTTTGCACAAATTTGTTTCCATAGATAAAAGAGAAGTGAATAATGTTTCTGTAAATGAAACAATAAATGTAAATGGCCTTGGATGAGACCCATGTTTTGTGAATCCTACTTTATCTGCATGTGAGCAAAACTTGAAAATATCCAAGACTGAAAACGAGACACTAAAGAATGATAAGTACATAGATACTTTGAATTCTTTATTGTGAACGTATCAAGATGTTTTTCTTAAAGATTTTCTGGCTGGTGTCCCACCATCTAGGGAGGTAGACCATTCCATTGATGTACTACTAGGTTCTAAACCTATAAGCAAGACTGCTTATATACTTAATAGCCACTCTAAAGCACAGGAGCGGCAATTGGCCGATTACGCGAGAAAAGGTTTCATGAAACCTAGTCCTTTGCCATTCTTTTGGTAAAAAAGAAAGATAGTTCTATACATACGTGCAAAGTTTGCCATGTTCTTAATTAGATTATGATTAAGAACAAGTATCCAATGCCCCGCATCGACGAGTTGTTTGAGCAACTCAATGGTACACGTTATTTTTCTAAAAGGGCTACCACCAAGTCAAGATCAGGTAACAAGATGTTTCCAAGACCATGTCTAGAACTCAATTTCGGCATTATGAGTTTTTGGTCATGTCGTTCCTATGAGTTTAGACAAGATTCAGTAGGTATACATTTGTAACCTTTTGCACAAATTTGTTTGGCCGACATGGTGTCATGAAGGCTAGAGCAAGCTCAAGCAAAAGGACTTTATGCCCAAGAGCAAAAGTAGGTTTATCCTGACAAGCAGGTCAAAGAAACCTAAACCAGGTTGCAAAAGACAAACATGACAAGAACCATTGTAGGTCGAGATGGTGTCAGTAAGGTTACGCAACTCATGTCCCAGAAGAATTCACACCATAGTGCAAACGGGTCAAAGTAGAGCATCAGGCTCAAAGAAACCCACAGATTCTAGGGATCAATGGAAAAAGAGCGTGCACAGCTTATCTTGGTGTCAAGATAGCTAGGGTTTGGCTTGACCAAGGAAACCTTGTCCTCAAGAATGGCGACAACAAAGATCAGAGTGGCAAATGATTAGATTGGTATGATGAGAGGCCAAGTGTAAACAAGCTCATGAAAATTAATGTAGTCGACCTCCTTGAAGATGGGAAAATCACTGGGAACTCTTGGGAGTGTGACACTCAAGAAGGCCAGAACATACTTGACTTAGGAGCAATAGGCAAGTGTTGCATTGTCTTGAAGGAATCCACATCCGACTCAAATAGGAGTTAGGAGGGGGTCAATGTGCAGTAGTTTGGTACCTCGCACATTGGGGATTCAGGGACTTTTGAGTGGGGGCTTGAAGTCTGGGCCAAAAAGATAGATAAGAATACAAAAATATGCACCGTTGTACTTGGTTATACACTGACTTTGCTCATGGATATAAAGCAGGGTGCATTTTCTTATTTACTTTAGCAGCACTGAGGTTTATGATGGAGATAATAATAAACATGATAATGGCACTCACTTCTAGCTTGAAAATCAATTGAAGAGGATGTCAATTCTATAAAGGGAGGGGGGGTATGTGAGGTCGTGAAACCAACCCAAGACCTGATGCGTGAGTACGTTCTATGTGTGCCTAGGTATGAGTCCATGCTTCGCCTCTCCTTGCACGTCATCCCCATATAGATGCATGCTATTCCGCGCGGATCTATAGCATACCCCCAAAGCCCCATGGAGACTTGTCTCTCTCTTTCTTCTCTTTGGTGGTGCAACACAAGGTCTTGCGCAAATGTCTCTCTCTCTCTCTCTCTCTCTCTCTCTCTCTCTCTCTCTCTCTTTCTTCTCTATTGGTGCAACACACACGAGGTGCATAACAAGAGAACGGCGGCCAATAGTGGGTGCAAGCCCACACGACCGTCAAGGTACAGTCTTGGTCACCTTAATCAGAGCTCCCAACAAAGGGGGCCAGCTAACCACACAGCCACACACGAAGCAACAGGTGCACATCGTGGCAGCACGAGATAGCCAAGATCTCTCACGCAACTCATCATATTAAAGGGGACCACTACAGAATCTGCATCACACTCGAGAGCACAGGCTTCATGGCTATTAGTAGCCAGGTTGTAGGTATAGATAGCCTAGATGGCAATGGCACCCAAGAGAAAGCGCTGCTAGATGTGGATAAGCATTGACTACTAGAAGTAAGCCATTGACCTCAAACTCTGACATGAAAGGAGTGCTCTCTCTCTCTCTCTCTCCCACCTTTGTGAAGTGGCGTGTGTGTGGTTATACACATGAAAGCAGTGCTCTCTCTCTCTCCCACCTCTGTGAAGTGGCGTGTGTGTGGTTATACACACAAAAGGAGGCAGCAAAGCACAAGCCACATGCCGTCCACTGCGTGGTATCCACTTGGCATTATCTTATACGCTCTTACCTCTTGTATGCACACGTGCCTACGGGCATTCGAGAGAGGATAGGATCGAGCTCATGGTGATTTCAACAAAGTTCAGAGCACCATCCGTTTCAAGGATCCTCTCTCGTATGCGCACGTGGTGATTTCAACAAAGTTAAGAGCACCATCGGTTTCAAGGATCCATCGACGGGCGACATAACATGCCATCGACTTCATCGGTTTCAAGGATCCATCGACGGGCGACATAACATGCCATCGGCTTACATCGGCCCATACATTCTCCGATATATTGGATAGTTGGTTCCATGTGTGCACTCTATAAAGTTTTTGCATTTATTTTTACATCTAAATTTTGCTTAGTTTTTGTTATTTTTATTTATTTAAAAAAATGGCTTCGAGCAAAGGTAGTGTACCCATCTCAAGAAGTTTGAGGAGTATTATTATTTTCGGCCTTACATAGGCCGAGCTTGCCCACATGCGGCAAGCTATCCTTGCATGCCAAATAGAGGTCGTTCATCCTCTGTCCACCTCATGACGACACGCAAGAGCCGAATGGTGTAACAGGCACGTCTCTTGACCCCGTCTTTGTTTGTAGACGACCCCATGATTCTGTCCTGTAGAGGCTGAACACAACCCACTAATAGTAGACTAATCCATAGAGATTGGCAATTATACACTGTTGGACCCAGGCACAGATGATGACCCCCTTAACGATGATAAGTGCAGTGACACAGATCCGCATGCTCAATTCGAGGCTAACGTCTCGGAGTAGGAGGTCTCACACGAGCCCATTTTACAACTTTTGTCAGGGCCCAAACCTTAGAACAAAATCAAAATGAAATATTGACCATCCTCAAGAGTTTACTCCACCATTTAGACTTACATCCAGCCACTCCTATTGCTAATGTTGCATCTCCTATGCCCGTGTGCAGAGAAGAGTACAATTTACTTTTTCTCAGCACAAGGTTGGGACTTCCATAGGGTGGCAGTCCATAGACTCTGCTAAGCTGTCCATAGTGTCTACTGGGATCTTCAAGGATCTGTTAGTCAAAAAGTTGAAGCTCCCCAAGACCAAAGACTGACCACCATAAGTACACAGTTTTGCTTGCTAATGGTTATGACAAAACTGTTTGAAACACGATGGTTTTGGGAGTGCCACTTACTATGCATGGCTACAAGCCTACGCTTGATTTCCAAGTCATACATTTAGCTAGGGTAGATGTTTATCTAGGCAGGGAGTGGTTGTATAACCTAAGCCCTACCTTGCATCGTAGTTACCAAAATAATAGCCTAGAGTTCATGCATGAGGGGAGAGGCATTACTTTGCGTAGAACATGATGTGCCAACTACACCTTTGATATCATCCATGGAGTTGTGTCATTCCTATGAGTTTAGACAAGATTCAGTAGGTATACATTTGTAACCTTTTGCACAAATTTGTTTCCATAGATAAGTATATAGATACTTTAAATTCTTTATTGTGAGCGTATCAAGATGTTTTTCTTAAAGATTTTCTAGCTGGTGTCCCACCATCTAGGGAGGTAGACCATTCCATTGATGTACTACTAGGTTCTAAACCTATAAGCAAGACTGCTTATATACTTAGCCACTCTAAAGCACAGGAGTGGCAATTGGCCGATTACGCGAGAAAAGGTTTCATGAAACCTAGTCCTTTGCCATTATTTTGGGAAAAAGGAAAGATAGTTCTATGCATACGTGCAAAGTTTGCCATGTTCTTAATTAGATTATGATTAAGAACAAGTATCCAATGCCCCGCATCGACGAGTTGTTTGAGCAACTCAATGGTACACGTTATTTTTCTAAAAGGGCTACCACCAAGTCAAGATCAGGTAACATTGGTCATGTCGTTCCTATGAGTTTAGACAAGATTCAGTAGGTATACATTTGTAACCTTTTGCACAAATTTGTTTGGCCGACATGGTGTCATGAAGGCTAGAGCAAGCTCAAACAAAAGGACTTTATGCCCAAGAGCAAAAGTAGGTTAATCCTAACAAGCAGGTCAAAGAGACCTAAACCACGTTGCAAAAGACAAACATGACAAGAACCATTGTAGGCCGAGATGGTGTCAGTAAGGTTACGCAACTCATGTCCCATAAGAATTCACACCATAGTGCAAACGGGTCAAAGCAAGGCATCAGGCTCAAAGAAACCCACAGATTCTAGGGATCAATGGAAAAAGAACGTGCACAACTTATCTTGGTGTCAAGATAGCTAGGGTTTGGCTTGACCAAGAAAACCTTGTCCTCAACAATGGCGATAACAAAGATCAGAGTGGCAAATGATTAGATTGGTATGATGAGAGGCCAAGTGTAAACAAGCTCATGAAAATTAATGTAATTGACCTCCTTGAAGATGGGAAAATCACTGGGAACTCTTGGGAGTGTGACACTCAAGAAGGCCAGAACATACTTGACTTAGGAGCAATAGGCAAGTGTTGCATTGTCTTGAAGGAATCCACATCCAACTCAAATAGGAGTTAGGCGGGGGTCAATGTGTAGTAGTTTGGTACCTCGCACATTGGGGATTCAGGGACTTTTGAGTGGGGGCTTGAAGTCTGGGCCAAAAAGATAGATAAAAATACAAAAAGATAGATAATAATAAACATGATAATGGCACTCACTTCTAGCTTGAAAATCAATTGAAGAGGATGTCAATTCTATAAAGGGAGGGGCGGTATGTGAGGTCGTGAAACCAACCCAAGACCTGATGCGTGAGTACGTTCTATGTGTGCCTAGGTATGAGTCCATGCTTCGCCTCTCCTTGCACTTCATCCCCATATAGATGCATGCTATTCCGCGCGGATCTAGCATACCCCCAAAGCCCCATAGAGACTTGTCTCTCTCTTTCTTCTCTTTGGTGGTGCAACACAAGGTCTTGCGCAAATGTCTCTCTCTCTCTCTCTCTCTCTCTCTCTCTCTCTCTCTCTCTCTCTCTCTCTCTCTCTCTCTCTCTCTCTCTCTCTTCTCTATTGGTGCAACACACACAAGGTGCATAACAAGAGAACGGCGGCCAATAGTGGGTGCAAGCCCACACGATCGTCAAGGTATAGTCTTGGTCACCTTAATCATAGCTCCCAACAAAGGGGGCCAACTAACCACACAGCCACACACGAAGCAAGAGGTGCACATCGTGGCAGCACGAGATAGCCAAGATCTCTCACGCAGCTCATCGTATTAAAGAGGACCACTACAGAACCTGCATCACACTCGAGAGCCACAGGCTTCATGGCTATTGGTAGCCAGGTTGCAGGTATAGATAGCCTAGATGGCAATGGCACCCAAGAGAAAGCACTGCTAGATGTGGATAAGCATTGACTACTAGAAGTAAGCCATTGACCTCAAACTCTGACATGAAAGGAGTGCTCTCTCTCCCTCTCTCTCCCACCTCTGTGAAGTGGTGTGTGTGTGGTTATACACATGAAAGGAGTGCTCTCTCTCTCTCCCACCTCTGTGAAGTGGCGTGTGTGTGGTTATACACACAAAAGGAGGCAGCAAAGCACAAGCCACATGCCGTCCACTATGTGGTATCCACTTGGCATTATCTTATACGCTCTTACCTCTCGTATGCGCACGTGCCTACGGGCATTCGAGAGAGGATAGGATCGAGCTCATGGTGATTTCAACAAAGTTCAAAGCACCATCGGTTTCAAGGATCCTCTCTCGTATGCGCACGTGGTCTTTTAAACAAAGTTAAGAGCACCATCGGTTTCAAGGATCCATCGACCGGCGACATAACATGCCATCGGCTTTGAGCTTACATCGGCCCATACATTCTCCGATATATTGGATAGTTGGTTCCATGTGTGCACTCTATAAAGTTTTTGCATTTATTTTTACATCTAAATTTTGCTTAGTTTTTGTTATTTTTATTTATTTAGAAAAATGGCTTCAAGCAAAGGTAGTGTACCCATCTCAAGAAGTTTGAGGAGTATTATTATTTTCGGCCTTACATAGGCCGAGCTTGCCCACATGCGGCAAGCTATCCTTGCATCAATAGAGGTCGTTCATCCTCTGTCGACCTCATGAGGACACGCAAGAGCCGAATGGTGTAACAGGCACGTCTCTTGACCCCGTCTTTGTTTGTAGATGACCCCATGATTCTGTCCTGTAGAGGCTGAACACAACCCACTAATAGTAGACTAATCCATAGAGATTGGTAATTATACACTGTTGGACCCAGGCATAGATGATGACCCCCTAAACGATGATAAGTGCAGTGACACAGATCCCCATGCTCAATTCGAGGCTAACGTCTCGGAGTAGGAGGTCTCACACGAGCCCATTTTACAACTTTTGTCAGGGCCCAAACCTTAGAACAAAATCAAAATGAAATATTGACCATCCTCAAGAGTTTACTCCACCATTTAGACTTACATCCAGCCACTCCTATTGCTAATGTTGCATCTCCTATGCCCGTGTGCAGAGAAGAGTACAATTTACTTTTTCTCAGCACACAAGGTTGGGACTTCCATAGGGTCGCAGTCCATAGACTCTGCTAAGCTGTCCGTAGTGTCTACTGGGATCTTCAAGGATCTGTTAGTCAAAAAGTTGAAGCTCCCCAAGACCAAAGACTGACCACCATAAGTACACAGTTTTGCTTGCTAATGGTTATGACAAAACTGTTTGAAACACGATGGTTTTGGGAGTGCCACTTACTATGCATGGCTACAAGCCTACGCTTGATTTCCAAGTCATACATTTAGCTAGGGTAGATGTTTATCTAGGCAGGGAGTGGTTGTATAACCTAAGCCCTACCTTGCATCGTAGTTACCAAAATAATAGCCTAGAGTTCATGCATGAGGGTAGAGGCATTACTTTGCGTAGAGCATGATGTGCCCAACTACACCTTTGATATCATCCATGGAGTTGTGTCGTTCCTATGAGTTTAGACAAGATTCAGTAGGTATACATTTGTAACCTTTTGCACAAATTTGTTTCCATAGATAAAAGAGAAGTGAATAATGTTTCTGTAAATGAAACAATAAATGTAAATGGCCTTGGATGAGACCCATGTTTTGTGAATCCTATTTTATCTGCATGTGAGCAAAACTTGAAAATATCCAAGACTGAAAACGAGACACTAAAGAATGATAAGTACATAGATACTTTGAATTCTTTATTGTGAGCGTATCAAGATGCTTTTCTTAAAGATTTTCTGGCTGGTGTCCCACCATCTAGGGAGGTAGACCATTCCATTGATGTACTACTAGGTTCTAAACCTATAAGCAAGGCTACTTATATACTTAGCCACTCTAAAGCACAGGAGCGGCAATTCCGATTACGCGAGAAAAGGTTTCATGAAACCTAGTCCTTTGCCATTCTTTTGGTAAAAAGAAAGATAGGTTCTATGCATACATGCAAAGTTAAAGATAGTTCTATGCATACATGCAAAGTTTGCCATGTTCTTAATTAGATTATGATTAAGAACAAGTATCCAATGCCCCGCATCGAGACGAGTTGTTTGAGCAACTCAATGGTACATGTTATTTTTCTAAAAGGGCTACAACCAAGTCAAGATCAGGTAACAAGATGTTTCCAAGACCATGTCTAGAACTCGATTTGGGCATTATGAGTTTTTGGTCATGTTATTCCTATGAAATTAGACAAGATTCAGTAGGTATACATTTGTAACCTTTTGCACAAATTTGTTTGGCCGACATGGTGTCATGAAGGCTAGAGCAAGCTCAAGCAAAAGGACTTTATGCCGAAGAGGCAAAAGTAGGTTAATCCTAGATAAGCAGGTCAAAGAAAACCTAAACCAGGTTGCAAAAGACAAACATGACAAGAACCATTGTAGGCCGAGATGGTGTCAGTAAGGTTACGCAACTCATGTCCCAGAAGAATTCACACCATAGTGCAGACGGGTCAAAGCAGAGCATCAGGCTCAAAGAAACCCACAGATTCTAGGGATCAATGGAAAAAGAAACGTGCACAGCTTATCTTGGTGTCAAGATAGCTAGGGTTTGGCTTGACCAAGAAAACCTTGTCCTCAACAATGGCGACAACAAAGATCAGAGTGGCAAATGATTAGATTGGTATGATGAGAGGCCAAGTGAAAACAAGTTCATGAAAATTAATGTAGTCGACCTCCTTGAAGATGGAAAAATCACTGGGAACTCTTGGGAGTGTGACACTCAAGAAGGCCAGAACATACTTGACTTAGGAGCAATAGGCAAGTGTTGCATTGTCTTGAAGGAATCCACATCCGACTCAAATAGGAGTTAGGCGGGGGTCAATGTGTAGTAGTTTGGTACCTCGCACATTGGGGATTCAGGGGACTTTTGAGTGGGGGCTTGAAGTCCGGGCCAAAAAGGGAGATAAAAATACAAAAATATGCACCGTTGTACTGGGTTATACACTGACTTTGCTCATGGCTATAAAGCAGCGTGCATTTTCTTATTTACTTTAGCAGCACTGAGGTTTATGATGGAGATAATAATAAACATGATAATGGCACTCACTTCTAGCTTGAAAATCAATTGAAGAGGATGTCAATTCTATAAAGGGAGGGGGGTATGTGAGGTCGTGAAACCAACCCAAGACCTGATGCGTGAGTACGTTCTATGTGTGCCTAGGTATGAGTCCATGCTTCGCCTCTCCTTGCATTTCATCCCCATATAGATGCATGCTATTCCGCGCGGATCTAGCATACCCCCAAAGCCCCATGGAGACTTGTCTCTCTCTTTCTTCTCTTTGGTGGTGCAACACAAGGTCTTGCACAAATCTCTCTCTCTCTCCCTCTCTCTCTCTCTCTCTCTCTCTCTCTCTCTCTCTCCTCTCTCTCTCTCTCTCTCTCTCTCTCTCTCTCTCTCTCTCTTTCTTCTCTATTGGTGCAACACACACGAGTTGCATAACAAGAGAACGGCGGCCAATAGTGGGTGCAAGCCCACGCGACCGTCAAGGTACAGCCTTGGTCACCTTATTCCTCATAGCTCCCAACAACAAAGGGGGCTAGCTAACCACACAGCAGCACACGAAGCAAGAGGTGCACAGCGTGGCAGCACGAGATAGCCAAGATCTCTCACGCAGCTCACTGTATTAAAGGGGACCACTACAGAACCTGCATCACACTCGAGAGCGCAGGCTTCATGGCTGTTGGTAGCCAGGTTTGCAGGTATAGATAGCCTAGATGGCAATGGCACCCAAGAGAAAGCGTTGCTAGATGTGGATAAGCATTGACTACTAGAAGTAAGCCATTGACCTCAAACTCTGACATGAAAGGAGTGCTCCCACCTCTGTGAAGTGGCGTGTGTGTGGTTATACACACAAAAGGAGGCAGCAAAGCACAAGCCACATGCCGTTCCACTGCGTGATATCCACTTGGCATTATCTTATACGCTCTTACCTCTCATGTGCGCACGTGCCTACGGGCATCCAAGAGAGGATAGGATCAAGCTCGAGGTGATTTCAACAAAGTTCAGAGCACCATCGGTTTCAAGGATCTCCATCGACCGGCGACATAACATGCCATCGGTCGGCTTTGAGCTTACATCGGCCATACATTCTCCGATATATTGGATAGTTGGTTCCATGTGTGCACTCTATAAAGTTTTTGCATTTATTTTTACATCTAAATTTTGCTTAGTTTTTGTTATTTTTATTTATTTAAGAAAATGGCTTCGAGCAAAGGTAGTGTACCCATCTCAAGAAGTTTGAGGAGTATTATTATTTTCGGCCTTACATAGGCCGAGCTTGCCCACATGCGGCAAGCTATCCTTGCACGCCAAATAGAGGTCGTTCATCCTATGTCCACCTCATGACTTGACACGCAAGAGCCAAATGGTGTAACAGGCACGTCTCTTGACCCCGTCTTTGTTTATAGATGACCCCATGATTCTGTCCTATAGAGGCTGAACACAACCCACTAATAGTAGACTAATCCATAGAGATTGGCAATTATACACTGTTGGACCCAGGCACAGATGATGACCCCCTAAATGATGATAAGTGCAGTGACACAGATCCCCATGCTCAATTCGTAATGTCTCGGAGTAGGAGGTCTCACACGAGCCCATTTTACAACTTTTGTCAGGGCCCAAACCTTAGAACAAAATCAAAATGAAATATTGACCATCCTCAAGAGTTTACTCCACCATTTAGGACTTACATCCAGCCACTCCTATTGCTAATGTTGCATCTCCTATGCCCGTGTGCAGAGAAGAGTACAATTTACTTTTTCTCAGCACAAGGTTTGGAACTTCCATAGGGTGGCAGTCCATAGACTCTACTAAGCTATCCGTAGTGTCTACTGGGATCTTCAAGGATCTGTTAGACAAAAAGTTGAAGCTCCCCAAGACCAAAGACTGACCACCATAAGTACACAGTTTTGCTTGCTAATGGTTATGACAAAACTGTTTGAAACACGATGGTTTTGGGAGTGCCACTTACTATGCATGGCTACAAGCCTACGCTTTATTTTCCAAGTCATACATTTAGCTAGGGTAGATGTTTATCTAGGCAGGGAGTGGTTGTATAACCTAAGCCCTACCTTGCATCGTAGTTACCAAGATAATAGCCTAGAGTTCATGCATGAGGGGGCAGAGCATTACTTTGCGTAGAGCATGATGTGCCAACTACACCTTTGATATCATCCATGGAGTTGTGTCGTTCCTATGAGTTTAGACAAGATTCAGTAGGTATACATTTGTAACCTTTTGCACAAATTTGTTTCCATAGATAAAAGAGAAGTGAATAATGTTTCTGTAAATGAAACAATAAATGTAAATGGCCTTGGATGAGACCCATGTTTTGTGAATCCTATTTTATCTGCATGTGAGCAAAACTTGAAAATATCCAAGACTGAAAACAAGACACTAAAGAATGATAAATACATAGATACTTTAAATTCTTTATTGTGAGCGTATCAAGATGTTTTTCTTAAAAAAAAATTTGGCTGGTGTCCACCATCTAGGGAGGTAGACCATTCCATTGATGTACTACTAGGTTCTAAACCTATAAGCAAGGCTGCTTATATACTTAGCCACTCTAAAGCACAGGAGCGGCAATTGGCCGATTACGCGAGAAAAGGTTTCATGAAACCTAGTCCTTTGCCATTCTTTTGGTAAAAAAGAAAGATAGTTCTATGCATATGTGCAAAGTTTGCCATGTTCTTAATTAGATTATGATTAAGAACAAGTATCCAATGCCCCGCATCGACGAGTTGTTTGAGCAACTCAATGGTACACGTTATTTTTCTAAAAGGGCTACCACCAAGTCAAGATCAGGTAACAAGATGTTTCCAAGACCATGTCTAGAACTCGATTTGGGCATTATGAGTTTTTGGTCATGTCGTTCCTATGAGTTTAGACAAGATTCAGTAGGTATACATTTGTAACCTTTTGCACAAATTTATTTGGGCCGACATGGTGTCATGAAGGCTAGAGCAAGCTCAAGCAAAAGGGACTTTATGCCCAAGAGCAAAGTAGGTTAATCCTAACAAGCAGGTCAAAGAAACCTAAACCAGGTTGCAAAAGACAAACATGACAAGAACCATTGTAGGCCGAGATGGTGTCAGTAAGGTTACGCAACTCATGTCCCAGAAGAATTCACACCATAGTGCAAACGGGTCAAAGCAGAGCATCAGGCTCAAAGAAACCCATAGATTCTAGGGATCAATTGAAAAGGAACGTGCACAGCTTATCTTGGTGTCAAGATAGCTAGGGTTTGGCTTGACCAAGAAAACCTTGTCCTCAACAATGGCGACAACAAAGATCAGAGTGGCAAATGATTAGATTGGTATGATGAGAGGCCAAGTGTAAACAAGTTCATGAAAATTAATGTAGTCGACCTCCTTGAAGATGGGAAAATCACTGGGATCTCTTGGGAGTGTGACACTCAGAAAGGCTAGAACATACTTGACTTAGGAGCAATAGGCAAGTGTTGCATTGTCTTGAAGGAATCCACATCCGACTCAAATAGGATTTAGGCAGGGGTCAATGTGCAGTAGTTTGGTACCTCGCACATTCGGGATTCAGAGACTTTAGAGTGGGGCTTGAATTCCGGGCCAAAAAGATAGATAAAAATACAAAAAATATGCACCGTTGTACTGGGTTATACACTGACTTTGCTCATGGATATAAAGCAGGGTGCATTTTCTTATTTACTTTAGCAGCACTGAGGTTTATGATGGAGATAATAATAAACATGATAATGGCACTCACTTCTAGCTTTAAAATCAATTGAAGAAGATGTCAATTCTATAAAGGGAGGGGGGTATGTGAGGTCGTGAAACCAACCCAAGACCTGATGTTTGAGTATGTTCTATGTGTGCCTAGGTATGAGTCCATGCTTCGCCTCTCCTTGCACTTCATCCCCATATAGATGCATGCTATTCCGCGCGGATCTAGCATACCCCCAAAGCCCCATGGAGACTTGTCTTCTCTCTTTCTTCTCTTTGGTGGTGCAACACAAGGTCTTGCGCAAATCTAAATCTCTCTCTCTCTCTCTCTCTCTCTCTCTCTCCTCTCTCTCTCTCTCTCTCTCTCTCTCTCTCTCTCTCTCTCTCTCTCTCTCTTCTCTCTCTTTCTTCTCTATTGGTGCAACACACACGAGGTGCATAACAAGAGAACGGCGGCCAATAGTGGGTGCAAGCCCACACGCCCGTAAAGGTACAGTCTTGGTCACCTTGTTCATAGCTCCCAACAAAGGAAGCCAGCTAACCACACAGCAGCACACGAAGCAAGAGGTGCACAGCATGGCAGCACGAGATAGCCAAGATCTCTCACACAACTCATCGTATTAAAGGGGACCACTACAGAACCTGCATCACACTCGAGAGCACAGGCTTCATGGCTATTGGTAGCCAGGTTGCAGGTATAGATAGCCTAGATGGCAATGGCACCCAAGAGAAAGCGCTGCTAGATGTGGATAAGCATTGACTACTAGAAGTAAGCCATTGACCTCAAACTCTGACATGAAAGGAGTGCTCTCTCTCTCTCCCACCTCTGTTAAGTGGCATGTGTGTGGTTATACACACAAAAGGAGGCAGCAAAGCACAAGCAACATGCCATCCCCACTGCGTGGTATCCACTTGGCATTATCTTATACGCTCTTACCTCTCGTATGCGCACGTGCCTACGGGCATTCGAGAGAGGATAGGATCGAGCTCCCGGTGATTTCAACAAAGTTCAGAGCACCATCGGTTTCAAGGATCCTCTCTCGTATGCGCACGTGGTGATTTCAACAAAGTTAAGAGCACCATCGGTTTCAGGGATCCATCGACCGACGACATAACATGCCATCGGCTTTGAGCTTACACGGCCCATACATTCTCCGATATATTGGATAGTTGGTTCCATGTGTGTACTCTATAAAGTTTTTGCATTTATTTTTACATCCGAGCTTGCCCACATGCGGCAAGCTATCCTTGCACGCCAAATAGAGGTCGTTCATCCTCTGTCCACCTCATGATGACATGCAAGAGCCGAATGGTGTAACAGGCACGTCTCTTGACCCCGTCTTTGTTTGAAGACGACCCCATGATTCTGTCTTGTAGAGCCTGAACATAACCCACTAATAGTAGACTAATCCATAGAGATTGGCAATTATACACTGTTGGACCTAGGCACAGATGATGACCCCCTAAACGATGATAAGTGCAATGACACAGATCCCCATGCTCATTCAAGGCTAACGTCTCGGAGTAGGAGGTCTCACACGAGCCCATTTTACAACTTTTGTCAGGGCCCAAACCTTAGAACAAAATCAAAATGAAAATATTGACCATCCTCAAGAGTTTACTCCACCATTTAGACTTACATCCAGCCACTCCTATTGCTAATGTTGCATCTCCTATGCCCGTGTGTGCAGAGAAGAGTACAATTTACTTTTTCTCAGCACAAGGTTGGAACTTCCATAGGGTGGCAGTCCATAGACTCTACTAAGCTGTCCATAGTGTCTACTGGGATCTTCAAGGATCTGTTAGACAAAAAGTTGAAGCTCCCCAAGACCAAAGACTGACCACCATAAGTACACAGTTTTGCTTGCTAATGGTTATGACAAAACTGTTTGAAACACGATGGTTTTGGGAGTGCCACTTACTATGCATGGCTACAAGCCTACGCTTGATTTCCAAGTCATACATTTAGCTAGGGTAGATGTTTATCTAGGCAGGGAGTGGTTGTATAACCTAAGCCCTACCTTGCATCGTAGTTACCAAAATAATAGCCTAGAGTTCATGCATGAGGGCAGAGGCATTACTTTGCGTAGAGCATGATGTGCCAACTACACCTTTGATATCATCCATGGAGTTGTGTCATTCCTATGAGTTTAGACAAGATTCAGTAGGTATACATTTGTAACCTTTTGCACCAATTTGTTTCCATAGATAAAAGAGAAGTGAATAATGTTTCTGTAAATGAAACAATAAATGTAAATGGCCTTGGATGAGACCCATGTTTTGTGAATCTATTTTATCTGCATGTGAGCAAAACTTGAAAATATCAAGACTGAAAACGAGACACTAAAGAATGATAAGTACATAGATTCTTTAAATTCTTTATTGTGAGCGTATCAAGATGTTTTTCTTAAAGATTTTCTAGCTGGTGTCCCACCATCTAGGGAGGTAGACCATTCCATTGATGTACTACTAGGTTCTAAACCTATAAGCAAGACTGCTTATATACTTAGCCACTCTAAAGCACAGGAGTGGCAATTGGCCGATTACGCGAGAAAAGGTTTCATGAAACCTAGTCCTTTGCCATTCTTTTGGTAAAAAAGAAAGATAGTTCTATGCATACGTGCAAAGTTTGCCATGTTCTTAATTAGATTATAATTAAGAACAAGTATCCAATGCCCCGCATCGACGAGTTGTTTGAGCAACTCAATGGTACACGTTATTTTTCTAAAAGGGCTACCACCAAGTCAAGATCAGGTAACAAGATGTTTCCAAGACCATGTCTAGAACTCGATTGGGCATTATGAGTTTTTGGTCTGTCGTTCCTATGAGTTTAGACAAGATTCAGTAGGTATACATTTGTAACCTTTTGCACAAATTTGTTTGGCCGACATGGTGTAATGAAGGCTAGAGCAAGCTCAAGCAAAAGGACTTTATGCCCAAGAGCAAAAGTAGGTTAATCCTAACAAGCAGGTCAAAGAACCTAAACCAGGTTGCAAAAGACAAACATGACAAGAACCATTGTAGGCCGAGATGGTGTCAGTAAGGTTACGCAACTCATGTCCCAGAAGAATTCACACCATAGTGCAAACGGGTCAAAGCAGAGCATCAGGCTCAAAGAAACCCACAGATTCTAGGGATCAATGGAAAAAGAACGTGCACAGCTTATCTTGGTGTCAAGATAGCTAGGGTTTGGCTTGACCAAGAAAACCTTGTCCTCAACAATGGCGACAACAAAGATCAGAGTGGCAAATGATTAGATTGGTATGATGAGAGGCCAAGTGTAAACAAGTTCATGAAAATTAATGTAGTCGACCTCTTGAAGATGGAAAATCACTGGGAACTCTTGGGAGTGTGACACTCAAGAAGGCCATAACATAACTTGACTTAGGAGCAATAGGCAAGTGTTGCATTGTCTTGAAGGAATCACATCCAAC
Organism: Cibotium barometz; assembly: GCF_041138505.1. Lineage (NCBI taxonomy): Eukaryota > Viridiplantae > Streptophyta > Polypodiopsida > Cyatheales > Cibotiaceae > Cibotium > Cibotium barometz. The sequence goes on along the minus strand of NC_141108.1, from coordinate 15,091,065 downwards.
TCAAATAGGAGTTAGGCGGGGTCAATGTGTAGTAGTTTGGTACCTCGCACATTGGGGATTCAGGGGACTTTTGAGTGGGGGCTTGAAGTCCGGGCCAAAAAGATAGATAAAAATACAAAATATGCACCGTTGTACTGGGTTATACACTGACTTTGCTCATGGCTATAAAGGAGGGTGCATTTTCTTATTTACTTTAGCAGCACTGAGGTTTATGATGGAGATAATAATAAACATGATAATGGCACTCACTTCTAGTTTGAAAATCAATTGAAGAGGATGTCAATTCTATAAAGGGAGGGGGGGTATGTGAGGTCGTGAAACCAACCCAAGACCTGATGTGTGAGTACGTTCTATGTGTGCCTAGGTATGAGTCCATGCTTCGCCTCTCCTTGCACTTCATCCCCATATAGATGCATGCTATTCCGCGTGGATCTAGCATACCCCCAAAGCGGAGACTTGTCCTCTCTCTTTCTTCTCTTTGGTGGTGCAACACAAGGTCTTGCGCAAAATGTCTCTCTCTCTCTCTCTCTCTCTCTCTCTCTCTCTCTCTCTCTCTCTCTCTCTCTCTCTCTCTTTCTACTCTATTGGTGCAACACACACAAGGTGCATAACAAGAGAACGGCGGCCAATAGTGGGTGCAAGCCCACACGACCACAGTCAAGGTACAGTCTTGGTCATCTTATTCATAGCTCCCAACAAAGGGGGCCAGCTAACCACACAGCAGCACACGAAGCAAGAGGTGCACAGCAGCGTGGCAGCACGAGATAGCCAAGATCTCTCACGCAGCTCACCGTATTAAAGGGACCACTACAAAACCTGCATCACACTCGAGAGCGCAGGCTTCATGGCTATCTCGTGCACAGCGTGGCAGCACGAGATAGCCAAGATCTCTCACGCAGCTCACCGTATTAAAGGGGACCACTACAAAACCTGCATCACACTCAAGAGCGCAGGCTTCATGGCTATTGGTAGGCCAGGTTGCAGGTATAGATAGCCTAGATGGCAATGGCACCCAAGAGAAAGCGCTGAAAGGAGTGCTCTCTCTCTCTCCCACCTCTGTGAAGTGGCGTGTGTGTGGTTATACACACAAAAGGACGTAGCAAAGCACAAGCCACATGTCGTCCACTGCGTGGTATCCACTTTGACATGAAAGGAGTGCTCTCTCTCTCTCCCACCTCTGTGAAGTGGCGTGTGTGTGGTTATACACACAAAAGACGCAGCAAAGCACAAGCCACATGCCGTCCACTACGTGGTATCCACTTGGCATTATTTTATATGCTCTTACCTCTCGTATGCGCACGTGCCTACGGGCATCCGAGAGAGGATAGGATCGAGCTCGTGTGATTTCAACAAAGTTAAGACCACCATCGGTTTCAACGATCCATCGACCGGCAACATAACATGCCATCGGCTTTGATCGGCCCATACATTCTTCGATATATTGGATAGTTGGTTCCATGTGTGCACTCTATAAAGTTTTTGCATTTATTTTTACATCTAAATTTTGCTTAGTTTTTGTTATTTTTATTTATTTAAAAAAATGGCTTCGAGCAAAGGTAGTGTACCCATCTCAAGAAGTTTGAGGAGTATTATTATTTTCGGCCTTACATAGGCCGAGCTTGCCCACATGCGGCAAGCTATCCTTGCACGCCAAATAGAGGTCGTTCATCCTCTGTCCACCTCATGACGACACGCAAGAGCCGAATGGTGTAACAGGCACGTCTCTTGACCCCGTCTTTGTTTGTAGACGACCCCATGATTCTGTCCTGTAGAGGCTGAACACAACGCACTAATAGTAGACTAATCCATAGAGATTGGTAATTATACACTGTTGGACCCAGGCACAGATGATGACCCCCTAAAAGATGATAAGTGCAGTGACACAGATCCCCATGCTCAATTCGAGGCTAACGTCTCGGAGTAGGAGGTCTCACACGAGCCCCCATTTTACAACTTTTGTCAGGGCCCAAACCTTAGAACAAAATCAAAATGAAATATTGACCATCCTCAAGAGTTTACTCCACCATTTAGACTTACATCCAGCCACTCCTATTGCTAATGTTGCATCTCCTATGCCCGTGTGTGCAGAGAAGAGTACAATTTACTTTTTCTCAGCACAAGGTTGGGACTTCCATAGGGGGCAGTCCATAGACTCTGCTAAGCTGTCCGTAGTGTCTACTGGGATCTTCAAGGATCTGTTAGTCAAAAAGTTGAAGCTCCCCAAGACCAAAGACTGACCACCATAAGTACACAGTTTTGCTTGCTAATGGTTATGACAAAACTGTTTGAAACACGATGGTTTTGGGAGTGCCACTTACTATGCATGGCTACAAGCCTACGCTTTATTTCCAAGTCATACATTAGCTAGGGTAGATGTTTATCTAGGCAGGGAGTGGGTTGTATAACCTAAGCCCTACCTTGCATCGTAGTTACCAAAATAATAGCCTAGAGTTCATGCATGAGGGTAGAGGCATTACTTTGCGTAGAGCATGATGTGCCAACTACACCTTTGATATCATCCATGGAGTTGTGTCGTTCCTATGAGTTTAGACAAGATTCAGTAGGTATACATTTGTAACCTTTTGCACAAAATTTGTTTCCATAGATAAAAGAGAAGTGAATAATGTTTCTGTAAATGAAACAATAAATGTAAATGGCCTTGGATGAGACCCATGTTTTGTGAATCCTATTTTATCTGCATGTGAGCAAAACTTGAAAATATCCAAGACTGAAAACGAGACACTAAAGAATGATAAGTACATAGATACTTTAAATTCTTTATTGTGAACGTATCAAGATGTTTTTCTTAAAGATTTTCTGGCTGGTGTCCCACCATCTAGGGAGGTAGACCATTCCATTGATGTACTACTAGGTTCTAAACCTATAAGCAAGACTGCTTATATACTTAATAGCCACTCTAAAGCACAGGAGCGGCAATTGGCCGATTACGCGAGAAAAGGTTTCATGAAACCTAGTCCTTTGCCATTCTTTTGGTAAAAAAGAAAGATAGTTCTATGCATACGTGCAAAGTTTGCCATGTTCTTAATTAGATTATGATTAAAAACAAGTATCCAATGCCCCGCATAGACGAGTTGTTTGAGCAACTCAATGGTACACGTTATTTTTCTAAAAGGGCTACAACCAAGTCAAGATCAGGTAACAAGATGTTTCCAAGACCATGTCTAGAACTCAATTTCGGCATTATGAGTTTTTGGTCATGTAGTTCCTATGAGTTTAGACAAGATTCAGTAGGTATACATTTGTAACCTTTTGCACAAATTTGTTTGGCCGACATGGTGTCATGAAGGCTAGAGCAAGCTCAAGCAAAAGGACTTTATGCCCAAGAGCAAAAAGTAGGTTTATCCTGACAAGCAGGTCAAAGAAACCTAAACTAGGTTGCAAAAGACAAACATGACAAGAACCATTGTAGGTCGAGATGGTGTCAGTAAGGTTACGCAACTCATGTCCCAGAAGAATTCACACCATAGTGCAAACGGGTCAAAGCAGAGCATCAGGCTCAAAGAAACCCACAGATTCTAGGGATCAATGGAAAAAGAGCGTGCACAGCTTATCTTGGTGTCAAGATAGCTAGGGTTTGGCTTGACCAAGAAAACCTTGTCCTCAACAATGGCGACAACAAAGATCAGAGTGGCAAATGATTAGATTGGTATGATAAGAGGCCAAGTGTAAACAAGCTCATGAAAATTAATGTAGTCGACCTCCTTGAAGATGGGAAAATCACTGGGAACTCTTGGGAGTGTGACACTCAAGAAGGCCAGAACATACTTAACTTAGGAGCAATAGGCAAGTGTTGCATTGTCTTGAATGAATCCACATCCGACTCAAATAGGAGTTAGGCGGCGGTCAATGTGCAGTAGTTTGGTACCTCGCACATTGGGGATTCAGGGACTTTTGAGTGGGGGCTTGAAGTCTGGGCCAAAAAGATAGATAAAAATACAAAAATATGCACCGTTGTACTTGGTTATACACTGACTTTGCTCATGGATATAAAGCAGGGTGCATTTTCTTATTTACTTTAGCAGCACTGAGGTTTATGATGGAGATAATAATAAACATGATAATGGCACTCACTTCTAGCTTGAAAATCAATTGAAGAGGATGTCAATTCTATAAAGGGAGGGGGGGTATGTGAGGTCGTGAAACCAACCCAAGACCTGATGCGTGAGTACGTTCTATGTGTGCCTAGGTATGAGTCCATGCTTCGCCTCCTTGCACTTCATCCCCATATAGATGCATGCTATTCCGCGCGGATCTAGCATACCCCTGGAGACTTGTCTCTCTCTTTCTTCTCTTTGGTGGTGCAACACAAGGTCTTGCGCAAATGTCTCTCTCTCTCTCTCTCTCTCTCTCTCTCTCTCTCTCTCTCTCTCTCTCTCTCTCCTCTCTCTCTCTCTCTCTCTCTCTTTCTTCTCTATTGGTGCAACACACACGAGGTGCATAACAAGAGAACGGCGGCCAATAGTGGGTGCAAGCCCACACGACCGTCAAGGTACAGTCTTGGTCACCTTAATCATAGCTCCCAACAAAGGGGGCCAGCTAACCACACAGCCACACATGAAGCAGAGGTGCACATCGTGGCAGCACGAGATAGCCAAGATCTCTCACGCAGCTCATCGTATTAAAGGGGACCACTACAGAACCTGCATCACACTCGAGAGCACAGGCTTCATGGCTATTGGTAGCCAGGTTGCAGTATAGATAGCCTAGATGGCAGTGGCACCCAAGAGAAAGCGCTGCTAGATGTGGATAAGCATTGACTACTAGAAGTAAGCCATTGACCTCAAACTCTGACATGAAAGGAGTGCTCTCTCTCTCTCTCTCTCCCACCTCTGTGAAGTGGCGTGTGTGTGGTTATACACATGAAAGGAGTGCTCTCTCTCTCTCCCACCTCTGTGAAGTGGCGTGTGTATGGTTATACACACAAAAGGAGGCAGCAAAGCGCAAGCCACATGCCGTCCACTGCGTGGTATCCACTTGGCATTATCTTATACGCTCTTACCTCTCGTATGCGCACGTGCCTATGGGCATTCGAGAGAGGATAGGATCGAGCTCATGGTGATTTCAACAAAGTTCAGAGCACCATCCGTTTCAAGGATCCTCTCTCGTATGCGCACGTGGTGATTTCAACAAAGTTAAGAGCACCATCGGTTTCAAGGATCCATCGACTGGCGACATAACATGCCATCGGCTTTGAGCTTACATCGGCCCATACATTCTCCGATATATTGGATAGTTGGTTCCATGTGTGCACTCTATAAAGTTTTTGCATTTATTTTTACATCTAAATTTTGCTTAGTTTTTGTTATTTTTATTTATTTAAAAAAATGGCTTCGAGCAAAGGTAGTGTACCCATCTCAAGAAGTTTGAGGAGTATTATTATTTTCGGCCTTACATAGGCCGAGCTTGCCCACATGCGGCAAGCTATCCTTGCACGCCAAATAGAGGTCGTTCATCCTCTGTCCACCTCATGACGACACGCAAGAGCCGAATGGTGTAATAGGCACGTCTCTTGACCCCGTCTTTGTTTGTAGACGACCCCATGATTCTGTCCTGTAGAGGCTGAACACAACCCACTAATAGTAGACTAATCCATAGAGATTGGTAATTATACACTGTTGGACCCAGGCACAGATGATGACCCCCTAAAAGATGATAAGTGCAGTGACACAGATCCGCATGCTCAATTCGAGGCTAACGTCTCGGAGTAGGAGGTCTCACACGAGCCCATTTTACAACTTTTGTCAGGGCCCAAACCTTAGAACAAAATCAAAATGAAATATTGACCATCCTCAAGAGTTTACTCCACCATTTAGACTTACATCCAGCCACTCCTATTGCTAATGTTGCATCTCCTATGCCCGTGTGCAGAGAAGAGTACAATTTACTTTTTCTCAGCACAAGGTTGGGACTTCCATAGGGTGGCAGTCCATAGACTCTGCTAAGCTGTCCCTAGTGTCTACTTGGATCTTCAAGGATCTGTTAGTCAAAAAGTTGAAGCTCCCCAAGACCAAAGACTGACCACCATAAGTACACAGTTTTGCTTGCTAATGGTTATGACAAAACTGTTTGAAACACGATGGTTTTGGGAGTGCCACTTACTATGCATGGCTACAAGCCTACGCTTGATTTCCAAGTCATACATTTAGCTAGGGTAGATGTTTATCTAGGCAGGGAGTGGTTGTATAACCTAAGCCCTACCTTGCATCGTAGTTACCAAAATAATAGCCTAGAGTTCATGCATGAGGGCAGAGGCATTACTTTGCGTAGAGCATGATGTGCCAACTACACCTTTGATATCATCCATGGAGTTGTGTCATTCCTATGAGTTTAGACAAGATTCAATAGGTATACATTTGTAACCTTTTGCACAAAATTTGTTTCCATAGATAAAAGAGAAGTGAATAATGTTTCTGTAAATGAAACAATAAATGTAAATGGCCTTGGATGAGACCCATGTTTTGTGAATCCTATTTTATCTGCATGTGAGCAAAACTTGAAAATATCCAAGACTGAAAACGAGACACTAAAGAATGATAAGTATATAGATACTTTAAATTCTTTATTGTGAGCGTATCAAGATGTTTTTTCTTAAAGATTTTCTAGCTGGTGTCCCACCATCTAGGGAGGTAGACCATTCCATTGATGTACTACTAGGTTCTAAACCTATAAGCAAGACTGCTTATATACTTAGCCACTCTAAAGCACAGGAGTGGCAATTGGCCGATTACGCGAGAAAAGGTTTCATGAAACCTAGTCCTTTGCCATTATTTTGGGAAAAAAGAAAGATAGTTCTATGCATACGTGCAAAGTTTGCCATGTTCTTAATTAGATTATGATTAAAAACAAGTATCCAATGCCCGGCATCGACGAGTTGTTTGAGCAACTCAATGGTACACGTTATTTTTCTAAAAGGGCTACCACCAAGTCAAGATCAGGTAACAAGATGTTTCCAAGACCATGTCTAGAACTCGATTTGGGCATTATGAGTTTTTGGTCATGTCGTTCCTATGAGTTTAGACAAGATTCAGTAGGTATACATTTGTAACCTTTTGCACAAATTTGTTTGGCCGACATGGTGTCATGAAGGCTAGAGCAAGCTCAAGCAAAGGACTTTATGCCCAAGAGCAAAAGTAGGTTAATCTTGACAAGCAGGTCAAAGAAACCTAAACCACGTTGCAAAAGACAAACATGACAAGAACCATTGTAGGCCGAGATGGTGTCAGTAAGGTTACGCAACTCATGTCCTAGAAGAATTCACACCATAGTGCAAACGGGTCAAAGCAGAGCATCAGGCTCAAAGAAACCCACAGATTCTAGGGATCAATGGAAAAGAACGTGCACAGCTTATCTTGGTGTCAAGATAGCTAGGGTTTGGCTTGACCAAGAAAACCTTGTCCTCAACAATGGCGATAACAAAGATCAGAGTGGCAAATGATTAGACTGGTATGATGAGAGGCCAAGTGTAAACAAGCTCATGAAAATTAATGTAGTCGACCTCCTTGAAGATGGGAAAATCACTGGGAACTCTTGGGAGTGTGCACTCAAGAAGGCCAGAACATACTTGACTTAGGAGCAATAGGCAAGTGTTGCATTGTCTTGAAGGAATCCACATCCAACTCAAATAGGAGTTAGGCGGGGGTCAATGTGCAGTAGTTTGGTACCTCGCACATTGGGGATTCAGGGACTTTTGACTGGGGGCTTGAAGTCTGGGCCAAAAAGATAGATAAAAAATACAAAAAGATAGATAATAATAAACATAATAATGGCACTCACTTCTAGCTTGAAAATCGATTGAAGAGGATGTCAATTCTATAAAGGGAGGGGGGGTATGTGAGGTCGTGAAACCAACCCAAGACCTGATGCGTGAGTACGTTCTATGTGTGCCTAGGGATGAGTCCATGCTTCGCCTCTCCTTGCACTTCATCCCCATATAGATGCATGCTATTCCGCGCGGATCTAGCATACCCCCAAAGCCCCATAGGACTTCTCTCTCTCTTTCTCCTCTTTGGTGGTGCAACACAAGGTCTTGCGCAAATGTCTCTCTCTCTCTCTCTCTCTCTCTCTCTCTCTCTCTCTCTCTCTCTCTCTCTCTCTCTCTCTCTCTCTTCTCTATTGGTGCAACACACACGAGGTGCATAACAAGAGAACGGCGGCCAATAGTGGGTGCAAGCCCACACGACCGTCAAGGTATAGTCTTGGTCACCTTAATCATAGCTCCCAACAAAGGGGGCCAACTAACCACACAGCCACACACGAAGCAAGAGGTGCACATCGTGGCAGCACGAGATAGCCAAGATCTCTCACGCAGCTCATCGTATTAAAGAGGACCACTACAGAACCTGCATCACACTCGAGAGCACAGGCTTCATGGCTATTGGTAGCCAGGTTGCAGGTATAGATAGCCTAGATGGCAATGGCACCCAAGAGAAAGCGCTGCTAGATGTGGATAAGCATTGACTACTAGAAGTAAGCCATTGACCTCAAACTCTGACATGAAAGGAGTGCTCTCTCTCTCTCTCTCTCCACCTCTGTGAAGTGGCGTGTGTGTGGTTATACACATGAAAGGAGTGCTCTCTCTCTCTCCCACCTCTGTGAAGTGGCGTGTGTATGGTTATACACACAAAAGGAGGCAGCAAAGCACAAGCCACATGCTGTCCACTGTGTGGTATCCACTTGGCATTATCTTATACGCTCTTACCTCTCGTATGCGCACGTGCCTACGGGCATTCGAGAGAGGATAGGATCAAGCTCCCGGTGATTTCAACAAAGTTCATCAGAGCACCATCGGTTTCAAGGATCCTCTCTCGTATGCGCACGTGGTGATTTCAACAAACTTAAGAGCACCATCGGTTTCAAGGATCCATCGACCGACGACATAACATGCCATCGGCTTTGAGCTTACATCGGCCCATACATTCTCCGATATATTGGATAGTTGGTTCCATGTGTGCACTCTATAAAGTTTTTGCATTTATTTTTACATCTAAATTTTGCTTAGTTTTTGTTATTTTTATTTATTTAAAAAATGGCTTCAAGCAAAGGTAGTGTACCCATCTCAAGAAGTTTGAGGAGTATTACTATTTTCGGCCTTACATAGGCCGAGCTTGCCCACATGCGGCAAGCTATCCTTCCACGAATAGAGGTCGTTCATCCTCTGTCCACCTCATGACGACACGCAAGAGCCGAATGGTGTAACAGGCACGTCTCTTGACCCCGTCTTTGTTTGTAGACGACCCCATGATACCTGTAGAGGCTGAACACAACCCACTAATAGTAGACTAATCCATAGAGATTGGTAATTATACACTGTTGGACCCAAGCACAGATGATGACCCCCTAAACGATGATAAGTGCAGTGACACAGATCCCCATGCTCAATTCGAGGCTAACGTCTCGGAGTAGGAGGTCTCACACGAGCCCATTTTACAACTTTTGTCAGGGCCCAAACCTTAGAACAAAATCAAAATGAAATATTGACCATCCTCAAGAGTTTACTCCACCATTTAGACTTACATCCAGCCACTCCTATTGCTAATGTTGCATCTCCTATGCCCGTGTGCAGAGAAGAGTACAATTTACTTTTTCTCAGCACAAGGTTGGGACTTCCATAGGGTGGCAGTCCATAGACTCTGCTAAGCTGTCCGTAGTGTCTACTAGGATCTTCAAGGATCTGTTAGACAAAAAGTTGAAGCTCCCCAAGACCAAAGACTGACCACCATAAGTACACAGTTTCGCTTGCTAATGGTTATGACAAAACTGTTTGAAACACGATGGTTTTGGGAGTGCCACTTACTATGCATGGCTACAAGCCTACGCTTGATTTCAAAGTCATACATTTAGCTAGGGTAGATGTTTATCTAGGCAGGGAGTGGTTGTATAACCTAAGCCCTACCTTGCATCGTAGTTACCAAAATAATAGCCTAGAGTTCATGCATGAGGGTAGAGGCATTACTTTGCGTAGAGCATGATGTGCCAACTACACCTTTGATATCATCCATGGAGTTGTGTCGTTCCTATGAGTTTAGACAAGATTCAGTAGGTATACATTTGTAACCTTTTGCACAAATTTGTTTCCATAGATAAAAGAGAAGTGAATAATGTTTTTGTAAATGAAACAATAAATGTAAATGGCCTTGGATGAGACCCATGTGTTGTGAATCCTATTTTATCTGCATGTGAGCAAAACTTGAAAATATCCAAGACTGATATTTTGGTGCAAAGGCAAGAGGCTATAATAACAATAAGTACCAAGGGCAATTATGCAAATGATATGACCATCTCCATTTGATTATTTTGGTGCATCTGAGTGCTACTACTACACATCAATGATCAC
>NC_141108.1:15026602-15076602 GCF_041138505.1 Cibotium barometz | reverse complement strand
ATTTTGGGGGAAAAATGGAATTTAAAATCTAGCGGATAAAACCATATCATGTAACATATCGATGGAAATCTCTTGATGTGTAGATCACGGATATGTAATCTCCGCTCAAATCGGAGCTTGTATGTAGAAGTTATGGAGGTCCGAAAATTGTAAAATTGCCCCCCCCTTTTTGGGGGAAAAAGTGCACCCTTTGACCACTCTTACACCTCTCTTAAAAACCCAACATTTCAGTCCACATGGCAACCCCCCATTTGGCTATTCCTTAATCACCTTGATTAGGCTTGGGCAAGGGCAAATTAAAGGGCCCAAGAAGACCCCATTCACTTCCTAATGCTATTTGGCATCTTGGTTAATCTGGCATTGATGTATGGGGAACCCTTTGGCACCTAATCTTAGTCTTATAGCGATCAAATGCATGAAGATAGAGATGCCTTAGGTCATGATGCTCTCTCGTATGATACGCAGCAAACCATCAGTCCCATATGATATTATCTTGGCAGAGTTTGCTGGAGCACCCACGATATTAGAGGCACTCTTCTAGAAATTAGATACATTGACAGGATCAATGCCATGGCCCTCTGGAGACTCCCGAGGCTCACCCTACAGTCCCCCCAATAACTAGCAGAGTTGATGGGCACAAGTCATGGTATAGCGGAGTATGCACGTGGTTCATGAGGCACAAGTGAAGGCTTTCAGTTGTTAGGGTTAGGGTTTGGAGGTACTGCAAACACAAGCGTGGGGAAGCAGAGAGAGAACACGACTCTTGTTGTGTATTCAATTGATAATGTGAAGTACAATAGCCACATAATAAAGTGACCTAAAAGATGTGTTCACATGTCCGGCCATAAAATGTGCCGGGTGGACCAAAACACTTATTAACTGTTTATAAGTGTAACTAAGCTAAATTGGGGAAAAAAACCTCCACTAATACTGAAGTAAAAAGTGCCCCAGTAATCTACTGATGATCACTAGCACTCCTCTGGGTGCATACATAGCATAAAACCCAACAAACCCCCCTGGAGTGATATGTGATCACTGTACATCATCCACCAAAAGGAAACAAATTCAAAGCAGTGCGGAATGCTTCAAATTTCGGACATGGTAATGCCTTGGTGAAGATGTCTACCACATTCTGATCTGTAGGACAGTAGATCAGATTGATATCACCTGCCTGGAGTCTCTCCTGAACAAAATGATAGTATAGTGAATCTAAATGTGTTTCGTGCGAGCATGAAACACAGGATTCCTGGCCACAGCAATGGCACTCTGACTATCAGTATAGATAGGTGTAGGCTCCTCCACTGAAATATCCATATCAGTCTCATGAGACGACGCAGCCAAACACACTCAACAGTAGTAGTGTAGGCTGCTCTTCTGTACTCTACCTCACAAGACAAAGTGGCCACTATGGTCTGTTTCTTGCTTAGCCAAGAAATGCATGAAGAGCCAAGAAAGAAATAATTTCCACTAGTGGAATGTCTGGTATCAAAATCACCAACCCAATCTGAATCATTGTAAGCGTATAACCACATGTCACCCCCGTCAGGATAAAGCAATCCAAGAGACAAGGTACCCTTGCAAATACCGGAATACACGCTTCACAGCTTGCCAATGTGACAACCACGGGCTGTGCATGAATCTGCTCAACTGAGAGACTGCATACTGAATATCTGACCGTGTAGTACACAAGTAAATAAGGCACCCAACAGCCTGAGCATATGTAGTGGCATCAAAGGAAATACTGTCATCTTGTAGTGACAGTTTCATCCCTGACTCCATAGGAGTGCTAATAGGCTTGCAATCCTGAAATTTAAACTTCTCCAGAAGTTTAGCAACATACCGAGATTGCAACAACCCAATGCCTCTGTTATCCTGTACAAACTGTATACCCAAATAGTAGTGTACAAGCCCCAAATCAGACATGTCAAATGTCTGTTGTTGCAGTATCTCTTTAAAAACTGCAATTTTGTCATCATTTGATCCCATGAGCAAGAGATCATCTACATAAAGACTAATGACCAGCAGATCTGTCTCTTCTTTCTTTACATACAAGGTGGCTTCTGATGGACTGTTCACAAATCCTTGAGTGAGTAGGAAAGCATCTATCTTTGCATACCAAGCTTGTGGAGCTTGTTTCAAACCATACAAGGCCTTTTTCAGCCTGCATACTTTCCCTTCATGACCAGTTCTGCAAAACCTATGGGCTGATATACATAAACTTCCTCCTCGAGGTCCCCATGTAGGAAAGTAGTCTTTATGTCCAACTGGTGAACAACCCAACCACGATGTGCAGCCAATGCAATGACACACCTAAGTGTCGACATACGGGATGTAGGAGCAAATGTCTCCTCATAATCAATGCCCTTCTTCTGTGCATAGCCCTTTGCAACTAGACGGGCTTTATACCTGTCAATGGATCCATCTGCATGTCTTTTCCTTTTAATAGAATCAAGCTCATCCTGCATGGCTTTATTCCAATGCACATTGTCTCGTGCATCCACAAATGAATCAAGCTCATCATCATCCTGTAAACTGGTTGCCATAACCATATTCAAATCCATGATGTGTGCATGCTCATTGGTCCATGTCTCCCTACGAGTACGACCAGCAAGAGGACCCTCTAGATGGCTATCCTGTAATGTCCTCAAATACCATCTAGGTATGTGTCTGACCTATGGTGCCTGCTGCCCCATATTTGGTTCAGCTTCTGGCTCAATTTGCTGCTGAATTTCTGCACCACCTTCATGATTTGCTGGCTGTCTTGTACCCTCATGAGTTGGATCACCAACTGTGGAATGAAACTCCATAGGTAGTAGACCTTCAAACACATCATTTTCAGCCTGATTTGCATCATAACCAGCCATGGATATTTTTGATTTTTCATCAAAAATCACATCCCGTCTAGTGAATATCTTCCTGGATAGTGGGTCATATAACCGGTAGCCCTTGCTCTCACGGCTATACCCAACAAAAATGCATTTTGTGGCTTTATCATCCAACTTCCTCCTCAACTCTTTGGGTATGTGTGCATATGCAAGACACCCAAAGATACAAAAATGTGATACCGAAGGCTTGCGGCCATGCCAAGCCTCAAAAGGAGTAATGGAAACCAATGCCTTTGTGGGACATCGATTCAAAATATGACAAGCACACATGACAGCTTCCACCCAAAAGATATGTGGTAGCCTCTTTGCCTTTAGCATACATCTGGCCATCTCCATGAGTGACCGATTCTTCCTTTTTGCAACCCCATTCTGCTGTGGAGTATAAGGAGTAGTAAACTAATTTTTTATACCTCTACTCTCAAGAAAGGAATTCATGTGTGACATATAGTTCCCCCCTCGATCAGAACGGAGAGTCTTAACCTTGCATCCTGACTCTATTTCAGTAAGTGCTACAAAGGCCAAAAATGCATCATATACCTGTGATTTCTGTGTCAAAGGATAGACCCAGCATATACGAGAGAAGTCATCAATAAATGTAGCAAAATAGAAGCAACCACCTAATGACTTCGTCTGCATGGGACCACAAAGATCACTGTGTATAAGCTGCAACTTTGCAGTTGCTCATAGAGCCTGATCACGTGGGAAGGAAAACCTATGCATTTTTCCCAAAATACATCCTTCACAAATGTGATCTGGAGGCTTCTCCATAAGAGGTAGGTCTGTAAACATGTTATGTCACTGCATAAGCATAAGACCACCAAAATTTACATGCCCCATGTGAGCATGCCATAACTCCGCATCAACCATAGCTGGAGTAAGAGTGAATGCATTATAAGCAGACTGATCCACTGGCTGAAATGCATCCAACTGATAAAGTCGACATAATGTACCAGTAAGCATCAAGGTTAAAGCATTAGCTTTGTCTCTGACCATGCATTTATCATCATCAAAGTGGACTTGCATACCACAATGTGCCAAAGAAGAAATGGACAACAAATTCTTCTTTATCCCTGGTACATATAAGGCATCTGTAAGGCGAAGAATAGAGCCATCAATGGTTGTGAGCTGAATCTCCCCAATGCCACGAACTGGATATGAAGCATTGTTGGCACACTGAACAGTTTTGCCAATAGGGGCAGGGCCTACATGACAAAACAAATCCCTGCGAGATGTAGTATGCTTTGAAGCACCACTATCAAAATACCAAGTACATGCATGCTCTGTCATACTGAGTGCCTGTGAAGACCATGAGGTATCATAGCTGCATGTATAGAAACAGTAATCCATGTCCTCAACAAAAGAAGCAGTCTCTGGAGGAGCTTTAGAGGCATCATTTACAGACATCCCAGATTCTTTTGTCTTCTCTTTGGCATCTGTGATGTAGTGACCTGGCTTCTTACAGTAATGACATTTTCCCTTCTTCTTGGGCTGTCCATCACTTTTCTTGGTATCCTGAGATGAACCACCATCACCTGAATTCTGGTTTGAACTCTTTGGCTGAGATTTGCCTTTCCCCTTTTGACCTGTAGTAAATGCTTGTTCAGCACTTGTGTTCATATTCATATTCTTCCTCATTTGCTCTTCTTGTAAGCAAGAGAGCAACAAGTTCCTGATACTTGAGGGGTTCAACAGCATTCCTCATGCTGAGGTTCAAAGAGGTATGAAAAGCCAAGTAAGATCTTGGCAAAGAGTGCAAGATGGTGGACACAAGCTGTGTCTCACGAATAATCTCATCCACATTGATGAGTTGCTCTCTAAAATCCTGCAGCTTGTTTAAGTGGCTAGACATATCATCTCCTTCATGCATTTTTTGATTTTCCAGCTCTCTTTTAAAAAACGAGATTCTAGCCTCATTACGAGCAGCATACATCTGCTCCAAAGTCACCCATGCATTCTGTGTGAAGAGCCAACTGAACGAATATGACGTATAATAGACCTTTGTATACTGACAATGCAATGAGTGACAAAGCTTGTGCATCTCTGGCATCCCATGTCTTCTAAGCATTTGTCCTTTGAACAGGCAATGGCTGACCTGGAGCCAGTACCTGTTGTCCTCGTCCACGAGCACCCCCTTGGGGAGGAGTCTCTGGAGCCAATGGACCTAGACGTGGTTCATCACCACTAACAAAATCCCAAAGACCTTTTGCCATGAGCACATTTTTCAGCATAAAACTCCACAAGGAGTAGTTCGTGCCATCCAATTTGTCTTCCTTAGACAAATACGTGAATACATCACTCTGTTGTTGATTTGCCATTATGCCAATGCACAATGTTGTACCTGTGAATCAAAAAACCCAATAGCAAGAACCCTGAAAGCAACTGTACTCCACTGAATACAGTTAACCCAAATATGCCTGCACTCTCAATCCTCTGAATGTGCAACACAATGCACCACTGACTGAGTAGAGCAGCAAAAATGGCTTACATAGTGCCAAAAATGCCCAAAATTACTGCACCCAAAACCTTACAAGAAACCTGTAGAGTTTTCTTTGCAAGAAAGTCTGCCTGTATATCTGCCTGAAGATTTTCACAGAGAAAATAAAAATGCCCAAAATTCAAAATATGTAATGCTTACCACTACTATGCTGAGCAGTAGTACAGCAGCTACAGTCGAGGTGCTGTACGGAAGCAGGTATGGAAGCAGTACGGAAGCTGGGCGAACAGGTACAGTACGGAAGAAGAAGGCAAAACTGCAGTCGACTGTTGACGTAGCAAAATCTGGTTGGCTATACTGTGCAGGTATGTTGACTGTACGACTGCAGTCAAGGTCTGACGGAGCACTGTACGGAGCAGGGCGACCAGGTACACAGCAGGTACACGTCGTAGGTAGCTGTAGGTACTCGTAGCAAGTACAGGTATGGAGCTAGGCAAGCAAGTACACGGCAGCTATACAGTCGACTGTATGCAGGTACAGTACGGTATTGAAGGCAGCATTGACTGTGTACGGGCAGGTACAGGTGTACGGGTAGGATCGTTGCTGCTATCGTACGGAAGGCTACTGCAGGAGAAGCTGTACGGGCAGTGACGGAAGGTGGTGATGAATAGTACGGGCAGGGCAAGGGCTGGCCAACCTGGAGGCTCTGATACCAAATGAAGGCTTTTAGCTGTTAGGGTTAGGGTTTGGAGGTACTGTAAACACAAGCGTGGGGAAGCAGAGAGAGAACACGACTCTTGTTGTGTATTCAGTTGATAATGTGAAGTACAATAGCCACATAATAAAGTGACCTAAAAGATGTGTTCACATGTCCGGCCATAAAATGTGTCGGGTGGACCAAAACACTTATAAATTGTTTATAAGTGTAACTAAGCTAAACTGGGGGAAAAAACCTCCACTAACTGAAGTAAAAAGTGCCCCAGTAATCTACTGATGATCACTAGCACTCCTCTGGGTGCATACACAGCATAAAACCCAACAACAAGGACTCAGGATGGATTGCCTCCCACACCACTCTCATATGACCTAGACTCCCCATTCATTAGGCTCTCTCAAGATGATAGGAACCGGGTGATAAGATATGATTTATTGGGACTATACATACAAGATACCTGTATCACAACACATGAGCCACTCTCACACAAACCACAATATGGTTTCATATTTAGGACTAGATACTTTGACATATATACGTCACATGCCATGTGAAATATTACAAGAAACTCTCGCTCATAGGCCGAGTAGTTATGCTAGGCACGGTCAAGCTTTTGATTTATTGGGACTATACATACAAGATACCTGTATCACAACACATGAGCCACTCTCACACAAACCACAATATGGTTTCATATTTAGGGCCAGATACTTTGACATATATACGTCACATGCCATGAGAAATATTACAAGAAACTCTCGCTCATAGGCCGAGTAGTTATGCTAGGCACGGTCAAGCTTTTGCTTTCAAATGCACAACTAGGCATCCCCCTTACATTAAAATTACCCCAATGGCTTCCCCGCTAGCGTATGTTTCTATAAATGGTTCATTAGGGTCCACTATACTCAAGGTAGGTGTACCTACAATTTTTGTAATCTTGAGTTTCTCAAAGGATCCTCCCAACATATAGTTTTAACTTTAGTTCTTAGCTAATCTGTCTCAGCGGGACTGCGATCTTCATATAGTCCACATACTGTCGGTAAAACCTTGATAAACCTAGAAAAATATGTAGTCCTTCTAAGTTTTTTGGCTCAAGCCATTTGAGAATAGCATCTATTTTTTCAGGATCCATCTGCATTTTCTCAATGGATATAATATGGACTAGATAATGAATTTCTTTATAAAGAATTCACATTCTCTTTCCTTCCTAAAGAACCTATTCTTCCTAAAGAACCTATTCTTCCTAATAAGTAATTCAAACACTAAGTGTAAATGCTCATGTTCTTTTCTCGACTTACTGTAAACAATTATGTCGTCTAGGAAACTACTATGAATTTTCCTAAGTATAGACATAAAACATTGTCCATCATCGTCATAAATGTCGCTGGTGCATTTGTCAAACCAAACGACATGACCAAAAACTCATAATGCCCAAATTGAGTTCTAGACATGGTCTTGGAAACGTCTTGTTACCTGATCTTGACTTGGTGGTAGCCTGACGTAAGGCCAATTTTAGAAAAATAACGTGTACCATTGAGTTGCTCAAAATATTCGTGGATGCGGGGGATTCGATACTTGTTCTTAATCGTAATCTAATTAAGAACATGACAAACTTTGCACGTATGCATAGAACTATCTTTCTTTTTTACCAAAAGAATGGCGAAGGACTAGGTTTCATGAAAACTTTTCTCGCGTAATCAGCCAATTGCCGCTCCTATGTTTTAGAGTGGCTAAGTATATAAGCAGTCTTGCTTATAGGTTTAGAACCTATTAGTACATTAATGGAATGGTCTACCTCCCTAGATGGTGGGACACCAGCCAGAAAATCTTTAAGAAAAACATCTTGATACGCTCACAATAAAGAATTTAAAGTATCTATGTACTTATCATTCTTTAGTGTCTCGTTTTCAGTCTTGGATCTTTTCAAGTTTTGCTCACATGCAGATAAAATAGGATTCACAAAACATAGGTCTTATCCAAGGCCATTTACATTTATTGTTTTATTTACAGAAACATTATTCACTTCTCTTTTATCTATGGAAACAAATTTGTGCAAAAGGTTAGAAATGTATACCTACTGAATCTTGTCTAAACTCATAGGAACGACACAACTCCATGGATGATATCAAAGGTGTAGTTGGCACATCATGCTCTATGCAAAGTAATGCCTCTATACCCTCATGCGCATGAACTCTAGGCTATTATTTTGGTAACTACGATGCAAGGTAGGGCTTAAGTTATACAACCACTCCCTGCCTAGATAAACATCTACCCTAGCTAAATGTATGACTTGGAAATCAAGCGTAGGCTTGTAGCCATGCATAGTAAGTGGCACTCCCAAACATCTACCCTAGCTAAATGTATGACTTGGAAATCAAGCGTAGGCTTGTAGCCATGCATAGTAAGTGGCACTCCCAAAACCATCGTGTTTCAAACAGTTTTGTCATAACCATTAGCAAGCAAAACTGTGTACTTATGGTCAGTCTTTGGTCTTGGGGAGCTTTAACTTTTCGATTAACAGATCCTTGAAGATCCCAGTAGACACTATGGACAGCTTAGCAGAGTCTATGGACTGCCACCCTATGGAAGTCCCAACCTTGTGCTAAGAAAAAGTAAATTGTACTCTTCTCTACACACGGGCATAGGAGATGCAACATTAGCAAATAGGAGTGGCTAGATGTAAGTCTAAATGGTGGAGTAAACTCTTGAGGATGGTCAATATTTCATTTTGATTTTGTTCTAAGGTTTGGGCCCTGACAAAAGTTGTAAAATGGGCTCGTGTGAGACCTCCTACTCTGAGACATTAGCCTCGAATTGAGCATGGGGATCTGTGTCACTGCACTTATCATCGTTTAGGGGGTCATCATCTGTGCCTGGGTCCAACAATGTATAATTGCCAATCTCTATGGATTAGTCTACTATTAGTGGGTTGTGTTCAGCCTCTACAGGACAGAATCATGGGGTCGTCTACAAACAAAGACGGGGTCAGGAGACGTGCCTATTACACCATTTGGCTCTTGCGTGTCAAGTCATGAGGTGGACAGAGGATGAACGACCTCTATTTGGCATGCAAGGATAGCTTGCCGCATGGGCAAGCTGTAAGGCCGAAAATAATAATACTCCTCAAACTTCTTGAGATGGGTACACTACCTTTGCTCGAAGCCATTTTTTTAAATAAATAAAAATAACAAAAACTAAGCAAAATTTAGATGTAAAAATACTCCTCAAACTTCTTGAGATGGGTACACTACCTTTGCTCGAAGCCATTTTTTTAAATAAATAAAAATAACAAAAACTAAGCAAAATTTAGATGTAAAAATAAATGCAAAAACTTTATAGAGTGCACACATGGAACCAACTATCCAATATATCGGAGAATCTATGGGCCGATGTAAGCTCCAAGCCGATGGCATGTTATGTCGCCGGTCGATGGATCCTTGAAACTGATGGTGCTCTGAACTTTGTTGAAATCACCACGAGCTCATTCCTATCCTCTCTCGGATGCCCGTAGGCACGTGCGCATACGAGAGGTAAGAGCGTATAAGATAATGCCAAGTGGATACCACGCAGTGGACGGCATGTGGCTTGCGCCACTTCACAGAGGTGGGAGAGAGAGAGAGCACTCCTTTCATGTCAAAGTTTGAGGTCAATGGCTTACTTCTAGTAGTCAATATCTAGCAGCGCTTTCCCTTGGGTGCCATTGCCATCTAGGCTATCTATACCTGCAACCTAGCTACCAACAGCCATGAAGCCTGCGCTCTCGAGTGTGATGCAGGTTCTGTAGTGGTCCCCTTTAATACCGTGAGCTGCGTGAGAGATCTTGGCTATCTCGTGCTGCCACGCTGTGCACCTCTTGCTTTGTGTGCTGCTGTGTGGTTAGCTGGCCCCCTTTGTTGGGAGCTATGAATAAGGTGACCAAGACTGTACCTTGACGGTCGTATGGGTTTGCACCCACTATTGGCCGCCGTTCTCTTGTTATGCACCTCGTGTGTGTTGCACCAATAGAGAAGAAAGAGAGAGAGAGAGAGAGAGAGAGAGAGAGAGAGAGAGAGAGAGAGAGAGAGAGAGAGAGAGAGAGAGAGAGAGACATTTGCGCAAGACCTTGTGTTGCACCACCAAAGAGAAGAAAGAGAGAGACAAGTCTGGGGGTATGCTAGATCCGCGCGGAATAGCATGCATCTATATGGGGATGAAGTGCAAGGAGAGGCGAAGCATGGACTCATACCTAGGCACACATAGAACGTACTCTCGCACCAGGTCTTGGGTTGGTTTCACGACCTAAAATACCCCCCCTCCCTTTATAGAATTGACATCCTCTTCAATTGATTTTCAAGCTAAAAGTGAGTGCCATTATCATGTTTATTATTATCTCCATCATAAACCTCAGTGCTGCTAAAGTAAATAAGAAAATGCACCCTGCTTTATAGCCATGAGCAAAGTCAGTGTATAACCCAGTACAACGGTGCATATTTTTGTATTTTTATCTATCTTTTTGGCCCGGACTTCAAGCCCCCACTCAAAAGTCCCTGAATCCCCAATGTGCGAGGTACCAAACTACTGCACATTGACCCCCGCCTAACTCCTATTTGAGTCGGATGTGGATTCCTTCAAGACAATGCAACACTTGCCTATTGCTCCTAAGTCAAGTATGTTTTGGCCTTCTTGAGTGTCACACTCCCAAGAGTTCCCAGTGATTTTCCCATCTTCAAGGAGGTCGACTACATTAATTTTCATGAACTTGTTTACACTTGGCCTCTCATCATACCAATCTAATCATTTGCCACTCTGATCTTTGTTGTCGCCATTGTTGAGGACAAGGTTTTCTTGGTCAAGCCAAACCCTAGCTATCTTGACACCAAGATAAGTTGTGCACGTTCTTTTTCCATTGATCCCTAGAATCTGTGGGTTTCTTTGAGCCTGATGCTCTGCTTTGACCCGTTTGCACTATGGTGTGAATTCTTCTAGGACATGAGTTGCGTAACCTTACTAACACCAGCTCGACCTACAATGGTTCTTGTCATGTTTGTCTTTTGCAACCTGGTTTAGGTTTTTTTGACTTGCTTGTCAGGATTAACCTACTTTTTCTCTTGGGCATAAAGTCCTTTTGCTTGAGCTTGCTCTAGCCTTCATGACACCATGTCGGCCAAACAAATTTGTGCAAAAGGTTACAAATGTATACCTACTGAATCTTGTAAGATTCCTCCCCAGCCTCTCAAAATGTCCAGCATCTTCTCCTGTAATCAATCCCTCTTCAGAAATATAAAAGACTTGTTTCTAACTATTTTAACCTAGAGAGAGAAAATATTCTAGAGAGAGAATATTTAAATTTTTAATATTTTTGGATAGAAAATTATCTCATCTTATTAAAATAAGTTCCCCTGAAACAGAAATTCAAAAAGAACTTTCCAATGTGCAATTGGAATTAATTAGAAATGGGTATAAAGGACCTTAGCCTAAGGGTCTAGATTTTCAGAAATTTTTGGATTATGGTCCAATTAAGGTTCCTATGGGCCAATAGCATCAATCCATGTGTAGGGAGGAGATAAATCAAATTTGTAAAGAAGATACCCAAAAAAATGAGTAAATGCTCACATAAGATGAAGAGTTGAAAATGTACAATGTTTATTAGTAAAAAACTATGAGCAATATTAAAAATATGAGATATGTAAGGAAGGGGAGTTCTTTAAAGGAGGTGCATATTTCACATAAGATGAAGAGTTGAAAATGTACAAGGTTTATTAGTAAAAAACTATGAGCAATATTAAAAATATGACATATGTAAGGAAGGGGAGTTTTTTAAAGGAGGTGCATATTTCACATAAGATGAAGAGTTGAAAATGTACAAGGTTTATTAGTAAAAAAACTATGAGCAATATTAAAAATATGACATATGTAAGGAAGGGGAGTTCTTTAAAGGAGGTGCATATTTCACATAAGATGAAGAGTTGAAAATGTACAAGGTTTATTAGTAAAAAACTACGAGCAATATTAAAAATATGAGATATTTTGGGTATAATGATTCCATTTTGACACATATGTAAGGAAGGGGAGTTCTTTAAAGGAGGTGCATATTTCACATGCTTGAATGAGTTTTAAACTCATAAAAATTGAGATATTTCATCTCTCCTCTCTCCTAATTCAAGTCTAGTTCCAAAAAGTTAGCTTAACTGACCTAAAAATGGTCAAAAATTGACCAAACTGATTTGGAAAATTCTAGAATCAGTTTGTTTTGGTTAGGAGCTCAATTTTTCCTATAAATAGAAGCCTCCCCCTTGTTGAAAAATAGATAGTGTTTATGCATCGTTACTCTACTCCACCTAAGCCAAGAACTGTGAATTCATTTAATAATTCACTAGTTTTTGGAGCTTCCCTCTTTCTTCAATCCCTATTAGTGGCTCCATCAACATACTTAACCAATTGATTGGTTGGGGGCCTCTACCGTGAACAAAGAATCAAGTAATTTGTAAGGTAAATGGTGAATATTGATTCTTTTCTATAATTTCTCAATGTTTCTCTCTTCTCAACCCCTCTCAAGCTTGAGAAGCTTAATTGGAATGGTTTTTTTTAATGCTATTGAAGTTAATTGATGAATGGTAGTGAAGAGTTACATAATTTGATGAATGCTATTGAAGTAAAATGATTAATGATAGTTAAGAATTACATAAATTTTCTTTTATGCTTAATTCTAATGGTTTTTATGTAATTTCTCTCTCTCGCTCAAGAAATGGTCATACTCTTGACCCATTCTCAATCCAAATGAAGCTTTTCATAAAGCTTTTCCTTAATCCAAGATTAATCTATGCTTGAGGCCAAATTAATGGCTTTTTTCTATGCTTTTAGTTTATGTATTTCATGAATATTGATGATTCAATACATTATGGATTAATGATCCAATTAGGGATCATTCTATTTATTTTCTTAATGATAAGCTTTATCCCTTAGAAAATTTGAGATTTATCAGTCATAGCAGCGGAGCTATGGTAAAATTTTTATAAAAATTATGCATAAAATAATTTCATTCAAAGCATGAAAAGAGGACTTCCTACCATATTCTAGGAATTATCATCCTAGATTAATTGAAAGATATTCATTGTAATCATAGAGAAATTGATTTTTATATTATGCATGATTGATTTTCATGCATAGAGCTATGCATAAAAGATTATTATTTTAACATAAAAGTGTTACTTTTATCAAATTTTAATTTTCATGCATAGAAGTATGCATAAAGGATAATTTTTTTTATATTAAAAGTGTTACTTTTATCATTTTTAATTTTCATGCATAGAAGTATGCATAAAGGATAATTTTTTATATATCAAAAGTGTTACTTTTATCATTTTTAATTTTCATGCATAGAAGTATGCATAAAGGATAATTTTTTTATATTAAAAGTGTTACTTTTATCATTTTTAATTTTCATGCATAGAAGTATGCATAAAGGATAATTTTTTTTATATCAAAAGTGTTACTTTTATCATTTTTAATTTTCATGCATAGAAGTATACATAAAGGATAATTTTTTTAATATCAAAAGTGTTACTTTTATCATTTTTAATTTTCACGCATAGAAGTATGCATAAAGGATAATTATTTTATTATAAAAGTGTTACTTTTATTATATTTGGATTTCATGCATAGAGGTATGTATAAAAGATATTCCTTTTTTACTAAAAGTGTGATTTTCATCATAAATGGATTTTATGCATAACTTAGATGTATAAAAGAAATTCTTTTATTCTAAAAGTGTAATTCCTACCAAATTGAATTTATGCATAAGAAGATGCATAAAAGATTGATTTTTATTTCGAAAGTGTTAGTCTCCTTAAATGGAATTTATGCATAAATAAATGTGTAGAGAAATCTTATATCAAATATAAGAATTCTCTTAAAAAAGATATGAAATGTGATAAGATGTGATAAGAGGTGTATGAGATGTGATAAGATGCATATGGGAAGTGATAGGATGTGATAAGAGGAGTATGAGATGTGATGAGATGTGATGAGATGTGTATGAGATGTGATAGAATGTGTTAAGATGAGTTAGAATGTGTTAAGATGTATATGGGATGTGTTAGGACGAGAATGGATGTAATATGGTTGTATGAATGTGATGTGGATGTATACATGTAGATGTATATGTATAAATGTGAATGTGGATGTGGATGTGGATGTATGGATGTAGATACGGATGTGTATGTATGTATGTGGATGTGTATATATGAATGAGGATGTGAAAATGGATGTATGTATGTAGATGTGGATGTATGGATGTATGTATGTAGATGTGGATGGATGTATGTATGTATGTAGATGTGGATGTATGGATGTGAATGTGAATGAAGAAGTGGATGTGGATGTATGGATGTAGATACGGATGTGGATGTATGTATGTGAATGTGGATGTATGAATGAGGATGTGAAAATGGATGTATACATGTGAATGTGGATGTATGAATATGAATGTGGATGTGTGGATGTGGAAATGGAGGTATGGATGTATGAATGTGGATGTGGATGTATGCATGTAGATGTGTATGTATGAATATGAAATTGGATGTATGATGTGGATGTACGAACATGGATATGTATGTAGAATAATGAATATGAAGGTGTATGTGAGATAATGTGTAGTCTATATGAGTGAATGGATGAGAACGAGTACACATTGAATGGAATGTGGAATAAGTAATGTGGTCCGAGAGTGGATAATATGGAAAGACAAGAGTTCGTTATAGAAACTGTATTTTGTGACTGTTTGTAAATGACTGTTTTATGTCAAGAATGCTGGAGAAGCATTTTGACCGTCTTGAGGATTAAGGTCATGAAGACCGAACTGATAAAGTTGCAACTGCTGACGGAGAGTCAATGGAGGACGTCTCGCGTAGCAAGGTCGATCGAGGTCTTGACCAGCCTCGGTTCGATTTAAATGGTGAGCTTCCGGTACAGTGGATGAGGGACCAAGGAAGCGGCCTATGAGTGAAGCCCTAGGTCACCTGCGAAGGATCCTAGAGGGTGCTGACCATACGGTGCTCGGGCTCTGGGTCACCGAAGATACCCACACGTGCGTTGTGGAAGATATTGGAACAAGGAGTAAGAGTTGTTTTCTGAAACCGGGCATGGATCTGGTTGATTGACCTTGCTGGTCCTTAACGGATGAGTCCATGGCTCTTTTATATGGATCTGTGGGTTGATCTTGCTAATCTTCCACGGAGATTCCATTCTATTATATGAATATATTGCCAGTTACTATGAGCTAGGAACTATGGAAAAGGCCCCTGAGAGAACAGGTGGTGAGCGTTCTAGTTGCCAATGATGCCATAAGTACACCGATGAAAGAATGACTGGAAATAAGGATTCAACCAGAAACTTTGAGGATTGTCATCAGTGACATAATGGTTTTATTAAAGGATTGTTTTAAAGCTAGTTGATGCTAAGAAAAAGACAATTTCATATTGGGTGTGTAAGTGGTGTGACTAGTTTTATGTTTGTATGAACTTCCGGCGGCTAGGGGGCCTTGGAACTCTTTTCCTTGGTACCCGGGACAAAACCTAACCAAATTCTTAATTGGATCTCATCACTACACTGGTTGGGCGGTTGGCTAACCCATGGGACTGGATGGGGTTAGGCTGGACTGATGGATCCGTAAATCGAGATTTAATTTCTATTATTATGATAGATGAAGTAAATCCCAGATAGAAATTGTTCTATGGATAGGAATCAACGGCTGTGCCTCTTGATGGGGAAAAAAGCGTTGATCCTAATGATCCAAGTGCAAGTTTCTTCCTTGATTTGACCAAGTACCATTAAAGGTGCAGTCAGATCAGTTTGATCAGTAATGATCTTGACTACGTTAGAGTAAAGAGTTATCCTGGTGGAATCGCCCGTGCTTTCCGGGTAAAGGAAGTTTTTTCGGTTTCGGTTTTGGACAAACCGACGGATTAGTCTCTTGTCCGGATATCCGCGGGGGCGAGGCACCGAGTGTGGGTCCCTGCCCCGCGCATGAAGTGTTACTTCCGCTGCTATTACCTCGAATCTGTCGCATGGTGGGGACAGGGATCTCACAGTTGGTATCAGAGCGAAATTGAAAGCTAATAAAGATAATTAAACTCTTATCTGAAATTGGTAATAAGAATTCAGAAACAGCATTTTCATAATGTATTTTCATTCCGTAAGCTTCTTTAATGAAGAAATTTTAATCAAAGAAATTGTTTTTATAGATGGAAGTTCCCCATTTATCTGGTATTTCTGACCTCACCCAGTCTCAAGATATGATTGCATTTGCCTTCGAGCATCTCATCTCTTCCGCTTCAACACGAACAAGCCGAGCAAGACTCGCACGCCATTTCGAGGAATTATATTTTCCTAACCTAGCGGAGAGAATACAGCATAAGTGGTTTGCAGGGCAATATGTCCACGCCCCTTTCGACCGCCGTACAATGCTGTGGCAGAATCTCTCATTGACTATGATCCTGTTAAAGCTGAAAATGGTGCGTGGTGTCATTCTATATCATTCGATGCCTCGAAATTTCAGACTTTCATGTCGAATTTATAGACTCCTTAGTCGATTTATCCCTAAGGAGAAAATAATAACTCCCTTCGCAGTTAGAGAACTTATGTAACAGGGCATGACTATGGCCCAGTATGGTCCTCTTATATGTCTTCCGAGGAGATTTTGAACTCAGAGCCGAGTTGCTCTATGTACTTATTGCAACTTGTGTATAAATATACAAATGTTTTTTTTATTTAAGTGATTGTTTACGGACGATCAGATAAAGAAAAATCTGTTTATCAGACTTATGTCATAGATCAGATAAAGAAAAATCTGTTTATCAGACTTATGTCATAGATCTCCAATAAGATCAATTGTTGAGGAGCCAATTATGTCAAAAGTTATCAAGACGCACAAAAAGGTTGTAATTGTGTGATATAATTCATACAATTTGTTATTCAAAATGCTAACTCCTTCCTTTATATAAGTCGTAACTTTTACTTATTGCTCACAGTAATCTTACTTCCATCGATCTCCTTCTTCTTAATCTCCTTCATGGCTTGGCAACAAGAATTAGTTTTATCCATGATGATTTCTCACCTTCAAGACGCAAGAGAGTCTGTGAAGAAAGATTTTATAGAACAGTATGAGCGCTCACTTTTCCCTCACTTGGAAACTTCTGTAGCGCAGACAAAATGGCGGACCTATCAAGACATAACTAGGGTAACACCCTGGTGTCAGCAGCACTTTCGCAACAATGTCCGCTTGGCCATGGTTATTGAAGCCTTGGGTTTGGGTCCCCGATACTACTGCGTCATGAGATCAAGACATCTTGGGTTTTCTGAGCGGGTCTTCTTACTGGCGTGTTTTCTTCCTCATCAGAAGATATGTCTTTACCCCGTTTTTGGCTTGCCTCTCAGAGGTCCTTTTGTTAGAACACCTCATACCACTGAGATAGGTGCGGCAATAACCAACAGAATTATTCCCATAGATGAGTTACCTTATACGTGCGCAGCTTGTGAGTGCTGCTTTTGTGATCATATGATGGACGGGCTTATGGAAGTGTAAAGAGTTCTTCTATCTTTACTGTATAAGTTCCGAGAATGAATAAAGTTTAAATCTTGTTCTTATCTTGAATCTTGCTCTCTTGGGACTTTTTTTAATTGGTGGTTAATCTTAATTAAAAAAATTTCTCTCAGTCTCATACTTGTGCATCTTGCGAAACTACCCCCAGTTTGTGAGATGAGGGCATCTCGCGTTTTTCAAGTGGGAGAGAATGTAAGATTCCTCCCCAGCCTCTCAAAATGTCCAGTATCTTCTCCTGTAATCAATCCCTCTTCAGAAATATAAAAGACTTGTTTCTAACTATTTTAACCTAGAGAGAGAAAATATTCTAGAGAGAGAATATTCAAATTTTTAATATTTTTGGATAGAAAATTATCTCATCTTATTAAAATAAGTTCCCCTGAAACAGAAATTCAAAAAGAACTTTCCAATGTGCAATTGGAATTAATTAGAAATGGGTATAAAGGACCTTAGCCTAAGGGTCTAGATTTTCAGAAATTTTTGGATTATGGTCCAATTAAGGTTCCTATGGGCCAATAGCATCAATCCATGTGTAGGGAGGAGATAAATCAAATTTGTAAAGAAGATACCCAAAAAAATGAGTAAATGCTCACATAAGATGAAGAGTTGAAAATGTACAATGTTTATTAGTAAAAAACTATGAGCAATATTAAAAATATGAGATATGTAAGGAAGGGGAGTTCTTTAAAGGAGGTGCATATTTCACATAAGATGAAGAGTTGAAAATGTACAAGGTTTATTAGTAAAAAACTATGAGCAATATTAAAAATATGACATATGTAAGGAAGGGGAGTTCTTTAAAGGAGGTGCATATTTCACATAAGATGAAGAGTTGAAAATGTACAAGGTTTATTAGTAAAAAAACTATGAGCAATATTAAAAATATGACATATGTAAGGAAGGGGAGTTCTTTAAAGGAGGTGCATATTTCACATAAGATGAAGAGTTGAAAATGTACAAGGTTTATTAGTAAAAAACTACGAGCAATATTAAAAATATGAGATATTTTGGGTATAATGATTCCATTTTGACACATATGTAAGGAAGGGGAGTTCTTTAAAGGAGGTGCATATTTCACATGCTTGAATGAGTTTTAAACTCATAAAAATTGAGATATTTCATCTCTCCTCTCTCCTAATTCAAGTCTAGTTCCAAAAAGTTAGCTTAACTGACCTAAAAATAGTCAAAAATTGACCAAACTGATTTGGAAAATTCTAGAATCAGTTTGTTTTGGTTAGGAGCTCAATTTTTCCTATAAATAGAAGCCTCCCCCTTGTTGAAAAATAGATAGTGTTTATGCATCGTTACTCTACTCCACCTAAGCCAAGAACTGTGAATTCATTTAATAATTCACTAGTTTTTGGAGCTTCCCTCTTTCTTCAATCCCTATTAGTGGCTCCATCAACATACTTAACCAATTGATTAGTTGGGGGCCTCTACCGTGAACAAAGAATCAAGTAATTTGTAAGGTAAATGGTGAATATTGATTCTTTTCTATAATTTCTCAATGTTTCTCTCTTCTCAACCCCTCTCAAGCTTGAGAAGCTTAATTGGAATGGTTTTTTTAATGCTATTGAAGTTAATTGATGAATGGTAGTGAAGAGTTACATAATTTGATGAATGCTATTGAAGTAAATTGATTAATGATAGTTAAGAATTACATAAATTTTCTTTTATGCTTAATTCTAATGGTTTTTATGTAATTTCTCTCTCTCACTCAAGAAATGGTCATACTCTTGACCCATTCTCAATCCAAATGAAGCTTTTCATAACGCTTTTCCTTAATCCAAGATTAATCTATGCTTGAGGCCAAATTAATGGCTTTTTTCTATGCTTTTAGTTTATGTATTTCATGAATATTGATGATTCAATACATTATGGATTAATGATCCAATTAGGGATCATTCTATTTATTTCCTTAATGATAAGCTTTATCCCTTAGAAAATTTGAGATTTATCAGTCATAGCAGCAGAGCTATGGCAAAATTTTTATAAAAATTATGCATAAAAAAATTTCATTCAAAGCATGAAAAGAGGACTTCCTACCATATTCTAGGAATTATCATCCTAGATTAATTGAAAGATATTCATTGTAATCATAGAGAAATTGATTTTTATATTATGCATAATTGATTTTCATGCATAGAGCTATGCATAAAAGATTATTATTTTAACATAAAAGTGTTACTTTTATCAAATTTTAATTTTCATGCATAGAAGTATGCATAAAGGATAATTTTTTTATATTAAAAGTGTTACTTTTATCATTTTTAATTTTCATGCATAGAAGTATGCATAAAGGATAATTTTTTTATATCAAAAGTGTTACTTTTATCATTTTTAATTTTCATGCATAGAAGTATGCATAAAGGATAATTTTTTTATATTAAAAGTGTTACTTTTATCATTTTTAATTTTCATGCATAGAAGTATGCATAAAGGATAATTTTTTTTATATCAAAAGTGTTACTTTTATCATTTTTAATTTTCATGCATAGAAGTATGCATAAAGGATAATTTTTTTTATATCAAAAGTGTTACTTTTATCATTTTTAATTTTCTTGCATAGAAGTATGCACAAAGGATAATAATTTTATTATAAAAGTGTTACTTTTATTATATTCGGATTTCATGCATAGAGGTATGCATAAAAGATATTCTTTTTATACTAAAAGTGTGATTTTCATCATAAATGGATTTTATGCATAACTTAGATGTATAAAAGAAATTCTTTTATTCTAAAAGTGTAATTCCTACCAAATTGAATTTATGCATAAGAAGATGCATAAAAGATTGATTTTTATTTCGAAAGTGTTAGTCTCCTTAAATGGAATTTATGCATAAATAAATGTGTAGAGAAATCTTATATCAAATATAAGAATTCTCTTAAAAAAGATATGAAATGTGATAAGATGTGATAAGAGGTGTATGAGATGTGATAAGATTTGATAAGATGCATATGGGAAGTGATAGGATGTGATAAGAGGAGTATGAGA
Source organism: Cibotium barometz (assembly GCF_041138505.1). NCBI lineage: Eukaryota > Viridiplantae > Streptophyta > Polypodiopsida > Cyatheales > Cibotiaceae > Cibotium > Cibotium barometz. The sequence continues at coordinate 15,055,994 of NC_141108.1, read as the reverse complement.
TGTGAAAAGATGTGATGAGATGTGTATGAGATGTGATAGAATGTGTTAAGATGAGTTAGAATGTGTTAAGATGTATATGGGATGTGTTAGGACGAGAATGGATGTAATATGGTTGTATGAATGTGATGTGGATGTATACATGTAGATGTATATGTATAAATGTGAATGTGGATGTGGATGTGGATGTATGGATGTAGATACGGATGTGTATGTATGTATGTGGATGTGTATGTATGAATGAGGATGTGAAAATGGATGTATGTATGTAGATGTGGATGTATGGATGTATGTATGTAGATGTGGATGTATGTATGTAGATGTGGATGGATGTATGTATGTATGTAGATGTGGATGTATGGATGTGAATGTGAATGAAGAAGTGGATGTGGATGTATGGATGTAGATACGGATGTGGATGTATGTATGTGAATGTGGATGTATGAATGAGGATGTGAAAATGGATGTATACATGTGAATGTGGATGTATGAATATGAATGTGGATGTGTGGATGTGGAAATGGAGGTATGGATGTATGAATGTGGATGTGGATGTATGCATGTAGATGTGTATGTATGAATGTGAAATTGGATGTATGATGTGGATGTACGAACATGGATATGTATGTAGAATAATGAATATGAAGGTGTATGTGAGATAATGTGTAGTCTATATGAGTGAATGGATGAGAACGAGTACACATTGAATGGAATGTGGAATAAGTAATGTGGTCCGAGAGTGGATAATATGGAAAGACAAGAGTTCGTTATAGAAACTGTATTTTGTGACTGTTTGTAAATGACTGTTTTATGTCAAGAATGCTGGAGAAGCATTTTGACCGTCTTGAGGATTAAGGTCATGAAGACCGAACTGATAAAGTTGCAACTGCTGACGGAGAGTCAATGGAGGACGTCTCGCGTAGCAAGGTCGATCGAGGTCTTGACCAGCCTCGGTTCGATTTAAATGGTGAGCTTCCGGTACGATGGATGAGGGACCAAGGAAGCGGCCTATGAGTGAAGCCCTAGGTCACCTGCGAAGGATCCTAGAGGGTGCTGACCATACGGTGCTCGGGCTCTGGGTCACCGAAGATACCCACACGTGCGTTGTGGAAGATATTGGAACAAGGAGTAAGAGTTGTTTTCTGAAACCGGGCATGGATCTGGTTGATTGACCTTGCTGGTCCTCAACGGATGAGTCCATGGCTCTTTTATATGGATCTGTGGGTTGATCTTGCTAATCTTCCACGGAGATTCCATTCTATTATATGAATATATTGCCGGTTACTATGAGCTAGGAACTATGGAAAAGGCCCCTGAGAGAACAGGTGGTGAGCGTTCTGGTTGCCAATGATGCCATAAGTACACCGATGAAAGAATGACTGGAAATAAGGATTCAACCAGAAACTTTGAGGATTGTCATCAGTGACATAATGGTTTTATTAAAGGATTGTTTTAAAGCTAGTTGATGCTAAGAAAAAGACAATTTCATATTGGGTGTGTAAGTGGTGTGACTAGTTTTATGTTTGTATGAACTTCCGACGGCTAGGGGGCCTTGGAACTCTTTTCCTTGGTACCCGGGACAAAACCTAACCAAATTCTTAATTGGATCTCATCACTACACTGGTTGGGCGGTTGGCTAACCCATGGGACTGGATGGGGTTAGGCTGGACTGATGGATCCGTAAATCGAGATTTAATTTCTATTATTATGATAGATGAAGTAAATCCCAGATAGAAATTGTTCTATGGATAGGAATCAATGGCTGTGCCTCTTGATGGGGAAAAAAGCGTTGATCCTAATGATCCAAGTGCAAGTTTCTTCCTTGATTTGACCAAGTACCGTTAAAGGTGCAGTCAGATCAGTTTGATCAGTAATGATCTTGACTACGTTAGAGTAAAGAGTTATCCTGGTGGAATCGCCCGTGCTTTCCGAGTAAAGGAAGTTTTTTCGGTTTCGGTTTTGGACAAACCGATGGATTAGTCTCTTGTCCGGATATCCATGGGCGAGGCACCGAGTGTGGGTCCCTGCCCCGCGCATGAAGTGTTACTTCCGCTGCTATTACCTCGAATCTGTTGCATGGTGGGGACAGGGATCTCACAAATCTTGTCTAAACTCATAGGAACTACATGACCAAAAACTCATAATGCCCAAATCGAGTTCTAGACATGGTCTTGGAAACATCTTGTTACCTTGACTTGGTGGTAGCCCTTTTAGAAGAATAACGTGTACCATTGAGTTGCTCAAACAACTCGTCGATGAGGGGCATTGGATACTTGTTTTTAATTATAATCTAATTAAGAACATGGCAAACTTTGCACGTATGCATAGAACTATCTTTCTTTTTTACCAAAATAATGGCAAAGGACTAGGTTTCATGAAACCTTTTCTCGCGTAATCGGCCAATTGCCACTCCTGTGCTTTAGAGTGGCTAAGTATATAAGCAGTCTTGCTTATAGGTTTAGAACCTAGTAGTACATCAATGGAATGGTCTACCTCCCTAGATGGTGGGACACCAGCTAGAAAATCTTTAAGAAAAACATCTTGATACGCTCACAATAAAGAATTTAAAGTATCTATATACTTATCATTCTTTAGTGTCTCGTTTTCAGTCTTGGATATTTTCAAGTTTTGCTCACATGCAGATAAAATAGGATTCACAAAACATGGGTCTCATCCAAGGCCATTTACATTATTGTTTCATTTACAGAAACATTATTCACTTCTCTTTTATCTATGGAAACAAATTTGTGCAAAAGGTTACAAATGTATACCTACTGAATCTTGTCTAAACTCATAGGAACGACACAACTCCATGGATGATATCAAAGGTGTAGTTGGCACATCATGCTCTACGCAAAGTAATGCCTCTGCCCTCATGCATGAACTCTAGGCTATTATTTTGGTAACTACGATGCAAGGTAGGGCTTAGGTTATACAACCACTCCCTGCCTAGATAAACATCTACCCTAGCTAAATGTATGACTTGGAAATCAAGCGTAGGCTTGTAGCCATGCATAGTAAGTGGCACTCCCAAAACCATCATGTTTCAAACAGTTTTGTCATAACCATTAGCAAGCAAAACTGTGTACTTATGGTGGTCAGTCTTTGGTCTTGGGGAGCTTCAACTTTTTGACTAACAGATCCTTGAAGATCCCAGTAGACACTACGGACAGCTTAGCAGAGTCTATGGACTGCCACCCTATGGAAGTCCCAACCTTGTGCTGAGAAAAAGTAAATTGTACTCTTCTCTGCACACACGGGCATAGGAGATGCAACATTAGCAATAGGAGTGGCTGGATGTAAGTCTAAATGGTGGAGTAAACTCTTGAGGATGGTCAATATTTCATTTTGATTTTGTTCTAAGGTTTGGGCCCTGACAAAAGTTGTAAAATGGGCTCGTGTAAGACCTCCTACTCCGAGACGTTAGCCTCGAATTGAGCATGGGGATCTGTGTCACTGCACTTATCATCGTTTAGGGGGTCATCATCTGTGCCTGGGTCCAACAGTGTATAATTGCCAATCTTTATGGATTAGTCTACTATTAGTGGGTTGTGTTCAGCCTCTACAGGACAAAATCATGGGGTCGTCTACAAACAAAGACAGGGTCAAGAGACGTGCCTGTTACACCATTCGGCTCTTGCGTGTCGTCATGAGGTGGACAGAGGATGAACGACCTCTATTTGGCGTGCAAGGATAGCTTGCCGCATGTGGGCAAGCTCGGCCTATGTAAGGCCGAGAATAATAATACTCCTCAAACTTCTTGAGATGGGTACACTACCTTTGCTCGAAGCCATTCTTTTAAATAAATAAAAATAACAAAAACTAAGCAAAATTTAGATGTAAAAATAAATGCAAAAACTTTATAGAGTGCACACATGGAACCAACTATTCAATATATCGGAGAATGTATGGGCCGATGTAAGCTCAAAGCCGATGGCATGTTATGTCGCCAGTCGATGGATACTTGAAACCGATGGTGCTCTGAACTTTGTTGAAATCACCACGAGCTCGATCCTATCCTCTCTCTATTGCCCGTAGGCACGTGCGCATACGAGAGGTAAGAGCATATAAGATAATGCCAAGTGGATACCACGTAGTGGACGTCATGTGGCTTGTGCTTTGCTGCGTCCTTTTGTGTGTATAACCACACACACGCCACTTCACAGAGGTGGGAGAGAGAGAGAGCACTCCTTTCATGTCAAAGTTTGAGGTCAATGGCTTACTTCTAGTAGTCAAAGCTTATCCACATCTAGCAGCGCTTTCTCTTAGGTGCCATTGCCATCTAGGCTATCTATACCTGCAACGTGGCTACTACCAACAGCCATGAAGCCTGTGCTCTCGAGTGTGATGCAGGTTTTGTAGTGGTCCCCTTTAATACGGTGAGCTCCGTGAGAGATCTTGGCTATCTCGTGCTGCCACGCTGTGCACCTCTTGCTTCGTGTGCTGCTGTGTGGTTAGCTAGCCCCCTTTGTTGGGAGCTATGAATAAGGTGACCAAGACTGTACCTTGACGGTCGTGTGGGCTTGCACCCACTATTGACCGCCGTTCTCTTGTTATGCACCTCGTGTGTGTTGCACCAATAGAGAAGAAAGAGAGAGAGAGAGAGAGAGAGAGAGAGAGAGAGAGAGAGAGAGAGAGAGAGAGAGAGAGAGAGAGAGAGAGAGAGCGATACATTTGCGCAAGACCTTGTGTTGCACCACCAAAGAGAAGAAAGAGAGAGACAAGTCTCCATGGGGCTTTGGGGGTATGCTAGATCCGCGCGGGATAGCATGCATCTATATGGGGATGAAGTGTAAGGAGAGGCGAAGCATGGACTCATACCTAGGCACACATAGAACATACTCACACATCAGGTCTTGGGTTGGTTTCACGACCTCACATACCCCCCCTCCCTTTATAGAATTGACATCCTCTTCAATTGATTTTCAAACTAGAAGTGAGTGCCATTATCATGTTTATTATTATCTCCATCATAAACCTCAGTGCTGCTAAAGTAAATAAGAAAATGCACCCTGCTTTATAGCCATGAGCAAAGTCAGTGTATAACCCAGTACAACGGTGCATATTTTTGTATTTTTATCTATCTTTTTGGCCCGGACTTCAAGCCCCCACTCAAAAGTCCCCTGAATCCCCAATGTGCGAGGTACCAAACTACTGCACATTGACCCCCGCCTAACTCCTATTTGAGTCGGATGTGGATTCCTTCAAGACAATGCAACACTTGCCTATTGCTCCTAAGTCAAGTATGTTCTGGCCTTCTTGAGTGTCACACTCCCAAGAGTTCCCAGTGATTTTCCCATCTTCAAGGAGGTCGACTACATTAATTTTCATGAACTTGTTTACACTTGGCCTCTCATCATACCAATCTAATCATTTGCCACTCTGATCTTTGTTGTCGCCATTGTTGAGGACAAGGTTTTCTTGGTCAAGCCAAACCCTAGCTATCTTGACACCAAGATAAGCTGTGCACGTTCTTTTTCCATTGATCCCTAGAATCTGTGGGTTTCTTTGAGCCTGATGCTCTGCTTTGACCCGTTTGCACTATGGTGTGAATTCTTCTGGGACATGAGTTGCGTAACCTTACTGACACCATCTCGGCCTACAATGGTTCTTGTCATGTTTTGTCTTTTGCAACCTGGTTTAGGTTCCTTTGACCTGCTTGTCAAGATTAACCTACTTTTGCTCTTGGGCATAAAGTCCTTTTGCTTGAGCTTGCTCTAGCCTTCATGACACCATGTCGGCCAAACAAATTTGTGCAAAAGGTTACAAATGTATACCTACTGAATCTTGTCTAAACTCATAGGAATGACATGACCAAAAACTCATAATGCCCAAATCGAGTTCTAGACATGGTCTTGGAAACATCTTGTTACCTGATCTTGACTTGGTGGTAGCCCTTTTAGAAAAATAACGTGTACCATTGAGTTGCTCAAACAACTCGTCGATGCGGGGCATTGGATACTTGTTCTTAATATGGCAAACTTTGCACGTATGCATAGAACTATCTTTCTTTTTTACCAAAATAATGGCAAAGGACTAGGTTTCATGAAACCTTTTCTCGTGTAATCGGCCAATTGCCGCTCCTGTGCTTTAGAGTGGCTAAGTATATAAGCAGTCTTGCTTATAGGTTTAGAACCTAGTAGTACATCAATGGAATGGTCTACCTTCCTAGATGGTGGGACACCATCTAGAAAATCTTTAAGAAAAACATCTTGATACGCTCACAATAAAGAATTTAAAGTATCTATATACTTATCATTCTTTAGTGTCTCGTTTTCAGTCTTGGATATTTTCAAGTTTTGCTCACATGCAGATAAAATAGGATTCACAAAACATGGGTCTCATCCAAAGCCATTTACATTTATTGTTTCATTTACAGAAACATTATTCACTTCTCTTTTATCTATGGAAACAAATTTGTGCAAAAGGTTACAAATGTATACCTACTGAATCTTGTCTAAACTCATAGGAACGACACAACTCCATGGATGATATCAAAGGTGTAGTTGGCACATCATGCTCTACGCAAAGTAATGCCTCTGCCCTCATGCATGAACTCTAGGCTATTATTTTGGTAACTACGATGCAAGGTAGGGCTTAGGTTATACAACCACTCCCTGCCTAGATAAACATCTACCCTAGCTAAATGTATGACTTGGAAATCAAGCGTAGGCTTGTAGCCATGCATAGTAAGTGGCACTCCCAAAACCATCGTGTTTCAAATAGTTTTGTCATAATTATTAGCAAGCAAAACTATGTACTTATGGTGGTCAGTCTTTGGTCTTGGGGAGCTTCAACTTTTTGACTAACAGATCCTTGAATATCCCAGTAGACACTACGGATAGCTTAGCAGAGTCTATGGACTGCCACCCTATGGAAGTCCCAACCTTGTGCTGAGAAAAAGTAAATTGTACTCTTCTCTGCACACACGGGCATAGGAGATGCAACATTAGCAATAGGAGTGGCTGGATGTAAGTCTAAATGGTGGAGTAAACTCTTGAGGATGGTCAATATTTCATTTTGATTTTGTTCTAAGGTTTGGGCCCTGACAAAAGTTGTAAAATGGGCTCGTGTGAGACCTCCTACTCCGAGACGTTAGCCTCGAATTGAGCATGGGGATCTGTGTCACTGCACTTATCATCGTTTAGGGGGTCATCATCTGTGCCTGGGTCCAACAGTGTATAATTGCCAATCTCTATGGATTAGTCTACTATTAGTGGGTTGTGTTCAGCCTCTACAGGACAGAATCATGGGGTCGTCTACAAACAAAGACGGGGTCAAGAGACGTGCCTGTTACACCATTCGGCTCTTGCGTGTCGTCATGAGGTGGACAGAGGATGAACGACCTCTATTTGGCATGCAAGGATAGCTTGCCGCATGTGGGCAAGCTCGGCCTATGTAAGGCCGACAATAATAATACTCCTCAAACTTCTTGAGATGGGTACACTACCTTTGCTCGAAGCCATTTTTTTAAATAAATAAAAATAACAAAAACTAAGCAAAATTTAGATGTAAAAATAAATGCAAAAACTTTATAGAGTGCACACATGGAACCAACTATCCAATATATCGGAGAATGTATGGGCCGATGTAAGCTCAAAGCCGATGGCATGTTATGTCGCCAGTCGATGGATCCTTGAAACCGATGGTGCTCTTAACTTTGTTGAAATCACCACGTGCGCATACGAGAGAGGATCCTTGAAACGGATGGTGCTCTGAACTTTGTTGAAATCACCATGAGCTCGATCCTATCCTCTCTCGAATGCCCATAGGCACGTGCGCATACGAGAGGTAAGAGCGTATAAGATAATGCCAAGTGGATACCACGCAGTGGACGGCATGTGGCTTGTGCTTTGTTGCCTCCTTTTGTGTGTATAACCACACACACGCCACTTCACAGAGGTGGGAGAGAGAGAGAGCACTCCTTTCATGTGTAAAACCACACACACGCCACTTCACAGAGGTGGGAGAGAGAGAGAGAGAGAGCACTCCTTTCATGTCAGAGTTTGAGGTCAATGGCTTACTTCTAGTAGTCAATGCTTATCCACATCTAGCAGCGCTTTCTCTTGGGTGCCATTGCCATCTAGGCTATCTATACCTGCAACCTGGTACCAATAGCCATGAAGCCTGTGCTCTCGAGTGTGATGCAGGTTATGTAGTGGTCCCCTTTAATACGATGAGCTGCGTGAGAGATCTTGGCTATCTCGTGCTGCCACGATGTGCACCTCTTGCTTCGTGTGTGGCTGTGTGGTTAGCTGGCCCCCTTTGTTGGGAGCTATGATTAAGGTGACCAAGACTGTACCTTGACGGTCGTGTGGGCTTGCACCCACTATTGGCCGCCGTTCTCTTGTTATGCACCTCGTGTGTGTTGCACCAATAGAGAAGAAAGAGAGAGAGAGAGAGAGAGAGAGAGAGAGAGAGAGAGAGAGAGAGAGAGAGAGAGAGAGAGAGAGAGAGAGACATTTGCACAAGACCTTGTGTTGCACCACCAAAGAGAAGAAAGAGAGAGACAAGTCTCCATGGGGCTTTGGGGTATGCTAGATCCGTGCGGAATAGCATGCATCTATATGGGGATGAAGTGCAAGGAGAGGCGAAGCATGGACTCATACCTAGGCACACATAGAATGTACTCACGCATTAGGTCTTGGGTTGGTTTCACGACCTCACATACCCCCCCTCCCTTTATAGAATTGACATCCTCTTCAATTGATTTTCAAGCTAGAAGTGAGTGCCATTATCATGTTTATTATTATCTCCATCATAAACCTCAGTGCTGCTAAAGTAAATAAGAAAATGCACCCTGCTTTATATCCATGAGCAAAGTCAGTGTATAACCCAGTACAACGGTGCATATTTTTGTATTTTTATCTATCTTTTTGGCCCAGACTTCAAGCCCCCACTCAAAAGTCCCTGAATCCCCAATGTGCGAGGTACCAAACTACTGCACATTGACCCCCGCCTAACTCCTATTTGAGTCGGATGTGGATTCCTTCAAGACAATGCAACACTTGCCTATTGCTCCTAAGTCAAGTATGTTCTGGCCTTCTTGAGTGTCACACTCCCAAGAGTTCCCAGTGATTTTCCCATCTTCAAGGAGGTCGACTACATTAATTTTCATGAGCTTGTTTACACTTGGCCTCTCATCATACCAATCTAATCATTTGCCACTCTGATCTTTGTTATCGCCATTGTTGAGGACAAGGTTTTCCTTGTCAAGCCAAACCCTAGCTATCTTGACACCAAGATAAGCTGTGCACGTTCTTTTTCCATTGATCCCTAGAATCTGTGGGTTTCTTTGAGCCTGATGCTCTGCTTTGACCCGTTTGCACTATGGTGTGAGTTCTTCTGGGACATGAGTTGCGTAACCTTACTGACACCATCTCGGCCTACAATGGTTCTTGTCATGTTTGTCTTTTGCAACCTGGTTTAGGTTTCTTTGACCTGCTTGTCATCAGGATTAACCTACTTTTGCTCTTGGGCATAAAGTCCTTTTGCTTAAGCTTGCTCTAGCCTTCATGACACCATGTCGGCCAAACAAATTTGTGCAAAAGGTTACAAATGTATACCTACTAAATCTTGTCTAAACTCACAGCAACGACATGACCAAAAACTCATAATGCCAAAATCAAGTTCTAGACATGGTCTTGGAAACATCTTGTTACCTGATCTTGACTTGGTGGTAGCCCTTTTAGAAAAATAACGTGTACCATTGAGTTGCTCAAACAACTCGTCGATGCGGGGCATTGGATACTTGTTCTTAATCATAATCTAATTAAGAACATGGCAAACTTTGCACGTATGCATAGAACTATCTTTCTTTTTTACCAAAAGAATGGCAAAGGACTAGGTTTCATGAAACCTTTTCTCGCGTAATCGGCCAATTGCCGCTCCTGTGCTTTAGAGTGGCTAAGTATATAAGCAGTCTTGCTTATAGGTTTAGAACCTAGTAGTACATCAATGGAATGGTCTACCTCCCTAGATGGTGGGACACCAGCCAGAAAATCTTTAAGAAAAACATCTTGATACGTTCACAATAAAGAATTTAGAGTATCTATGTACTTATCATTCTTTAGTGTCTCGTTTTCAGTCTTGGATATTTTCAAGTTTTGCTCACATGCAGATAAAATAGGATTCACAAAACATGGGTCTCATCCAAGGCCATTTACATTTATTGTCTCATTTACAGAAACATTATTCACTTCTCTTTTATCTATGGAAACAAATTTGTGCAAAAGGTTACAAATGTATACCTACTGAATCTTGTCTAAACTCATAGGAATGACACAACTCCATGGATGATATCAAAGGTGTAGTTGGCACATCATGCTCTACGCAAAGTAATGCCTCTACCCTCATGCATGAACTCTAGGCTATTATTTTGGTAACTACGATGCAAGGTAGGGCTTAGGTTATACAACCACTCCCTGCCTAGATAAACATCTACCCTAGCTAAATGTATGACTTGGAAATCAAGCGTAGGCTTGTAGCCATGCATAGTAAGTGGCACTCCCAAAACCATCGTGTTTCAAACAGTTTTGTCATAACCATTAGCAAGCAAAACTGTGTACTTATGGTGGTCAGTCTTTGGTCTTGGGGAGCTTCAACTTTTTGACTAACAGATCCTTGAAGATCCCAGTAGACACTACGGACAGCTCAGCAGAGTCTATGGACTGCCACCCTATGGAAGTCCCAACCTTGTGCTGAGAAAAAGTAAATTGTACTCTTCTCTGCACACGGGCATAGGAGATGCAACATTAGCAATAGGAGTGGCTGGATGTAAGTCTAAATGGTGGAGTAAACTCTTGAGGATGGTCAATATTTCATTTTGATTTTGTTCTAAGGTTTGGGCCCTGACAAAAGTTGTAAAATGGGCTCGTGTGAGACCTCCTACTCCGAGACGTTAGCCTCGAATTGAGCATGGGGATCTGTGTCACTGCACTTATCATCGTTTAGGGGGTCATCATCTGTGCCTGGGTCCAACAGTGTATAATTGCCAATCTCTATGGATTAGTCTACTATGAGTGGGTTGTGTTCAGCCTCTACAAGACAGAATCATGGGGTCATCTACAAACAAAGACAAGGTCAAGAGACGTGCCTGTTACACCATTCGGCTCTTGCGTGTCAAGTCATGAGGTGGACAGAGGATGAACGACCTCTATTTGGCGTGCAAGGATAGCTTGCCGCATGTAGGCAAGCTCGGCCTATGTAAGGCCGAAAATAATAATACTCCTCAAACTTCTTGAGATGGGTACACTACCTTTGCTCGAAGCCATTTTTTTAAATAAATAAAAATAACAAAAACTAAGCAAAATTTAGATGTAAAAATAAATGCAAAAACTTTATAGAGTGCACACATGGAACCACTATCCAATATATCGGAGAATGTATGGGCCGTGTAAGCTCAAAGCCGATGGCATGTTATGTCGCCGGTCGATGGATCCTTGAAACCGATGGTGCTCTGAACTTTGTTGAAATCACCACGAGCTCAATCCTAACCTCTCTCGGATGCCCGTAGGCACGTGCGCATACGAGAGGTAAGGGCATATAAGATAATGCCAAGTGGATACCATGCAGTGGACGGCATGTGGCTTGTGCTTTGCTGCGTCCTTTTGTGTGTATAACCACACACACGCCACTTCACAGAGGTTGGAGAGAGAGAGAGAGAGAGAGCACTCCTTTCATGTCAAAGTTTGAGGTCAATGGCTTACTTCTAGTAGTCAATGCTTATCCACATCTAGCAGCGCTTTCTCTTGGGTGCCATTGCCATCTAGGCTATCTATACCTGCAACCTGGCTACCAACAGCCATGAAGCCTACACTCTCGAGTGTGATGCACGTTCTGTAGTGGTCCCCTTTAAGACGATGAGGTGCATGAGAGATCTTGGCTATCTCGTGCTGCCACGCTGTGCACCTCTTGCTTCGTGTGCTGCTGTGTGGTTAGCTGGCCCCCTTTGTTTGGGAGCTATGAATAAGGTGACCAAGACTGTACCTTGACGGTCGTGTGGGCTTGCACCCACTATTGGCCGCCGTTCTCCTGTTATGCACCTCATGTGTGTTGCACCAATAGAGAAGAAAGAGAGAGAGAGAGAGAGACATTTGCGCAAGACCTTGTGTTGCACCACCAAAGAGAAGAAAGAGAGAGACAAGTCTCCATGGGGATTTGGGGGTATGCTAGATCCGCGTGGAATAGCATGCATCTATATGGGGATGAAGTGCAAGGAGAGGCGAAGCATGGACTCATACCTAGGCACACATAGAACGTAGAGTCACGCATCAGGTCTTGGGTTGGTTTCACGACCTCACATACCCCCCCTCCCTTTATAGAATTGAGATCCTCTTCAATTTATTTTCAAACTAGAAGCGAGTGCCATTATCATGTTTATTATTATCTCCATCATAAACCTCAGTGCTGCTAAAGTAAATAAGAAAATGCACCCTGCTTTATAACCATGAGCAAAGTCGGTGTATAACCCAGTACAAGGGTGCATATTTTTGTATTTTTATCTATCTTTTTGGCCCGGACTTCAAGCCCCCACTCAAAAGTCCCCTGAATCCCCAATGTGCGAGGTACCAAATTACTGCACATTGACCCCCGCCTAACTCCTATTTGAGTCGGATGTGGATTCCTTCAAGACAATGCAATGCTTGCCTATTGCTCCTAAGTCAAGTATGTTCTGGCCTTCTTGAGTGTCACACTCCCAAGAGTTCCCAGTGATTTTCCCATCTTCAAGGAGGTCGACTACATTAATTTTCATGAACTTGTTTACACTTGGCCTCTCATCATACCAATCTAATCATTTGCCACTCTGATCTTTGTTGTCGCCATTGTTGAGGACAAGGTTTTCTTGGTCAAGCCAAACCCTAGCTATCTTGACACCAAGATAAGCTGTGCACGTTCTTTTTCCATTGATCCCTAGAATCTGTGGGTTTCTTTGAGCCTGATGCTCTGCTTTGACCCGTTTGCACTATGGTGTGAATTCTTCTGGGACATGAGTTGCGTAACCTTACTGACACCATCTCGGCCTACAATGGTTCTTGTCATGTTTGTCTTTTGCAACCTGGTTTAGGTTTCTTTGACCTGCTTGTCATCAGGATTAACCTACTTTTGCTCTTGGGCATAAAGTCCTTTTGCTTAAGCTTGCTCTAGCCTTCATGACACCATGTCGGCCAAACAAATTTGTGCAAAAGGTTGCAAATGTATACCTACTGAATCTTGTCTAAACTCACAGCAACGACATGACCAAAAACTCATAATGCCAAAATCAAGTTCTAGACATGGTCTTGGAAACATCTTGTTACCTGATCTTGACTTGGTGGTAGCCCTTTTAGAAAAATAACGTGTACCATTGAGTTGCTCAAACAACTCGTCGATGCGGGGCATTGGATACTTGTTCTTAATCATAATCTAATTAAGAACATGGCAAACTTTGCACGTATGCATAGAACTATCTTTCTTTTTTACCAAAAGAATGGCAAAGGACTAGGTTTCATGAAACCTTTTCTCGCGTAATCGGCCAATTGCCGCTCCTGTGCTTTAGAGTGGCTAAGTATATAAGCAGTCTTGCTTATAGGTTTAGAACCTAGTAGTACATCAATGGAATGGTCTACCTCCCTAGATGGTGGGACACCAGCCAGAAATCTTTAAGAAAAACATCTTGATACGTTCACAATAAAGAATTTAGAGTATCTATGTACTTATCATTCTTTAGTGTCTCGTTTTCAGTCTTGGATATTTTCAAGTTTTGCTCACATGCAGATAAAATAGGATTCACAAAACATGGGTCTCATCCAAGGCCATTTACATTTATTGTTTCATTTACAGAAACATTATTCACTTCTCTTTTATCTATGGAAACAAATTTGTGCAAAAGGTTACAAATGTATACCTACTGAATCTTGTCTAAACTCATAGGAATGACACAACTCCATGGATGATATCAAAGGTGTAGTTGGCACATCATGCTCTACGCAAAGTAATGCCTCTACCCTCATGCATGAACTCTAGGCTATTATTTTGGTAACTACGATGCAAGGTAGGGCTTAGGTTATACAACCACTCCCTGCCTAGATAAACATCTACCCTAGCTAAATGTATGACTTGGAAATCAAGCGTAGGCTTGTAGCCATGCATAGTAAGTGGCACTCCCAAAACCATCGTGTTTCAAACAGTTTTGTCATAACCATTAGCAAGCAAAACTGTGTACTTATGGTGGTCAGTCTTTGGTCTTGGGGAGCTTCAACTTTTTGACTAACAGATCCTTGAAGATCCCAGTAGACACTACGGACAGCTCAGCAGAGTCTATGGACTGCCACCCTATGGAAGTCCCAACCTTGTGCTGAGAAAAAGTAAATTGTACTCTTCTCTGCACACGGGCATAGGAGATGCAACATTAGCAATAGGAGTGGCTGGATGTAAGTCTAAATGGTGGAGTAAACTCTTGAGGATGGTCAATATTTCATTTTGATTTTGTTCTAAGGTTTGGGCCCTGACAAAAGTTGTAAAATGGGCTCGTGTGAGACCTCCTACTCCGAGACGTTAGCCTCGAATTGAGCATGGGGATCTGTGTCACTGCACTTATCATCGTTTAGGGGGTCATCATCTGTGCCTGGGTCCAACAGTGTATAATTGCCAATCTCTATGGATTAGTCTACTATGAGTGGGTTGTGTTCAGCCTCTACAGGACAGAATCATGGGGTCATCTACAAACAAAGACAAGGTCAAGAGACGTGCCTGTTACACCATTCGGCTCTTGCGTGTCAAGTCATGAGGTGGACAGAGGATGAACGACCTCTATTTGGCGTGCAAGGATAGCTTGCCGCATGTAGGCAAGCTCGGCCTATGTAAGGCCGAAAATAATAATACTCCTCAAACTTCTTGAGATGGGTACACTACCTTTGCTCGAAGCCATTTTTTTAAATAAATAAAAATAACAAAAACTAAGCAAAATTTAGATGTAAAAATAAATGCAAAAACTTTATAGAGTGCACACATGGAACCACTATCCAATATATCGGAGAATGTATGGGCCGATGTAAGCTCAAAGCCGATGGCATGTTATGTCGCCGGTCGATGGATCCTTGAAACCGATGGTGCTCTGAACTTTGTTGAAATCACCACGAGCTCAATCCTAACCTCTCTCGGATGCCCGTAGGCACGTGCGCATACGAGAGGTAAGGGCATATAAGATAATGCCAAGTGGATACCATGCAGTGGACGGCATGTGGCTTGTGCTTTGCTGCGTCCTTTTGTGTGTATAACCACACACACGCCACTTCACAGAGGTTGGAGAGAGAGAGAGAGAGAGAGCACTCCTTTCATGTCAAAGTTTGAGGTCAATGGCTTACTTCTAGTAGTCAATGCTTATCCACATCTAGCAGCGCTTTCTCTTGGGTGCCATTGCCATCTAGGCTATCTATACCTGCAACCTGGCTACCAACAGCCATGAAGCCTACACTCTCGAGTGTGATGCACGTTCTGTAGTGGTCCCCTTTAAGACGATGAGGTGCATGAGAGATCTTGGCTATCTCGTGCTGCCACGCTGTGCACCTCTTGCTTCGTGTGCTGCTGTGTGGTTAGCTGGCCCCCTTTGTTTGGGAGCTATGAATAAGGTGACCAAGACTGTACCTTGACGGTCGTGTGGGCTTGCACCCACTATTGGCCGCCGTTCTCCTGTTATGCACCTCATGTGTGTTGCACCAATAGAGAAGAAAGAGAGAGAGAGAGAGAGAGAGAGAGAGAGACATTTGCGCAAGACCTTGTGTTGCACCACCAAAGAGAAGAAAGAGAGAGACAAGTCTCCATGGGGATTTGGGGGTATGCTAGATCCGCGTGGAATAGCATGCATCTATATGGGGATGAAGTGCAAGGAGAGGCGAAGCATGGACTCATACCTAGGCACACATAGAACGTAGAGTCACGCATCAGGTCTTGGGTTGGTTTCACGACCTCACATACCCCCCCTCCCTTTATAGAATTGAGATCCTCTTCAATTTATTTTCAAACTAGAAGCGAGTGCCATTATCATGTTTATTATTATCTCCATCATAAACCTCAGTGCTGCTAAAGTAAATAAGAAAATGCACCCTGCTTTATAACCATGAGCAAAGTCGGTGTATAACCCAGTACAAGGGTGCATATTTTTGTATTTTTATCTATCTTTTTGGCCCGGACTTCAAGCCCCCACTCAAAAGTCCCCTGAATCCCCAATGTGCGAGGTACCAAATTACTGCACATTGACCCCCGCCTAACTCCTATTTGAGTCGGATGTGGATTCCTTCAAGACAATGCAATGCTTGCCTATTGCTCCTAAGTCAAGTATGTTCTGGCCTTCTTGAGTGTCACACTCCCAAGAGTTCCCAGTGATTTTCCCATCTTCAAGGAGGTCGACTACATTAATTTTCATGAACTTGTTTACACTTGGCCTCTCATCATACCAATCTAATCATTTGCCACTCTGATCTTTGTTGTCGCCATTGTTGAGGACAAGGTTTTCTTGGTCAAGCCAAACCCTAGCTATCTTGACACCAAGATAAGCTGTGCACGTTCTTTTTCCATTGATCCCTAGAATCTGTGGGTTTCTTTGAGCCTGATGCTCTGCTTTGACCCGTTTGCACTATGGTGTGAATTCTTCTGGGACATGAGTTGCGTAACCTTACTGACACCATCTCGGCCTACAATGGTTCTTGTCATGTTTGTCTTTTGCAACCTGGTTTAGGTTTCTTTGACCTGCTTGTCATCAGGATTAACCTACTTTTGCTCTTGGGTATAAAGTCCTTTTGCTTAAGCTTGCTCTAGCCTTCATGACACCATGTCGGCCAAACAAATTTGTGCAAAAGGTTACAAATGTATACCTACTAAATCTTGTCTAAACTCACAGCAACGACATGACCAAAAACTCATAATGCCAAAATCAAGTTCTAGACATGGTCTTGGAAACATCTTGTTACCTGATCTTGACTTGGTGGTAGCCCTTTTAGAAAAATAACGTGTACCATTGAGTTGCTCAAACAACTCGTCGATGCGGGGCATTGGATACTTGTTCTTAATCATAATCTAATTAAGAACATGGCAAACTTTGCACGTATGCATAGAACTATCTTTCTTTTTTACCAAAAGAATGGCAAAGGACTAGGTTTCATGAAACGTTTTCTCGCGTAATCGGCCAATTGCCGCTCCTGTGCTTTAGAGTGGCTAAGTATATAAGCAGTCTTGCTTATAGGTTTAGAACCTAGTAGTACATCAATGGAATGGTCTACCTCCCTAGATGGTGGGACACCAGCCAGAAAATCTTTAAGAAAAACATCTTGATACGTTCACAATAAAGAATTTAGAGTATCTATGTACTTATCATTCTTTAGTGTCTCGTTTGTGTGTGTGTGTGTGTGTGTGTGTGTGTGAGAGAGAGAGAGAGAGAGAGAGAGAGAGAGAGAGAGAGAGAGAGAGAGCGAAGTTTATTTTCAAGATGGTACAAAATACAAGGACATTATCAAAAATTCTTTTCATATAAAGAACGAATTGATTGAATTTTAACCATTATATAGATAGGTGATAGAAATGATAATAGCTAATTTTCTAGTTTTTTTATGTAGTTCTACGATATATGGAGGGAGACCTTTTCTTCCTTGTTTTGTAGAGCAATATAGCCATTGGAATATCATGGCAACAATGAATATCAACAAAAGAAACCATTGGGGAATGTCAAGGGTGGTACAAATGCTAATAGTGGTGGCAAAATGAAATCAAGGATGATATAAAAGACAAGGGTATTATATAATTTGTTTAGTATAAAGGAAATAATAGACTAATATTCAACTATTAGATATATGCATGGAGAAATGACATCAATTAATTTCATATTCTTTTCTCCTTTACAAATTTGCACGCACTTATTTTCGTGCATGTTTTATAGAGTAATACAACCTATGGAATAAAAAGGTCTTGCATGGCTTCTTAATGTATGGTCTCTAATAGGATAAAAAGATCTTGCATTACGTCTTAATGTATGGTCTCTAATAGGATAAAAAGGTCTTGCATGGCTTCTTAATGTATGGTCTT
Source organism: Cibotium barometz (assembly GCF_041138505.1). NCBI lineage: Eukaryota > Viridiplantae > Streptophyta > Polypodiopsida > Cyatheales > Cibotiaceae > Cibotium > Cibotium barometz. The sequence continues at coordinate 15,037,943 of NC_141108.1, read as the reverse complement.
AATGTATGGTCTCTATAAAGCATGTACCGTCTCTCTCTCTCTCTCTCTCTCTCTCTCTGCGCCATGGCTGGCGTGACTCTCAGCCCCACTGCTGATCACGCAGGTGGCCATCTTCTCTCTCTTCGCGCTGCCCACTTAGCGTCGCACTGCTCTTTGCCATCTTCTCTCTCTTTGCCCTGCCCCACTTCACTTCACACGACTCTTCACCATCTTCTCTCTCTTCGCACTACCCACTTCGCTTCGTGCACGCTGCTGCGACCTCTCTCTCCGCATACACCCCTTCAGCGCTGCTGATTGTGGCGAGAGTCATTCCGCCTCCCTGTTTCGAGTCATTATGCCTCCATGTTCCCACCCCACCTTTGCTGAAGCCCCCAAGGCAGCAACTACAGGGAAATAGCCACAATGAATCTACAGGAGGTAGAGGCATACATTAAGACAGTACACCAAGAAGTTGTTGGGCGAACAGAAGAAGGAAGGTGTTGGACAGGGTCCTGAACCAAGATGAAAAATAGTTAGAAGGCCTCCACAAGAAGACATTTTTGTGGCAAGATCCATTTTATAGATAAACAGATAAGAAGCGATTTCCTTTTATCAAACAGGAGAACAACTAATATGGCCAATTCAAGTCTTCAAGGCACTTCAACTCATAAGACAACCAAGACAAGGAAGTTCTTGATGGTATTGATTGCAAGGCTGTCTTTTACAGGGGGCTCAACTTGCTAAGGTCCTAAATTTCTCTCTTTGAAAAAGAAAATCTCGAGCTTTTGCACACTTTAGAGAGCGACTTATGAACAAGACATTTATCAAGTCCATAGGTTTACACTTGTTTACTTTAATTCATCCATGTGGTTGATACACATGTTTTGGTAGCCACATTTGGTTTTAATTGGCTTTCAATTTACCTTTATTGGATAGCTCACTAACTAATAGCTATAGTAGTTTTTGCTCACTTTACTTGCTACAAAGGACTTGAAGACTAAGGATCCCACTTGTTTTTTTTTCCTTTGGCACGAGATAGGAAGCAACAATGACAGGTCATAGAAAATAAAGGGACACCATAGTTGTAGGATATGCTAAACAAGGGTTCAAGGAAGAAGCATTCTATTTCTATAAGCATGCAATAGCAACAGTGACTTCCCAAATGTTTCGATATTTGAGTATATTCGAATCATGTGCAAGCATTGGAGCCATCGATGGGGCTTGAGACAATGTATTTGAAAGGTAGCTTTACCTAGCTAAGTCAATTTATACACCACTTTCACAAATAGTGTGTCAAACTGCCAATACAAGATGTCCTGGAATTCAAGGATTGAAAAATTTTATGCATGGAAAAAAAAAACTTTTCTATTAGGTGTGCCATAAATGCAATCAAGCCAGCTTGTGCCTCAGAAGCTTATTGCAACACAAGAAGTCAGCAAGTGTCCAGGTTCATTCTAATTGCACTCATGCTACTAGATATGACCTTGGGTCAGCTCTCAAACGTTGGGAGGAATTGAATTTCACATGTATTAGCTTGAAAGACATAGCTGAAAGCTAGTAGTGGACTGCATTGCCAAACTAGTCTCTTCTATATATCATAATTAGTGTCATCAATGCACAAAAGTAGAGACAATGATCTCAAATTCTGCATTGTATATTTTTTCCTTTTGCATGCACACTGTTTTTCTTTTATGGAAATGGATGTTACTCTTAGATTATGGATAATCCATGAAAGATATAAAAAAAATGTATGTCATGTACATTTCCTTAAAAGCCAAACACTCTCAAGAGCAATTGAACAAATGCTTTTAAACTCCATAACACAGCACAGAAATACACAAAAAAGGACTGTGCCTCCCATGGGTCTGCTCATCCACAAGATGAGAAATACTCGCTCCAAATTTGTTCAGGTTATTTCAGGCACGCAACACACAGGTACCAGACCTGCCGGCATCCTTGTAGCAAGCTGCAACAACCTTCCAAAGATCTTGATGAAGACAATCGATATCCATTGCCACCTCATCTGTAGCATGAACAACATACAAAAGTCCTTATAGGCTTTAAAAACCCCTAATGATTTGTAAGGAATTATCAATGACAAATTCAGAAACATTGCATCAAGATAATGGATAGGGTAATATTTTATAACCACAGGTATAAGATCTGCATTCACATAGCAGTGAGCGAGTTTCCTTCACATTTCTCTTTTGGACTGCCGGACATGAACTGACAAGTAAGAAAGCTCACATTTTCCTGAAAGAATAACAAGATGGATCAACAGCTACTCTTGCCGCTCCAATTCAGCCATCCTTTCAATGATTGCCTGCAGAACATCCCACACTAAGAGATTTCAGGGGGAGGAATTCAGTCCTTTATGCCAAGTCATTCAGTGTGATGATCAGAGATGTGTGGCCCTCTCTTTAAACTAGATACAGATAAACTCATGAAACATACCTTGAGACGAAAGAATGTCAGTGCAAAGCCGGGGTGTTTACACACTTCATATATGATGAGGATGAGGATGAACCATAGAGTGTCTCTACGAGAGCGACTACCAGGACCACAGGGCACCCCAACTGCAACATCAAAATGACCAGCTGCCTCTAGGCGCTTGCATGTGACTGGTACTGTAGGGTATGTCTATTGTGACATTATGACGAGTAGCTGCCTCTAGACGGCAGCATATACGTGTGCTGCACGTGAGTGATGCCTGCTCGCGCTCGCGCGCACACACAGAAAGAGAGATCTTTGGTCTTATCCACATGATGCAACACTCGCACCTAAGCAATAGGGGTCGCAAACACGTGAAGCCTGCCTGGCATATGCAGGCTGAGAAACACTATTTTGTGGAAACCTTCTTCTCAGCAATGCAAAACTACTTGCCCCATCAAGTACCAGGCTATGACTCTCGCATGAAGTAAATAACGAATCAAATCAATCTTTGGATGTAAAAATTACAAGTCGTATGAAATAAAACAAAGATACAAAAGCATGACAAATAGAATGATCACAAATGGCAAGCCCCAACAAACACAACGATAGCATTGACACATTAAAAGAAAATTATAATCCTTTCTTCTCAGCCATTGATACAAACCAAAAAAGACACTAATTGACCAGGAGGGGAAAGAGGAAGACGAACTACTGTGAAAAGAGTTTGCATTAAAAAACCTTTTTACTAGTTTCTTGCAATTCACCAGCAAGAATGAACTCATCCAAAATCAAATAAACCTGCAAGCACAATAAAAAGCAAGTTCAAAAAACTTTAATATTTGACACCAGCTTGGAACGCAACCCCCTCTATGGGTGTTTCAAACCCCCCGTCAACAAATAATTTGAACTTGCGTAAGCTGAAATCTCTGTATGAGATAAACTGAACAGCCACACCAGATTTTTCTTGCCTTGTGGAAATTGAAAACCAAGTCAAGTTCACAAACATTGCTGAAGAAATGATCCAAAATCTCTACAAATAAATGGATGCTCTCCAAGTAAACTAGCTCATTGTCGGTAATGTCGACACACATGGAGAAAAAAAGGCCTGCATATCTTCTGTATATGACCTTGTGTGTTCGAAACTACATGTCAAAAAGGAAGACTTAGAATGCCTCTCTCTCTCTCTCTCTCTCTCTCTCTCTCTCTCTCTCTCTCTCTCTCTCCACACACACACACACACACACAAAAAAAAGGGTAAAACAATACATCCAGTTTCTTGGCATGATGTATTTAACACTTTCAAGTCCAGTAGACACTTATGGTGATGATCATCCAAATTAGCTGGGGACATGATGAGAAACAATCAGCTGAAGCAGGAGGTAGCAGAAATCCCCTCCTAACTATGGCTACCAAGAGGATGTTGGAAATGTGGTGATGGAGGGGAAGCATGGTTGTGAAAAATGCTCATTGAGCTATACAAGGACTCTCATCATTTAATTAATTCATTGATTTGATGGGTTGAACTTTTGTTAATTATCTTCATTATTATCAGAATTATCTTTGATTTATGTCGCTAGCCCTCAACTTGATCCACCATGATTTTGCACATGGTATCAGAGCCTGTTAAGTTTAGGGTTTGCATGGTCCAAGCTAAGCTATGGTGGATGGAAGATATCAATGGTGTGTGTGACATGTGTGTAGAGAAAGAAAGAAAGAAAGTTATATTAACGTCTTCAAAAGACCCGAAGGGTCTATGAGACCAAAATGATATGTACATGATGTCCATGAAATCCCGTCATGGATAAAATAAGAAAAAGCAACAGCAAACTAGAAGGATTATACAAGATGAAAAATCTAGATCCTACTATGCCAGGTATAGGGTACAATAAGTGATGGGATATGGGAGAGCTCAATAAAAACAGTCGATCAACCCTGTATGTCAGGCAAGGGCCCATCCAGGATGTCCATCATGGGTGATACAAGATGGCTAGAGATGTCGATAGTCTACTGTGAGGATGAGGCTACTTGATGGCGAGCCAGGATCTTTTGAATCCGGATGTCTTGTAAACTTTGGATCTCGATCAGAAACTATAGATTTTGGCAACCCATGAAGTTTGAAGATATACTGTATGAACAGTATTGCAATATCCGAAGCCTGGGCTGCTTTCTTGCACGGAATGAAATGTGTCATCTTAGAAAATCTGTCAACCACCACAAGAATCTGTGTATTGCCTTTAGAAGAACGTGGCAATGAAGTGATAAAATCTAGACTAATACTTTCCCAACGTTCATTGGAAACTGGAAGTAGTTGAAGAAGACCAGCTGGAGCTTGTCTGCTAGCTTTCATACGTTAGCACGAAAGATATGCTGTGACAAACTTAATAACATCTTGCTTCATTTAAGGCCAATAGTATGTAGCCGTCAAAAGACGATATGTCTTGTTGATACCTGGATGTGCAACATAAGTGACCTCGTGATGTTCTTTCACCAAGACTCTTCGAACATGAGTATCATGAGGTACACAAATACGATCCTGATAATATAGTAAATCATCCACTAATGTATATACTCCATAAATCTTCAATTCGGAAGGAGCTGCATTCTGAGAATTGAGAATTCGAAATGCATTTCCAAAATCACAATCCTTTGAATAACGGTCCTTGAAACTTTGAGGTATATCCATTTCAACTGTAGAAATAGCCAAGACCGAAGCTGGGGGCATACAACTGAGGGCATCCGCAACCACATTGGTAAGACCAAGAACATACTCAATTGTCATATGAAAATTGGCTAAGAATTCAACCCAACGCGCTTGCCTAGCATTCATAACTGGCTGCGTGAAGATGTATTTCAAAGAATGATGATCTGTTTTCACCACTGAGTCCGCACCAAGGAGATAATGTTTCCATGCACGATAGGCATGAACAATAGCCAAAAATTCCTTGTCATATATTGGGTATCTTACTTGAATCGCAGAGTACTTATGACTGTCAAATGCAATAGCACGTCCTTGTTGCATCAAGACGGCACAAGTGGCAATATCAGAAGCATCTGTATAAACATCACAGGGGAGAGTAGGGTTAGGAATAGCCATGACAGGAGTTGTTGTCAAAGCTGTCTTTAAACTTTCAAAAGCTTGTGTTGCAGCTTCAATCCACTGGAATGTAGGAGCTGTGAGAGGAGCAGCTATTTCTAAAAATCGATGAACCTTTGTGTGATAGAAGTTGGCAAGTCCCAAGAAAGAACGAACATCATGGATGTTTGTAGGAGTTGGCCAATTGACAATAACCTGTATTTTCTTCGGATCCACAGAAATACCGTCTGCTGAAACAACATGTCCGAGGTACTCCAAGGATGTTTTGAAGAATTCACTTTTGCCTGGATTAATGTAAAGAGCATTGTCACGAAGCACCTGGAAAACGATCTTAAGATGTGCCTTGTGTTCTTCCATATTACAATTGAACACCAAGATTTCATCAAGATAGATAATAACGAACTTGTCCAGAAAAGGACGAAAATGATCATTCATTAGACTCATAAATGTTGCAGGGCATTGGTTAACCCGAATGACATGACCAGGTACTCGTAACGACCATATTTTGTGCGAAAAGCTGTCTTATATTCATCACCTTCGCAAATACGAATCTGATGATATCCAGACTTAAGATCAATTTTGGAGAAGACCTTTGCATGGAGCCATTGATCAAACAATTCATCAATGCATGGAAGAGGATACTTATTCTTGATATTCAACTTATTAAGGGCACGATAGTCGATGCAAAGGCACATAGACTTATCCTTCTTTTTTACAAAAGTATTGGAGCTCCAAAAGGGCTTTTGCTTCATCGAATATGTCCTTTCTCCAAAAGTTCAGTAAGTTGTCGCTGTATCTCCTAAGATTCCGTAAAAGAAACTCGCTTGGTCGAATATGTCCTTTCTCCAATAGTTCAGTAAGTTGTCGCTGAGCACGAGTAGGTGGAGCACTGCCAGGAAGGAGATCTATAGCATGGTCGACTGGTCGCCAAGGTGGGAGAACCGCAGGAAGCTCCTGAGGAAAAAGATCCACGTATGGAGCAAAGAAAGGTTGCTTTAGGTACATCACCTTCGTATCCATGTCCTCGGGAGGATCATTGGCTGAATAGACCACTTAAAAAGCTAAGAAACAACCACTCTTGCGGACCCACCGTTTTGCTTGAAGAGCTGAAAGGGTTGGTATAGAAGGTTGGTCTCTGATGCCTTCGAGTGCCACAAGCGTATCATTTTGAGCAAATTGTATGGAATGGTTCCGGTAACTGATCAGGGGATCATATTGATACAACCATTCTTGACCAAGGATCATATCATAATGTGCCAAAGTCGTGACTTGGAAATCCAATTTGTCACGATAGTGCTGAATTCGAAAGGAGAGGTGTTTGGCAACGGTGTTACACAATGATGTGGAACCATCGACAAGCTCTACTTCATAAATAACAGCACTTTGAGAAGTCCGAATCTTCAATCTCTGGGTCAAGGTGGTTCCCACAGTTATGAGAACACCCTCTGTCAATGAGCACATGAATAGGGTGACTGGAAATAGAACCTTGAAGAACCAAAACCTGAGTAGACCCCTGGGGCAACGGTGAAGAGGCAGCTTGAGCTGTGGCAGTAGCGGTGATCACCGAAGCATGTGCAATAGCATGGTGATTAACCGCACGCTTTCCTTTGTCAGCAAACTGGGAGTTTCTCCTCGGAAGTGGAGGGTTCAACATTAGAATTCTGTCAATGGGTTAGTCTTTTGGGGCACTCAAACTAACGATGAGGTCCATTGCAAATTGTGCACGATCCTGTCTTTTGTTGATCCCATCCAAAAGGAACAATGGAAGGACGAGGATTGCAAGATTGGTCACGTCCTTGGTCCCGTCCACGATCTGAGCTGCATGGTTGGAAGGACTGAGGACATCATGACTGAAAAGAGGACGATCCTTCTGATCAGCGAGGATGTTGAGAATTATTCTATTGGGGATTAGACCGGGAGGTAGAAGGGCCACAAGATTCTCTTCGACTACCTCGGTTCATACGAGACCCATTGGCTTTCTGAAAGGCATTAGCTCAACCGGAAGAGGCCGAATTTCGAGAATTAATGTCTACAACGCGCTCAGCGTAACGTATAGCATCGGCAAGATCGACAGGATTATATTTCTGAACATCAGCACGCAGTGTGGAATTAAGACCTTCAACGAATGCATGAAGTTCGTCCGCTAGGGACAAGGAATCAATCTCCAGTATCAAGTTCGTGAACTGGGAGATATAAGAGGCCAAGGCACTAGTTTGGTCGAAATGGCGTAAGCGAGTACAGGCTTGGGAATCCGCATTGGCAGGTATGAACTGCTTACGGAGGACCCGCTCGAGTTTTTCCCACATTGTAACCGATTTTCCAGCGTGCTGTCGTCGTTGCCACCACAATAAAGCAGTGCCTGTGAGGAGGGATACCGCAAAAATCACCTTTTTGGAATCAGAAAGGGTCATGGTTTCAAAGTACAACCGCAGTTTGTAGAGCCATTGGTCTAAGATGCGCTTATTGCGCTGGCCACCATAAGATTCAAGGAGTTTAATTTCCAATTTCTTTGTTTTACTGGCTTGTAAAAGACGATAAAGAGTTTTAAGGTCGTCACCTTCTACCTCGGAAGGAATGACGTCTGCATCCGCTGGTACCGTTGCTGAAACATCTACTACTGGTACGGAACTCGTGTAGGAGTGGCGATCCGTGTGGAGTTGCTGAATTTGTGATGCCATGGACTCCTGGAGTTGCTGTTGGAACTGCTGCTGCTGAAGTTGCTGCAAAGCTTGCTGCCATTTTGGAGGAACGGTGTGTCAACAGGTTCAGCCATGAGAGAAGATGCTGATGTAGAGGCTGCAGGGTGACAAGGCTTTGGGGGTTTTTGCTACTGATGATGCCGCTCGGCTCTAGATTTAACCATCGACTGGAGGGTGCGGCATCTGGAAATCCCGTGAGGAGAGGCTACGTACTGGTGAAGTGGCTATGGACCATCTAGTATAGTAAGGACGATCCTTTGGGATTGGGCTCGCACGAGTCTGCTACTGGAGAAGAAGTATAGGGGTAGGGGCGTCAACGGTGTATAATCTGGTGTAGAAGGGCGCACCGTGAACGAAGCTGGATAAACGTTCTCAGAATAGGTGCAATATTCATGAAAAATGATGCTGCACTCGAGAAGGATAGCGCCCAGATAAGGATGGTGCCTGAGCATGAAACAGTAATGATCCAGATCCTGTGTAGAAGTACGAACACAGATCACCCACACATCGAACTCTCGAACGTGAGAAGTCGATGTGGCTATCTGAACACGATAATGAGTGGGCTGTAAAGAGGGGGGCTCACTGGAACAGGGGCAGAGACCGGTGGAGAACCACGTGTAGGAGAGGGCACTATGGACTGTGAGGGTGTATCCTGTAATCGGTGGAGAACCACGGGTAGGAGAGGGCACTATGGACTGTGAGGGTGTATCCTGTAAATAACTGAATTCATAGGTTTCCTCTGCCATAAGCTGTGGGAGAAGAGGGTAATGTGTGTCCACGTGATCTGGGAGAGGTGCTCTTAAACCCGTAAAAAGTGATATTGGCCCCAGATGAGTGGAGAGCCCGCAAAAGAATGAAGTGGCAGGTTTTTGATATTCTAATACTCCACATTATGTGAGATTTTAATGCCCAAGAAAATGGAAAAATCACACTTGAAGAAGGTTGCCATAATGAATGTTGTTGCTGTAGAAGAAGCACCAAGGAGATGGTGGCCGGCAATCCAATAGAAATCAGCAACTGCAAGAGGCTGGTCCAAGCACGGGAGTAGTCAGCATATCACAAACAAGGAGGAGGGCTGAATACGATGAAGAGAGGCAGCAGGCCGGCGCACTGAAGGTGTGGGCAGGGTGGCGGTGGGTGCAGGCTTGAAACGGCCGAACGGTTAGGCGCCGATTGGAAGGCCCGTAAGGTTTGTTTTGTTTTTTTTTTAAATGTGTTTGTACACGTGGCAATTAAGGCCTTAGAGGCTTAACCCTTGGGTAAGTTTATGATGTGGGTTTACCCCTTTTTTAATTTTAAAAAAAATCAGCAAGCAAGCGTGCGCTTCTGAACGGCAGCCGACTTGAGGAGTTTCCACGAAGAGGTGCAACTGCTCATGGGAGGGGTGCCTGTCCATGAAAGGGTGCTAGCTAAAAGGTAAGCCTCCGGATTGAAGGGTTGCTTCGTGTCTTGCCTTTATTAAAGAGTTTCCTGCATATGGCTGGCCCAAAATTAATCAGCAAAAATTGGGAGTTTGGGACTGAATTTGATGGGGCATTCTCTCCTGCTTGCTACACCCAATTTTAGGGTTTGGGCTAACTGATTTTAGGGTTAGGGTTAGGACTGATTTTAGGGTTGCGGGCATGTCACAGGACGGAAAAAGTTTGCTCTGATACCACTCTAAGGCTTTTATAGCTTTATTAACATGATTAAGACTTAATTAATGAACATAAGACAAATACTGCAAGAAAAGACTGAGTGATTGCATTGAGACGGGGCCCTTTCTTAAATAGAGGCCGAAAGGGTACAACTGAAGAGGCACATCCCTGGGAAGAGGTGTCACTCTTGAATCAATGATTATGTCCTTTGGACTTAGGGATGTGTCTTTTAATGAATAGACATGTCCTTTGATAGTGACCCATGTGCAAGGGTGTGACCCTTCACAAGTATCTTTACAGTTAATGAGGGATTGAGGAGTAATTAGGGAGAGATTAAGAGAGTTAGTCACAATCGTGACAACTACGGCATATGGGACTCCTTCCCGTGACTTCTTTCTGGATCTGAAACGGCAATCAGGTCACATTTTCATTGGCGACAATTCCACAATTCCGATACACAGTGAGAATCAGATGGAGGTCATTCTCAATGGCAGAGGCTCTCATGTTCTTTACGTCCCAGTACTTGGTTTTCACCTCTTGTCAATGCATGAGGTATGCAAGACTTGCTTCCAGGTGGAGTTTGAGGAGCATTCTGTTGCTCTACGGGACCGTGAGACCGGCGGCTAGCTAGGTTGTTTGGGAAGGCGGCTTGGAGAATGGTATATACAAACTCTCCGCACTCTCCTCTTTGACAGGTTCTCAAGTTGGTGACTTGTGGCACTTTTGGTTTGGCCACTTAAATGTGGATGCACTGCGGCAAGCTTTCCGAGACCAGATGGTGGTTGGCTTGCCAGATGTTGGCAGCAGGCAAGGATGCTGCAGTTCTTGCATACGTGGTAAGCAGCACAGGGAATCTTTTCCGAAGCAAGCTTCTAGGCGGGCTTCGAAACATCCGTATTACATGGCTAGACCCTCAAGATGTGTCGCCACAGAGATAGACTATTCAGGGCACAGAGACCAGGACGGGGCACATCACAGAGCGTCCTCACACAGTTTTTGCCCATACAACCCCTAAGGTGAGCAGACGTCCTACCCGTGAGTAGGAGGAGCCCCAGCTCAGGCAGACCCACTAGCACCTACCCAAAACACCCATCAGCGAGGGGTTACCATTGAGAGAGCATGCCAGATCCGACAGGCCTGACGTCCACGCCCACCTAGGTGCAGACCTTTGACACAGCAGCGCTAGATCCAGAACATTCTTTCTCTCTCTCTCTCGAAGGCTGCCCATGAAGTATACCGGCTCTTGGGAACTGTTTTGAAGGCTTCCATTGCAAAGAAATATTGAAGGCAAGGCTTTTTAATCATTGTTTTATGATTTCCAGCTATTGTATTTGCTGTACCACTGAGTGCACCTATTGTATTGCAAATGCAATTCCAATTACCAACCATTGTACTTGCTATACAGTCATTGTACTTATTGTACAACCACTATACCTATTGTACTAGCCACTACATGTTGTACTTGTATCAACCAATGCACCTATTGTACCAACACATGT
>NC_141108.1:15017175-15026402 GCF_041138505.1 Cibotium barometz | reverse complement strand
GGAGTTCCGATTCCATGCTCGGGCTTCTTTTTGGGACACAGGCTAGAGACAGAGTGACTCGAGATTTCTTTGAGGCGACAGGGCCTCGCTTCAGACGAGAGGGTCTCAGACATCTTCGGCAGGCTGATGGCCAGGTTGTGGTGGATCCCCCCAGGGTTCGGGCTATAGCCACAGATTTTTACAGGGATCTTCTCTCTAATAGAAGGATCGTTTTTCCGGGAAAAAAAAAAAAAGAGCAAGAGGGGTGTCTTTGGGTAGACTGGTGTAGGCACAATCATGTGTGGTCAAGCTCTTCTATGAGGCTTGATGGGAGGGTTTCAGGTGTTGGCCCCCTGTGTTCTTTTGTATCACATGTTGCAGTTTAAAGCCCAAATCACCATGGCTATTGAAGGTCTGTCAGACAACACCTCCTTCATTCTGAAGGGGGGTTTTGTTGGGATTCAGAGTCTCATGTTTGTGTCCTCTTGTGTGCGCGCCCTGTTTGTGTGTGTGTGTGCGTACACATGGTCTAAACAGCCCCTAAAAGGGGTATTGCACTAGTAGTGTGTGAACACACTCTTGTGAGTGGATAAAATAAGTGTGCCATGTGGCATACACTTATTATTTTGTGTTATTTGTATGGGTCAAAAGATAAGGCTGTAAGCCCACAAAAGCATTGTACTTGGTGAGTGTATCACTTCTATCAATCAAGCAATCATCATTGAGTCGCCCCATACTTTCTCTCACTTGAGCTTTGTTATCCCCTCTCTCTCGCTCTCTCTCGCTCTCTCTCTCTCTTCCCGCCTTTGCCCTCTCTCTCTCTCTCTCTCTCTCTCTCTCTCTCTCTCTCTCTCTCTCTCTCTCTCTCTCTCTCTCTCCGCCTTTGCCCTCTACTTCCCGTTTTCCCCTCTGCCATGTGCTCCTTGGTATACTATGTGTCCCAACTCTCGCGGGTATATACTGTGTCGTTTTTGCCTTTGGCCTGTGCTCCCTGGTATACCTTGTGTCCCTGGTAGACTGCGTCCCCCGACCTCGGACTAATGGTTGAACCATCAACCAAAAGCCACTCCCACTCTTACTTCATTGCGCATTGGGCCGGCTCCCGTCTTCACCCGTGTCCTTGAGCCTAACTTGAGATAGGCAAGAAGTATCCCAAGCCAAAAATGATAGATTGCAAGGGGAATTGAAAAAAGTGCTTGACAAGATTGATGCCCAAGTCAATGCAAGTACAGAACCAAATGGAAACAGTGTGCTTATGAGAGACTGCCTACGGCTGCTAAAAGAAATTTTGACTATTTAGAAAGATCACCACGAACGGTAGATGGCAGAAATACTAGAGGAGATGGCCAAGATGAAAGAACAACATGCTCGACAGGTAGATGGAATGGAGAGAGAGATTGCTAGGTTGAATGGAGAAGTACAGGAGTGCGAGAAGGAAGAAGGAGAAATTAGTCCCTATGGAGGGACTAAAAGTTGCAGACCTCAAGGTGAAGCTTCAAGGAGGACATTGTGGAGACCAAAAGGGAGATTGAACAAGGGTGGGCTGCAGTAGTGAAGAAAGATGTCACATGCAATCTTTCACTGTAGTGCATGGTGACAAGATGGCTCATCATCAGTGCATCATTGTGCAGCAATAGGACCCTTTACGATATGATTGTGTCGTATGCTGTGGCCCCATTGTAAGCCCCCGTCCGGGATATGTCAGGCAAGAGCTATGTAGGTCTTTCCTCAGCCATTGAGTATCAGTCAGTCAGTTAGTCAGTCAAGTCCCTTAACCCACTTAAGAGAATCATTCATGCATGTAGAAGTCAATAGAAGCCCTCCAGTTTTATGTGAGGTGCCTGCTTTTCCAAGTGCATGGGAGCTGGTCGACTGCTTCTACAGGCTGTTTACAGCCTTCTATCGCGACAAAACCTAACAGGTGCATGGGAGGTGCTGGCCGACTCCTTCTGCATGTTCTCCACTGCTGGCCGGCTGATTTACAGCTTGAACAGAGACTGGACAGAGGATAAAAACAGAGACGAAGAGCTGGTCGTGGGCATCTAGACAGTTTTCCTTCTAACCGGGGGCTTGCAGGCTTGTGTACAATTGCTGGTCAATTTCTTCTGAGGCTAACGAGGGCTGGTTGACTGCTGAAAAAAGCCTTTGAGGGCTGGTCGACTTGCTCTATGAGCCAGACAGGAAGAAGATGATGATGTTGAGTTGTCCCGGGCTGATGTGGGAGTGCTATGGGCTGTCCATAGTTGTCCTGCATGTGCTTGATGCCAGGAATGCTCACTTGTGCTGAGAAGTATCAACAAATTCAGATTATGTTATGTTTTCTTGTTTTCATATTGTGTTGGAAGAAACAGGTGCAGCCAGTTGGTGAACCTTGGGCACCCGCAAAGTTATATTGGAAGCAGACTCCTTTTTGGTAATCTAGCCATAAAGAAGGGGGAAAGGGGGGGGGGGGGGGGGGGGGTCAGCCCATCTTCTGGCCCTAGTGTGGTGTACTGTGCAGATTTGTCATCTTGATTTATCTGGCATGCTTATGTGTATTTTTAGATTTCATGATTGATAAGATTTTCCGTGTACAGTAGCCCTTCCGTTTACATGGCCTTTGTTTGGCATGTCAAGTGTAGGCCTCCTGTGCTTTAGCCAACCTATCTTTTACTGACTCCAAAATCTCCTAGTGAGACTCCGTCAATCTATTCGCTTCAGGTACTGAAGACGAGGTCCTGGTCAATATCGGCTGGAATGGTCTTCCAAACGCTGCTTCATATGGAGTCATGCCAATAGCTAAAGAAAAGGAATCATTCAAAAAAGCTTGAACTAAAGGCAAATATGATTCCCACTTACCTTGCTTATGGTGGACATAACACTTCGACACATCAAAGGCCAATTGGTTGTAGATTTCTGTCTGGCCGGTCCGTCTGTGGGTGAAATGCACTAGAAGATTTTAATTTAGTACCAAAAGCCATCGCGTATCAAAAAATGGCATGGTCCTGTGGCATCCAATGTCTGGTCCCACTGTGTACCGAATTTCTCAGAATCCACGTACGCGTGCTTCATGTCGTCTAGTCCCATACCAACAAGGTCAAGTCTAGTGGTCTGAATCAAAGTTACCTGTCCCTTCCCGGCTCAAAGTATCAGCCACTAGATTGGCCTTTCCTGGAAGGTACTCAATCATGCCACCAAATTGCTGGAATATCTGGCTCCAGCAGTGCTGTCGGTCATTCCACTATGCACTTGGCATTGTCTGAATCCAGCGTAAATCCCGATGGTTAGTGCGAACCTCAAAGTCATGGGCTATAAAGGAAATGTTTCCAATGTTTCAAGGCCTGAATAACCTGCGAGGAGTTCCCGATCGTAGACGGAGTAATTCTTTCCGCAGGTAGCAACTTACAAGACATGTGAGCCACTAGATGGCCATTATGTTGTAATACACCTCCAATTGCGATGTAACTCACATCGGTGATCACTTGGAACGGCTCATCCCACGAGGCAAGCGCTAGACAAGACGCTTCTAACAAAGCCACCTTGAGGTTCTTAAATGCCTCCAATGCTTGTGGAGTCATTCGAATCCGCTGCCTTTTAGTCTTAACACCCTTTAGCAGATCGATGAGATCCACCGAGAGGTCAGAAAACTGCCATATACCCACAAAGGATCTGATGTCATAAGCAGTCTGTGGTACTTCCCAATTGACAATCTCGGCCACCTTGGCCGGATCAAGTCGAATGCTTTCTGCACTAATTATATATCCAAGGTAATGAACCTCGAACAAATAAAATTCCAACTTCTTCTCATTGACGTAGAGCTCGTTGCTTTTCAGCAACTTCAGGACACATCACTGTCATGTTGCTCAACAATAGCTGAAAATACCAGTATGTCATCCAGAAATATGAACACTCTTTCCAATCAATTCCTGGAACACCTGCATCATCATGCGGTTGAATGTGGCTAGGGCGTTCGTCAAGCCAAAAGGCAAGACCACAAATTCATAGTGGGCCCGTTCCGTACGAAAGGCTGTCTTGGGAATGTCCCCCTCAACAATCCTCACCTGGTGGTACCCACTCTTCAAATCGAGTTTCAAGAACACCTTAGCCCCATTCAGCCTCTCGAGAATATAGTCTATTTGAGGCATCAGGAATCTACTTTTGATAGTCAGCTTATTGAGTGCACGATAATCAACACACAATCGAGAAGAGCCAATCTTCCTTCTTGACAAACAGGATCGGTGCTACAAATGGTGACACACTTGGACAGATGAAGCCAGATTGCAACAATTCTTGAAGTTGGCGGTCCAACTCCAATTCAAAGGCGATATGGAAACTTGCTTGGGGGTTCCGAGCCTGGGAGGAGGTCGATCTTGTGGTTCTCTAGTCTGGACAGGGTGAGCTAGGGAGGGAGATTGTCCCGAAGAAAAATCTTCTTGAACTTTTCATGGAGAGCCAAATACTTCTCGGAAGCACTAGCCACCGTTTGGGCAGTCTAGATGTAAATCATTGCACAATGTGCGCCTTTCCTAATTACTCGTTTAGTCTACAAGTGGCTTATGAGCGAAAA
This sequence comes from Cibotium barometz, assembly GCF_041138505.1. Classification (NCBI taxonomy): domain Eukaryota; kingdom Viridiplantae; phylum Streptophyta; class Polypodiopsida; order Cyatheales; family Cibotiaceae; genus Cibotium; species Cibotium barometz. The sequence goes on along the minus strand of NC_141108.1, from coordinate 15,021,877 downwards.
GTTCGGGATTCCTGGCTCACACTTAATGGTCACTGGAGCGTTGGACACATTCCGGTTTGGAAAGTGTGCTTGTCCCACTTAACATCAGGAAGGGACTTGTGAAACCACTGAATGCCCAAGATTATGTCTGCTCCTACAAGAGCAGCAACCATAAAATCAAGCACAAACTCTGTGCCCTAAATGACTAATTTAGCACCTAGAGCTTCAAGCTTGACGCTCGTCGTCATGCCTGTGCTAAAACCCTCAACTTACTTGTCCACCAAAGTTAAGAAGAAACGGGCACGCGAGCGGCTTGTTCCGTGACCACATCCTCCGTGCTGCCGCTGTCAAACAAGACGGGGACTCTCTAGCCACCTATGTAGCCAAAGGTCTTGAGCAATTCGTTGCGCTCATACTCCTGGTCATGGACGTCCTTTTGCTTATCTTCGAGCTCCTGGCTAATGATTGCTCCAACCAAAGCAATGGGATTCGAAGAACTAGGGACAGCCACCACTGGGGTCTGTGTGGAAGCTGGGCTCACCACTAAAGCCGTGAAGACTGGGGTGGCAGTCTTCGGAGTGGTAGTCTTCTTAGGACACTCCCGAGAAGTGTGTGGGGAAGACCCCGTCTAGTTTTGGCCTTTTTCCCCCGAGGTGTTAGCCTTGGGTGTAGCAGTAGGCTAGAAAGTCTTGGGCTTTTCGCCATTGTGCTTATTTCAGCACTCTGCGCAAGCGAGAGTGCGTCTTCGAAGGTGGCTGGCCTAAACATACACACCTCCCACTGGATTTGCATGTCAAGGCCATAAAGGAATTGCCTTTTCTTGTCCGTATCAGATAAGTCCAACTGCAAACATAAGTTTGAAATTTTATTGGCAAACTGAAGGACTGGTTGCGCGTTCTAACGCGCTCCCCTAAACTCGTCTTCGAGTCGCTCAAGGTAATGGGACGGTAGAAACCGCTGCTTAAGGTCACGGACAAACTCGTCCCAAACATAAGCTGCCATACCTAATCTGGTGTGGACATGAGTCCACTGGGTCCACCAAGAAATGGCCCACCTTCCAAGTACCAACTAGCTAAGATCACCCTGTCAGTATCACTTTTTTGAACTGCAGCAAAGTAAGCTTCAAATTGATGCAACCATGAATAAAGAGTTGTGGGGTCGAGTTTACCATTATACTCACTAAAGTTCATTTTCTCGAGAAAATGACTTGAGGAAGCCGTTGGTGTTGGTCTTGCGTCCAAATCCGCAAGGTATCATTCATGTTCCACGCGTCGCATGGCGTCATCTTCTCGTTGTCCAATCTCCATTGCACGCATCTGCAACTCAAGCATCGAACTCGGCGCTGCGGTCGTGACGCTTCAAAAGGGTCCCTTCGTAGAGGATCTGGAATCTGGGAAACGGAAGGAGAGGCAGGAGGAGACGGAAAACGTGGAGCTGGAGAACGGGTGCGCTCTTCCACAGCCAATATCTTCGCCTTCTGTGATTGCTCGCATCATCTTTTGGAACATCTCTTGTACACTCATGCCTGATACCTTAGATGAACTGCCTGGTGCACTTCGGTCCCAAGGTTCTTGTTCTCTCTCGTTGTCGTAGCTCGCCATAGTAGGAAAATGCACTACCTTTTCGCAACGCAATCTAACCATCCACTATGTGTGTGGGAGACTTCCGAAGGCTTCCGAAGGCTGAAACCAACCGTCCTTCGAGGGACAAGAGTCACTCCAAAAGGGGTGGTCCACCGGAGTCTGAAAATGAACCACACGAGTGAGAAAAAATTTCTGGTTTCTTGCTGAATCTTTACACTTGAAGTAGGCTCTGATACCACTATGACATGTGGAAGCTTTGGGGTAGATCGGTAACTTCAATGCTCAGAAATCAGCAATTGTTCACGACAAGAATAACGCACAAAACTGAAAGTAGATGTGCAGAAAATAGAGAGAGAGAGAGATAGAGAAGAGGACACGGTATTGGGTCCCGAATACCCTCTGTAGGGCCCCCACCACGAATGGTGTATTTGCTTTTATTAGAATGATGCAAAATCTGAAAATAAAAGACTAACTTGGCTTGTTTTGGCTGAGATGAATCTCTACCATTGACCTTCAACCTTCACCCTTGCATTAGCTTCTCCCTTGGCTGTTCGGGCCCTTGAGTAGTCGCAGCACTTTGTGAAATATGACATGAATGAACTGAATTATGGTTGGGCTTTATATACCCCTTCACTAGCCCTGGTCGGCCAGCCTACTGAAGTCAGCCAGCATCAAATATGCTCACGACTAGCAAAAGCAGCAATTTATGCTAATAAAACTCAACGTTTTCACACCTAAACTATGCTGGCCACTTGCGCATGACATGGACAATGCCCAGGCTGCATGTGCTTGATGCCAGGAATGCTCACTTGTGCTGAATTTGAGGGGGTAGAACACAAACACGACATCAGCAAGGGAGATGACAAACAAAGAAGAGGGGAGAAGAAGAGGAAGATGAAAAGCAGAAACACGTGAAGAAAATAGGAGAGAGTAAAAGAAAAGGTAATATGGGCGTGAAATTGCGAATTCTGAAGAAAACCGCAGGAGTTGTTGGGAATCCATCCAAAACACCATCGAAAAAAGGTTGAAACAAAACACCATGGTAAATGACAGCAACACATTTCAAATCTATGAACCATCCGAAAACAAATTTTTCGGTGCTCAACCCCCCCCCCCCCCCCCTCCCCTCAATTTTGGCACTATGGATGTTGGCTGCCCCAAGAACTGAAAAAACAGAATGATAGAACTCCGGGTCCCTTGTCATAGAGGTGAAATATTTTGTAAAAGATAAACTAATGGCACATCTGATGGCTCTTTATTTCCCACTTTAGACCTTTAAAAAAGCCCCTTCTATCACAGCAAAAGCATTGTTTGTGAGGGTAATATTTCACTACCTGTCATTCAAGGGGCATAATAATCCGGCACAAACAAGGTCTAACAGCAAGATGGCCACTATTTGACACTTCGTGTGCCCTTCCAAAACGTAGCTTTGTCAGATGTCCACTCCGTGAGCAGCTTGTCCAAGCCGGATGTGGTTTCCCCACGTCCACGACTCAGCTTCCTGGTGGGCCAGTTTGCAAGTGCAGGCACCTTGTGAATGCAGGTTTCACCCCGACAACCTCTTCCTACAATGAAATGGAACCAACTTGGACGTTCAAAAGGGTGGCCCCTGCTTGTGAATCAGGCCTTCACTTAACACTTTCAATGATGTTATACATCAAGTTTCCATTGTCATGTGCAAGTTTAGATTACAAATAAACTCACATCATTACAAGAATGTAATCAATACCCCACTCTCCATCATCTTTTTGGATTTTGCTATTTGGGGGAAAAAATATATCACTTCTTAGTTGGAACTAGATCAGAGCCCACATTGAAAAAACCTTTCCAATCATAGCACAGTACAGTAAGAAAACTGACCTCTACGAAGTTGGTGAATTTAGGATCTCTATTTACAACCAGCCTGTGAACCTAGATTTCATAACACAAGGAAGAGAAAAAAAGAAAAACAAAGAAATGGAAATAAGCCTTTGCATTGATCAGATTTTTTCATTCTTGAAGAGGTTACCTCATATTCTAGATCTCAAGAAAAGAAAATAAATAACCAAGAATATACATAATAATTAGTAAAAATAACAATGCCAAAACATATTATGCTTGCGAATGAATTCATCTCATACAACAGATTTCCTTTATTTTCCATTATTTTGGAAGAAAAAAGAAAGCCTTTGTCCTAGTGCTTCAAAAATCATAATAAGCAATGATAGCATGCCTGCTAAACCATGTTTAGTGCTTGTGAAGGAGCTTTACCTCATACTCTAGCTTGTGCTTTTCAGAGTCCTCTAGCGGGATGTAGTACTTGGCAAGCCGTGTTTTCCCTTGCCTGTTTTGGAGCAGAATAAAGCGAATCTGCAGCATTGCATACAAAAGGCAACTTCCTAAATTTACCACAGAAATGAGATTTCCATGAAAACTTTTTTTTTCAGACTCTTTGATGGCATTCAATAGCAAAGAAATTCAGATTTTCGAACGCTTGAACAGAAAATTGCACTACAATCCTGCGGTAGTGTTGGGCTAAAGAAAATCTGCCCTAATCAGAGGGAAAAATGGTACTGATTAAAGAAAATTTTGCCCTAATTAGAAGAGAAACGCCCTGACAAAACGAAAAGATGACCTAATTAAGAGGAAACAATGTCCCGATCAATGGAAAAGTTACTCTAATAAGCCCTGATTACAGAAAAGGTTGCCCTAATTTTCCCTACTTAGGTGACAGTTGCCCTAGATTCCCCTGATCAAAGGAAGAAGTTCATTAAATTTCTGTGATTAGTGAAGATCTAGGGCAAAGAGCTCACCATGGTCGGAAGAAGCTGAGGCGATGAAATGTTCGATATACGTGAGGCAATGAAAAGTCGTGTGTGTGAAAAATATATATACTTACACAATATATATTGTACACACATATAAGAAAATCTGTAAGTGTGCATATTAATTTGCAAGTGTCAAATCTGTAAGTGTGCATCGCATTAAGGTGTAAGGATTACATAAATTGAAGGTGAGAAAATATACGTGGAAATTAAATTGTAAGGAACAAGGTTATTAATTATTGCGCGATACTGTTTATTAATCGATTATTGCATATAGCAAAGAGAACATTTTTCCACATATTATTATGAAAACTGAGTGTAAGGTACACATAAAGA
>NC_141108.1:14844675-15009675 GCF_041138505.1 Cibotium barometz | reverse complement strand
GAGAGTTAGAGAGTTGCCATAGCTTGAGAGCTCAAGAGCTTCACTCAATAGCTTATGAAAATGGCCAAAACGTCCCTTTTCTTTAACTAACATCTCTTTTATAGAGATGTCACTAACCCTAACCCTAGGCCTCTTTCACACATGGGCGGACAACCCCATAAGTGAGCCTTGCTTAATACACTTAGAACTCTAATTTAGAACCCACATTGGCCTGAAACGATTTACATTGCACGTCGACACAAAAATATGGAAAAATTATGTGCGTCTTTATGTTCCCATGGCTACAATCCCACTCTCTCGCATTAATTGCTTCCTATAATCCGTGTTCCCGTGAGTGTTCCTGTGGAACATTCCCCCCTTCCTAAATCGCGCACGTCCTCGGGCGCGGTAGAAACAAAAGCTGCAAAAAACAATGGAAGACAAGTAAAGTCTTTTATTGAAAAAAAACAAGCAATGACAATCTCACACATGAGCATGCAAGTGAAAGGCCGATTAGAGTTTTAAAGAGTGCTAAAAGAAGCGAGTAAACACTATTCAAAGTGAGACTAAGTGGTAGATAGTGCTATGCAAAGGCATGTGTGCTTGTACACCGCAGGTTATGACCGCAGTCTCAATGTCCTACAAGTGTTTAAGTTATTTCTAAGTGGCAACCCTACTCCTAAATATAAGTTATGGTGATTGGACCTGTCTTTTTTTTTTGTTTTTTGTAAAGAGCAGAAGATTAAAGAGAATTATTATTTTTAGCTTGATAAAGAGGAAGGTTCCATCCAAATGACCCAAGCAATGGCCAAGAGACCTCCACCAAGAGAATCTATAGGCCGCTAAGTATCTCAAGGGCGACAGACTCTTTTCTTTCTTTTTGACATAAGGAGTATCCCATGAAGATGAGGGCATCGGTCTCGAGGACCCATAATGTACCCAAGAGTCCTACCAGCATCTATCAAGGCGATAGAGTCCTTGTAGGTCTTCTTCTTAATCTTTTAGACGTCAATGTTCACCCCATGGAAACCAAGGCATCGGTCCCAAGGTGCTAAAACAACCCAAGGTCCTACCAAGCATTCCACATGGCCGTAGACACATCATGTCTCAAGTCACTTCTATATTTTTTTAAGGCATGTGTTTCGTGAATTTTTGTTTATCGTAGCACCTAGCCCATACCTAAGAGGTAGCTACCACTAGAGATAACTAATATACTTCTAGAGCATAAGAACTTGGCATAGCACCTAGCCCATACCTAAGAGGTAGCTACCACTAGGGATAATATACTTCTAGAGCTTAAGAACTTGGCATACTCCATTGGTATATGTCTTACACCGTCTTCAAATAGAAATACCTTCTACTAAGTCCTCTAAGAATCTAGAAATCACTCGCCACATAGTAACAACTAATTTAAAACTTAAAGCATCCAACTGTTTGTGAGCATGCAAACAATATATGTAAAAGTGAAAAGCACATAAAGAACAAAAGATTATGATTTGAATACACCTGTTGTAGTGCTCGTTGATGTGGCGCGTTTGTCTTGATGAATTGCTGATGTGCAGATTGATTCTTTTACTCTTTGTAGGCATTGCATGTCTCCCCCCTTCCTAATTTGTGTATGCTTGTTGATCTTATTGTGGAGTTGATGAGCTTATCCTTGTATTGGCGGTGGATCCGTGTCCACTTCTGTTGGAAAGATGGTATCAATCACTTCAGGATGCAAGGACAACCCTGTACAAAAGCCGGCCTCTGGAGAAGGTGGTAGAGGAAGGACAACCCTGTACAAAAGCCGGCCTCTGGAGAAGGTGGTAGAGGAAGGAGTGCTTCCTCGCTAAAATATGGCATTGGTTCTATGGGAAGGTTAAGCAGACAATTCTGATTTTGGAATTGCTCAATATAGGTGCTCATAGTAGTGATCCAAAATTGACATGTTGAGGCTGGGGGAAGAAGGGCTTGCAAGATAGGTGGTTGCAAGTCATTTTATGCATGTATCCCTCCATTGTTGTGCTTGAATCTCCTCAGGTAATCTACGTTGATTTGGTCCTCGGTCTGGTACTCTCACATCAAGAAGGTTATGGCGTTGGGGTGTAATTCCCACAATTTGTTTCATTAAGCCCGTGCCATATCGTCGAAAGTACGAGCGGTTTGCCAACAAATGTGTGAAGCTTCCCCTAATACGAGTCGTGCACATTCTTGACAATGTGGAAATGGATGATGCTGTTGATAGAATAAAGTGACAAAGTGATGCCCACAGCAAATTTCACCTAAGGGAGCATAAAAGTACCTAGAATGAGTTTGAAAAGGAGGAGCACTATAACCCCCACGATGTTCAGGTTGAGTACTATCAGGGTCAATGCATGGTGGACATGTATCTCGCCAAGTATCCATCAAGAGGTATCTGGGCATAGAACAATGAAATTTAGAAACTTCAAACTTTATACACTCATATCCATCATTACAATCCCTATAAAAAACAATGTAGTTAAGATCATCTCAAAAAGAACACAATCTTGTAAAGGCAGAAGGAACCACATTAGTAAAAGTGAGACTATTCAAACACTGATCTACCAAAGAGCTTCAATTGTAGTGTTAATGCCTTATCTTTGGTTTTGTGTATGTCCTTCTTAAGAGGTGGGAAGGATAGCAATTGTCGAGGAATTTGAGCAAGATAAGAGGATTTAGGCAGCGAAGTGCTAGAATCTATGCTCAAAGGAGACTCATGTAAAGTTGGATTTGTCTTAGGTACACAAGTTGATGGTGGAATTGTGTAACAAGGAGAAGATGGGACAACTGGTGATTCAATACATGTTTGGGGAAGGTCAACACAAGTAGATTTGTAGGTGCTATCACAACCACCTATCCCATCTCGAAGAGGTTGTGTTGATTTCCTTTGCACCCACTGATATGAAAAACCAAGAGTGGCTTTTGGAATCTTATTGATACACTCTTCTGGCTCTAGCAAACCATGGCATTTGGGAAGCCAAAGTGCTGTTGCATCCTCATAATAGCCTTGTGCTTTAAGAACATGCTTTGGGACCCAATGAGTAACAATATGAGGTTTAGGCTTGGAAAAGATATGCTTTTTAGGAGGTTTAGCAACTAGGCTAGATGGTACAAGTTTGTACGCATCTTTGGGTAGCCAAATTGACAATTCCTTCTTGCCTGGCCTTCTTTGAGCAGTGACTAGAGTAGTTAGAACATGCTAGCCATGGCCCTCATTTGAGGACTCATCGATAGCTTGAAGAGTAGATGTTGAAAGTGGGTTGTGTAAGGTAGAACTACCACCCTTTTGACATGACAAAACTCGTGGAGCAGTAGATCCCAAGATGCAATCAGAATCAATTTGCAATTTGTATTGTCTATTCTTCCAATCTAATGAACAATTGGTAGCACATAACCATGATCAACCAAGAACAACCTCTACCACTGCCTTGGACTCACTAGCCATGATCAACCAAGAACAACCTCTACCCACTGCCTTGGACTCACTAGCCACAAAAAAGGGAACTGACATCTAGTGACCTTGAATGGACATCATAATGACACATTTTCCCTCTATAGGGTTATCTTCACCTGAGAAGCTTTGTAAGTCAATAGGAATGTGCACAAGTGTTGGTTGTCCCAAGGCTACCCATGTGTCAAATGAGAGAACATTATAATCTGCACCAGAGTCAATTAAGGCAGAGACAAAGTAGGCAGTCTCATGAAGATGAAAACACACATGAATATTGAAAGGATCGACATATTGTTCATCAGTAGCCAACTGTAAGGTCAACATAGAGGCCTTGCGATGCTCGTTGGCTTTTGCAACCCTAGCTTTAGCTTCTTCTTGAGCCTGACGTTTAAGTAGGTCATGTGCTTCTTTCCGTGTGTGGACAGCATGCATTTGTTGAAGCATGGCTTCAGTTAATGGTTCATTGTATTTCTTGAGACGACTTCCATTAATGAAATTAGGCATTTGCTCACCTTCTAGTGTCTCTAAACGCACTGCACCACTAGGAGTAAGCTCATTTATCACAAACGGTCCTAGGCCACGTTTCTTGAGCTTTCGCTTATGTTTCTTAAGTGTGTACAAGAGCACAAGGTCCCCTTTTTGAATCGGCTAGTTATTACATTTCGATCATACCATTGCTTTTGTCTCCTCTTCTCGGCATACATCCCCATTACCGCCAATAAGCGGGTCTCAATGCGTTGAGAAAGCTCAGTCTAGTCCAATTGTTTAGCAACTCGTAGAGTAGGTACAAGAAATTCAATGGGAAGAATTGCATCTAGCCCAAAAGCAAGCTCAAATGGGGTTGTGCCCATAGATGTTTTATAGGCTGTTCTATATGCCCAAAGAACTGAGTGCAACTTTTGCTCCCAATCAGTCCTATGTCCCCCTCAACAATCTTTGTGAGTGCTGTGTAGAGAATCTTGTAGTACTCTCAGCTTGACCATTGGTCTGGGGATGATAGGGTGCAGAACGCTTGTGAATTACCATAAATTCTTGAAGTAAAAACTCTATGACCTCATTCACAAAGTGCACACCTTGATCACTAACGATTTCAATAGTAGGTAAGCCATAGCGTGTAAACACGTACTTATACAAGAACTTGGCTGTGGTTCTGGCATCATTTTTTACTGTAGCCTTTGCCTCTACCCATTTGGTCAAATAGTCAGTTAGCGTGTGACGATCTGGAGGTTTAATGGGACCAACAAAATCAATACCCCATTTGGCAAAAGCACGTGTGCTTAACATAGGCCGCAATGGCATATTGTCTTTTGTGATGGGAGGTTTGGTCCTTTGACAATCGTCACAACGTTTTACATATTCTTCGGCATCCATTTGTAAGGTTGGCCACCAAAGCCCAGACCACCTAATCAACTTAGCTGTGGTATTACCCGAAAAGTGTCCACCCCCAACACCTGCATGTGCATGACTCAAGATTTTCAAGTAGTCAGCTTCACATACACACATGCGCAAGTTGCCATCCTTGCCCCTCTTGTAGAGTTGGCCCTCTATCAGCATATAGTTGGACGCTTCAACTTCAATAGCATGCTTTTGATATTTAAGAATTGTTCGATCAGTATGACCATGCTGAAGATAGTCCACAATATACTTACTCCAACTTGGTGTAGTTGAAATTTGGAATAATGTGACATTATGAATTGGTTATTGAGTTTGACATGAAGCACAGTTACGAACAAATTTTTCAACATCCGCATGCATGGTAGGCCACCATTGCCTATCCTGAGTTATACGCCGCACACAAGTAGTAGCTGATGCATGGATTCCACCAATACCCTCATGTGCCCATTCCAAGATCTCCTCATATTGGTCATGGTTAGGTATAAGCCGCAACACTCCATCATTACCCTAACAATATAATCTCCCTGAGATTAACGTGAATGGTCGCCATAGGTCCACATTAGGACAAATAGCCTAAGGTACTCCTTGAATACATGACTCATTAACCGTTGAAAGATTGCAGGTGCATTTGTTAGACCAAATGGCATAAGACGATAGGCAAAGATGCCATCTTCAGTAGCAAAGGCTGTCTTGTGTTTGATCCTTTGGATCAATTGACACTTGATTGTAACCGAAAGATCCATCCAAGAAACTATATGCCTTTTTCCCCGCAACATGTTCCAAAACATGATCCGTGTGATTGGAAGTGGGTAATGATCACGTACAGTAGCTACATTTACCTTCTTGAGGTTTACACATACTCAAAGTTTTCCATTTTTCTTGGGCACCAATACAATAGGGGAGACCCATTCAGTGTGTTCAATCTTATAGATAAATTTTACCTCTAAGAGCTTGTCTATTTCTTCTTTTATCTTTCGTGCAAAATTCTCATTGTAAGTATAAGGATGTTGCTTGGAAGGCTTTGCATCCTCTCGCAATGGAATTGTATGCTGACATATGCTTGGATCAACTCCTTTGAGGTCTTTATAACTCCAAGCAAAAACATCGCGATACTCCTTTATTGTTTGAATTAATAACTTCTCCTCATCTAAGGACAAGTCTGTGGCAATCCACCATAGCGAGGCTCTTTTCTTGGCTCAGCGATATCAAATTTTTTTGCATCTTCTGGACCATCATATGAAACCTCTGGCATGCTTGGCTTTTGTCGCATGGGTTGTTGAAGAACAATCTTCCGATCTTGAAGAGTGTACTGTGTGAAGTTGGGGGGAACATTGAGACCTTGTTCTTGTCCACTTGAGTCATCACTAATTGAATACCATGCGGTGTTGAGCTCTCTTTTGCAATCTTGCATCAGAGTTTTTCGTTCAACCTTTATCTTTGCACTTCCGACACTCTCTTTTGAATTTGTTTGAGACTTGAGTTTTTGTTTTGGTCTCTTTGTTTTTTTGCGATTTTTGCTAACAGTTTTTAGCTTTTCTCCTGGTTGGAATCCATCTGATCGTTTTACTTGGTCTTTGATACTATCTTGTGCTTGGACATAGTATAGATATCCATTCTTTCCTGAGAAGTGAGGTCGGGAGTGTTCATTCTTAAACTCCTCGTTTTCTTTTTGTATTCTCTCACGTCGTTCCCTCTCATCTTGTTTACGAATTCTCTTATGGCTCTTACAACATTTACGTTTGGGTCGGCTTCGAGGGATCTCTACTTGAACCTCCCTTCCTCTCAAGAGTAGGCGTGTCTTTCCTAACTCTTCCTCGGGGATTATCACATCATCATCAAAATGAGAGTCCCATCCATCTTCCTTATCAGCATCATTAGAAAGCAGATTCGAGTGTTAAATCCTCCACTGAGACTTCCTCTACATGCAGTGCTGTTGTGGATGCATCCCCATAGTACAAATCATCTAGAAGGTCACGTGGTTGTACCATTCGTATAGGAATAATGTCATATCCATTTGAGTCACAAAATTGAATTGGCTTAGGTAAAGCACATGTCGATAATGTTGCAAGGACATGACTCCATTCTAGGGGATCAATTAAGTGCTCAGGGAAGGGTTGTGGAATGTATGCCTCATCTGATACACTTCGATTACCCTTAAGTCTCCCAGTGTTGAAATCCTTACATGAGGCTCCACACATCCACAGATCTTCTCGCCCATCTGACAATGTAACTCTTGAGCCCTCAGATGAAGCAGAATCAAACTCATCTATTAGAGACCTTGTTACATCATGATATGAGTGATTCTTTAGGTTGACCCTTGTGATGATAGAATCATGTCGGAGGTACAAATAATTGTATCCCCAATCTTGAATCATTTGAAATTATCGCATGAATGGTCTACCCAATATCACTTCATAGTTTGGATGCTTTCCAAAATCCACTACTGCAAATGTGTGCTCATATTCAATCCCACATGTGGTGACCAATATGTTCTCTAGCAGCCCAATGGGATGTTCTAAGCTTCCATCTACTAGCTGCAAGCGCATCCTGGTACTCCTAATAGCTGGTTTGCCCCACTTTTCCCAAATGGACCTTGTCACAATGCCCACTCCTGCACCACTATCAAGTATTGCAGTTGAAGCTACTTTTCGCACTTCTAATGGGAGGGTAGCATTTCCCTGATTATCCTCATCACAAAATTTTCCTACTTTCTTGATAGGAACTGGCATAACATGCTTTGTCTCAGGGTGTATAGTACATTGATGGTGACCCTTTTGTAGCAATACGTTGGTGGGGAATTGATCTTCTTATATAATACACAGCCTGACATCAGCTTTACAGTTAGTGTCCTTAGCAGGTTCTCAAATCAACCCTCGAGAGAACCATTAGAAGGCAGAGATACACGTGTTGAAATACATCAAAGGTACCATTAAGTATGGAATCACTTTATAAATCGGGCAATTCCTTAGCTAGATTTTGTGACTAAATTTGAGCAGAAGATTGCAATAGTAGGAAATTCAGTTTCTAGTTATTGTTTTGTTATTATTGGTTTGAAATTATATCCTGGATCAATAAGAAGCACCCTACAGTGGCACTTTCTTCTATAGAGGTTGAGTATAAGATGTAGCATGCTTTGCTTCATGTGAAGTAGCCTGGTTAAGGAGGGTCTTAGGAGACATGGGTGTTGCTCAAAAGTGAGTGACAATGTTGTTATGTGTGACGAAACAATCAAAGTTGCATGGCTATTACCAAGAACCTGGTGTTTAATGCTCGCACTAAGCACATGGAAATACTATCTCATTATATGCATGAGCTATTTTATGGATGGAGATGTGGAAATGTGGAGCTTGTCTACTACTTGTCGACGACGATAGAGAATTATGCAAACATTTTCACAAAGGCTCTAGGGAGAGATTTGCTAGAGCACCATCTTCATCAACTTGGTGTTGGACCTACAAGTGAAAATTGAGGGGGAGTGTTGGAAAAGCATTTGCTCATTCCTCATATCATTTTTGCGACTAACATATGTGCTCTATTTTGTAAGGCCCCCTCAGGAGTAGCCATTTTGGTGTGAGCACCCAAGCACCCCAATAGTTCCTAGTTTAGACACTAGATGTGGTAGCCAAGTGTGGCTAGATCGTTAAGAGAAAGTTTATGTAGACTTGGCATTCTACCAAGTAGGATGCATGCTTGTGTGGTCCACTATGTGACTTCTTTAGTGAGTGTTGGACACAAAAAATTGAGGACATGATGTGTTGAGATATCAAGCTTATCTAGTGAGGCGATGGACACTGATGACCCGCCTGGGAGATACGCCCCACACTTACACCACTGGCATGGTTGGTGAGATCATGGGTGATATGCGGCTAGTGGGATGACAGGCTGTGTGACAGCCATTCTAGACTGGCATAGTTATAGCGCCAGCTCATTTAGTTGGGTTCACACTATAGAGAACCCTAGTATGTATTTGGTTGAGTACCTTTTCATATTGTGTGTACTCTTATCTTTGTATATGGTGTGTTGATGAGTGTTGTGTGAAGAAGAAGAAGATTTTCAGCCTCTCACCTTGTGTGTTCTCTTTTAGGGTTTTGTGAGTGTGTGTGTGCTTGCAAGAGCTCAAGCTCTCTTCTCCCCTGCATCTTTTCATGGTATCAGAGCCTAGTTCATGCTAAGGGCTGAGCTGTAAGTAAGAGAAGCACAGGAAGCGGTACGAGGGTAAGAGTTTCATCTACTCTTCCCTATTTGTGTTGGAGACTACACCCTTGTCGGGAGCTCTACGGGAGCCACCGGCAAACAATCTTTGATTGAGGAGCTTTCTTCGCGGGAGTAAAGCTATAGGGCAACTATACTGTCCTATCGGACTTAATTTTTAGAGCCGAAAACGCGTTTCAGGTGCGTTAGGACCTCCGTTTTTTGGAAAGCAGGCGAGTTCGAGCACTGTGGGTAAGTCATCGATTCTTTGCAGAACTCTTAAGAACTGCAGAAAGACAAGTTGGTTGTGCAGACATTGTGTGTGCTGCAAGGAGGTCAAACAGTTGTCATTGGGTGTATGTACGCACATTGAGGTCACTGGATCTGACCTTTGAGTGTAGTACTACAGTACCGCTGTTGCTGCTTCTTCATATTCATCAGTGGAGAAGCATCTTTAACAAAAAGCTTTACGTTCACCTCCATGGGACATTGAATTGCACTCAGCCATGCCAAATTCCTTCAAAATATCTTCTGCATACTTTTGTCGACAGAAATGAAGATTCTATTTGACTCTTGCTAGACCTCTATCCCCAAACAGAAATACATAAGCCCAACGTCTATCCATGATAAACTCTGAACTCAATATCTTCTGTGTCTACTAGATCTTTTGTGTCTACTAGGGATCTTCTCTTCATGGTTCTCCCATCATAATGAGGTCATCTACATATAGGATAATTCTCATGTACCTGCCTTGCTTAGGGAAAATATACAACTTTACATCTGATGGTCATTTAGACGTTTATCGTTGTCTTTGCTCGTTAAATAAGAAATTCAAAACTTGATATATGAGAATAGAGAGTCTACTAATACCTTCTCTTATGATTGAAATCATCCGATCATCCCCAAGTTTTACCTCCTCTTACTCGTACTCTAACTTTTCTCTCTTTCGAAGAACTATGGCAAAGTAGCCTTCACTTGCAGGGCTATGGCCTTCTATTCTTTCTTTAAAAGAAAAGCTATGGAGTAGTAGTCTCTTCCTCATAAAGGTCATAGCAAGCTAGCTTTATTTTTCAAGAGATTAGATAAGAATGAAGGGATATATGCATCTCAAGGTCTAGAATCACCTTGTGGCTACTAGCTGCATTCTTACAGTTTCCCTGTGTAGAGACTTTAACAGAACCAACGAATTGTTTCGGCTATAACTCTCTAATAAAAACTCAAAACATAGCCATGTAACCACTTAAAAGAATTGGAAGGCATCTGTTCTACAAGCCTTCACAAGTAGAATAGGCAAAAATGTCTGTTCATAGCTGCAAACATACCATCTTTAGAAACATGTTGCTTTTCCACCTTTTTTAATATGCATGGACTCTAAATATATAAAAGTACTCTAAATATGATCTCCTATCACCTAAATTCAAATTTCTATTTTTGGAGATACTTATCTCTTAATAGAACTATTCTTGTCTTCTTATTTTTTTTAAGGATTTTTGGAGCTAATATTTTTACTCTATCACTTTCCTAATGTTTCTAGCCTTATTGTCACACTCTTCTCTAAGTGCACTCTCTTTCCTTCTTGAAATCTATATTAAAAGAGACACATACATGGCTTGGGAGGGACCTTACATCTCTTAATAGATCTATTCTTATCTTCTTATTTCTTTTTAGATTTTTGGAACTAATATTTTTACTCTATCACTTTCTTAATGATTCTAGCCTTATAGTCTCTTGGGTAGGATGTTAGGACAGTAGGGTGTCAACCCAATGGTAAATGTTTCCTTCTTGGAAGTTCATGCATTTCATGGCTCAGCAAAAGAAGCAGTGACAGTTGCACACTTCCAGTTGTGAGGTGGCTGAGTACAGGGCAACATTCACAGCTATTGTGGAGTGTGTATGGCTCCATCGTCTATTTGGAGATATTGGTATTAGATAGCCATCTTCTACCACCATTTTCACTAACAGCAAGAGTGCATTAGTAGCCGTACGATTTTTCATGCAGGGAAAAAGCACATTAATGTGCATTATCATTATGTTAGGAAGAGGCTCCATGTAGGAGAGAGAGCCTTGAATTATGTGCCTACATAGGCCAATGTGGGCAAATGGGTTTACCAAGGCTCTTTTGAGAGAAAAGTTTAAAGATTTTTGCAAAGCTTTAAACTATGAACACACTCTAGTGTGTTGGGCACGTTAGCCCTAGGACTACAAGTACTTTGTACTCCACACATTTCTTATCATTCTACTAAGTAATTCCAGCTATTAAATCTCATCTATCTTGCTCTTTGAGCTTGATACAAATGTGTGTGACTGTGTGTGCGTGTGTGGCTGTGTGTGTGTATGTGCAAAGCATCTACTCCCCTATCCAACATGGGTATAGACTTGAGTAATACCTCTAAAAATGATGTCTTTTGTAGAGATATCACCAAGCTTAGGTAGCTCCTTCATGCCTCATTCACAAAAAAGATTAGGACTTTAGAGTCTTAGGGATTTCTAAAAAGTTAGGGAAGGGTTTAGACATCTCCTCCATGCCCACAAGATAATCATTTCCAAAAAGATTAGGACTTTGCAGCTTCTCAGAGATTTCTAAAAAGTTTGGGAAGGGATCCTTATACATAAATAAGCTTTGTAAGATTTCTTTCACATATATACCACCAAAAGTATTCTTTTACAGACCTATGGTGATCCACCCTCTTCTTGTGGATCATCCTGCAAAACGAAAGGTTATTGGGTTTGGAAGGTCAAGTACAAGTATGGCGATACATTGGATATTACAAGGTAAGGCTCATGGGTGAAGGGTTTTACACATGTCAAAGGGTTTGAATTTCATGAGACATTTGTCCCCACAACTACATTGACCACTATTCATATAGTACTTACCTTGGCCGCTCATAGGAAGTGGCCAGTATTGTAAATGGATGTGAAGTTAGCATTTCTGAATGGCCATGTCAAGGAGGAGGCTATGGTGGCACAACCACCCAGGTTTGAGATTTCCTATTCAAAAAATAAAGTTTTCTATAAGGTATATATATATTTTGTTTTTCAATTATATATCCTTCTTAGGGGCCGTCTTCTCTATTAATTATTAATAATGATCTATTTGATTGATTTACTAGGTTAAAGTTTTTATTCTTTTAAACACGAGCATATGCCTTAATAAAGAATGTCTTATATCACAATCTCAAGTTGAAATGCTAATATCTTTATGAAAGGGTTGTTTTCTTAAGAAGGTAATGTGGATTCTAGTCCTATAGTTTAGTTGAGTAAATGGATTGTTATCTTGGTTAAATTAAGATACATGTACAACTTCTCCCTACCTTGACGCTGCCCTGTTCTTGTGCTTGTGTAGCCGGATGGCGAAGACGTTAGTAGTAAGGCCCAGAGTTGACCCATGATATCCCTCATACCATTGGAAGAATGAGGTTCACTGATTGAGGCAAGTGATTGTGATGCTGTCTAGTTCTGAGGGCCCATGCTAGTGTGGTGAATAAGCCCACCTGTGCATAGACATCCCTCTGAGGGGCAGGAGGATCGAGCGACGGATCCTGAGGGGACGATAGGCCGGTTTGAGTTCTCACACAGTAGTCGACGATGAGGTGTATGGTCCCATAGAGTTTTGCCCAGCATGTAGAGGCTGGAAGGCCGAATTCTAGATCATCGGCAGTATAAAGGAAAAGAATAAGAGAGCCAATTTGGCTTGTATGGAATTTATTCTTGTATAAACTTTTTTTCTATAAATCTTGTCCTTGGCATTATTATATTGTGGAAAGAGATTGTTTTAACAAACCTTGTGAAAGGGTCTTAATTAAGGAACATGTTTATTTATATCAAACAGTGTGGTAGGATTAATTAGAAAATAAATTGACGTGTGAGTAGGGTGGAAAGTGGGAGAATGGAATGCCCCGACGTCACCATCTTACGGGCGGGTGGACCCAATTAGCCGGGTAGCTTTCCAACAAATTAAGTGAAAGCCCTACGCTATATAAACAGGTTCTCGGGCAACTCTATTCTAGAAGACTAGGCCAGTGGCTGTGCCTTGCATGGATGAGGAAAAAAGCGTTGTCTCTCTCGAGGAATCAAGATTAGTAGTTGCCCAAATTATGATCAATTACCCTATGGGTGATTTGATTTTTAGAAGATCACGCTTCCTCTGCAGGATAGGACTAGGTCTTACCTACAAATCGTATCCTTGAATCTCTACATGGTTAAGGTGTCGACGAGTAGGAAATTTTCTCCAAGTTAAGACTCAGTAGACTATCTTAAGTGTTTCCCCTATTTTGGAATGGGGGAACCTTACAAGAGATAAATATCTCCAAAGATAGAATTTTGAATTTAGGTGATAGGAGGTCATATTTAGAGTAATTTTACATATTTAGAGTCCATGCACACTAAAAATATGGAAAAACAATGAGTTTCTAAAGATGGAGCGTTTTCGGCTATATACAGACATTTTTACCTATTTTACCCATGTTGGCTTGTAGACTAGATGCCTTCTGGTTCTTTTGACTGGCTACAAGACCATATTATCAGAGAGTTATGGCCAAAACAATTTGCTAGTTCTGTCAAGGTCTCTACACAAGGAAATTGTAAGAAGGCAGCAAGTAGCCTCAAGGTGATTCTAGACCTTGAGATGTATATATATATCTTCATTCTCGCTCGTGCATACACTTAGATGCTGGTGGAGTCCTCACACACATCATTTTCAACAGAGTCGCTGTAATTATGCGGAGTTAAGGTAAAAATTTACTACTTAATTACGCATTATTTTGTCGACTTTGCATTAAAACTATTCTCTAATTAAGTAAATACTCTCATATTAACTTCCTTATGCGAATTAGTGATTGAATAATCTTAATTTCTGAAATCGTTTTAGAAATTGACATTTCTTTTTAATTTCCCACTCTTTTATGCATGAAATTATGTAAATTTTACTCCATAATTACTCTATAATTAGTAAAATACTTAGGACATTATGAATAAATCAAGTTAAGCTAAATTATGCAAAATCATAGAATTTGATTTAATCCCACTCTAATTCATTTTATTGCACTCTTAATCATGCATTTTTGGCCCGAATTGTATAAATTTGACTTGGGAAATTAAGCACGCTTTAGATTAATCACATCTTTGCATAAATTCTAGAAATTTAATAGTAAATAAACCCTCCATTATTTTCTATAATTTATTAGGATAATTTAGCTAAGTTTTAAGCTGAAATGGTTATTTTTAGTCTAAAAATTAGATTCCAATATTGAAAAATTAGGAAAAAATAAGGAATCAGGAATTCATGCTAAAAATTTAATTATAGAACCCTTATGCTTAATTTTTGAGCTAGTATTTTAATTACTAAGTGTTTTTCAACCATTCTAGCTTATTTCAACTCTAGAACATGACTTAGTTTTAAGAAAATTGCTTAAAATTACATTTTTTCTGCTAAAGTAGGCATTTAAAGGCTAAAATTTAGCAAAATTGAAGAAGGAAACAAATTAGCATTACTAAGTCACTTAAAGATGTCACTTTTTGCATAAAATTTGTCTCATTGAAGCCGAATTCTTAGCACATGCGTGTAGCATTAGGTGCACTTTTTTTTAATCTTATGAGTTTTCAAGTCATGGCACCCAAACATGCACGCAAGGATGCGAGTAACATTGCGGGACCAAGCAACGTCCTCGCCCGTCGAACCAAGAAACGTCTTTGTTGGACCAAGTAACGCCAAATTCTTAGCACATGCGTGTAGCATTAGGTGCACTTTTTTTTAATCTTATGAGTTTTCAAGTCATGGCACCCAAACATGCGCGCAAGGATGCGAGTAACATTGCGGGACCAAGCAACGTCCTCGCCTGTCGAACCAAGAAACGTCTTCGCTGGACCAAGTAACGCTGTCGTGCTAGGCACTGCCGCCGTCGCTATCAATATTGTCCAAGCTGGAAATGCTCTTTAAGTTTTGCATAGACCATTGCATTACGTGACCTACTAAGATTAGGAAGTCCTACACAGAAACTTGCCTACTAAAAAAGAACAAGAAGGGTGTATCGTCCATGAAACAACGACAAATGCCTTCATAAAGATTGTCTTTTCGCAATCTCAAGTTGAAATACTGTTTTCTCTTGTTTACTGTGAATGTGATGGAATTGTATTTTCTCTTGTTTGATTGGCTAATCACCAATCTTATGAGGTTCGATTGGTTCTTGCCAATCGATCGGTTGTCGTTCGCGCTGGTCTACCCTAAAGCGATCCTCCCGCTTTGGGGGAACAACCCACTAAATGCTTGGAGTTGGACCCATCTAGGTGGATGAGCTGTTTGCTTTCGGCGGGTGCGAGGGGACAAGTGGTGCAAATAAAAGCTAGCTAAGGGGAACACCCCTCGAGGGGGTAGGTGGGACTCAGTGGGAGCTCTGAGTTTTAAACGTCACCCGCCACGCCGAGGATGAGGGAACTGGGGACCCACTTAGTAGTCCTCACCAAGCGGGTGAGTGATGTTCAGAGTTCTAGACCCCTCTAGGAATAATTGCTACCGCAGGAACCATGTCACCCATGTTGGTTGCAAGGGTTGCCTGGAAGCACGTGAATAATGTAATGAGTAAGTGATAATGTAATGATTAAGTGATAATGTTATGATTGTGTTTGAAGATCCATTTGTTTTGAACTATTTTGGAAGAAGTGTCTTAATGAATCAGTGATGGGAAATAATTAAAGAACCTAATTTTATATGTTTCACAGTGTGGTAGGACCTAATTAGATAACAAAAATGATTGGGTGCGGGGGTGGAAAGCGGGTGGATGGATTGGGTGCGTGGGTGGATGGATGGCACCATCCTATGGATGGGTGGACCTGATGAGTCGGGTAACTTTCCAACATAATTATTATTTATGATCCGTAATAGAATAGCGCCCAAACAAGTCCATTTTAGGAGAACGAGCTAGTGGTCGTGCCTCATAAAGAAAAGAGGGAAAAGGTGTTAGCTTCCATGAACCAAGTGTGAACTTGTTCCATCCTCGATCATGCACATTGAGTGCCGTTTGATCAAAGGAATAGATTCCTATTAGAATAATTACATTTTCCCTACTGTGAGATAGAGTTAGGTCCCTTCGTTTGCTCGTATCCTCGTATTTCCAAGAGATCGAGGTGTCTTCAATAGAAGACAAAGGGGACTTAGCTACCTATCAAAAGGATCCCCTTAAGCCAGCTAGGGCGGGGACCTTACAATTGGAGATATTTATCTCTTAATAGATTTATTCCTATCTTCTTATTTCTTTTAAGATTTTTAAAATTAATATTTTTACTCTGTCACTTTCTTAACAATTCTAGCCTTATAGTCTTTCTCAATTAAAGTTCTTCTTGAAACCTATATTAAAAGAGAATCGTTACATGGCTTGGGAGGGATCTTATAGTAGTCAAGCATAAAGAAGACACATTGGTATAAAACAATGCAAAGTCTTGAATGCCTTGAAGGTAACAAAAGACACAAATCACTGCTTGCCATTGTCGAGTGCCAGGGCAATGCATGAGTCTACTCAAATGTGACACTACATATTGAATATCAAGATGGGTAATGCATAGATATATAAGGCATCCGATAGCCTGCTGAGACAAGTGGCAACATCAAAAGGCTCGGAAGAGTTCTCAAGTGATAGTTGTAATCCCAGTTCCATAGGAGTAGAAACAGATTTATAATTTATCATTTGGAACCATTCTAAGAGCTTCTCAATGTATCTTCTGTGAGATAGCATAATGCACCCCTCAACTGGTATAAATTGAATACCCAGATAATAATGCAAAAGCCCCATGTCTAAAACATCAAATGCATGATGTAATTCAACAACAAAAGCTGAAATTTTCCCCTCATCACTCACGGCTAGTCACGAGCAAATCATCCACATAAAGCTTCAAGATTATGAAATCATCCCCTTATTTATGAACATAGAGGGTACTCTTGGTAGGACTATTCTCTCAAAACCATGAGAGATCAAGTAATAATGCAGGAATATTTTGATACCAAGCACGAGGGGCCATTTTAAGACCATAAAGTGCTTTACGCAATCTTCATACCTTATACTTTGCATCTTTTTGAACAAAGCTAGGAGGCTGTGATACATCAACCTCTTCTTGCAAATCACCATTTAGAAAGGCCAACTCCATTTTCTATCGATTGTACCTACATGTAAATCATCTCTGAGTTCCATGCTTTTTGATGAAGCAACACAAATGGATCTATTACAAGATGAGATAGATTCATGATCTTGACATTGTTTTTGTAATTATTTACCTTCAAAAGTTTTTAACTATTTTTTTTCAAACATAGATTTAAGGGTTCCGATGGATGTTTTTTAAAATTATCATCATTTTCTTCCCTTGAGAAGCTCAAGGGTAGTTGTGTTATCAGTTGAGTTGACTGTACATGGGGTGTTATTGACCCAACTCCCTCCAAGGATGATTGTAACTTTGGTCTCACCTGTGGGAACCACATAGAACTTACAAGCCAAAGGGTTAGAGATAGTATGTACCGTTTGTGTAAAAGACCCAAGGCTTTGTATTCATTTTTTGCTAGGCATCTGAATTTTGGCATGAGCACTCTGAGCACTCTGAAGAGATGGTTTGACTAGGAAGACACATGTTTCCCATGGCAAAAGATTATGGCTAGCTATTGGGATAGCAAGGCATGCTTTCTTTACATATTTTTACCAAAGGGGAAATCCAACCATACCTGAAGGGTTACAGTTTTATGTTGGGGAGCTGCACTCACACTCATTGTTTAAAGAGAGGCAAAGGGCTTGTAGAGTTCATGAAGGTACTTGTAGGTTGGGACCATAAATGTCGTTCCTTGTTGTGATTTGGGAGTGTATTGATTATAGTTTGCATCCAGTCTTGGGCAGCTTTGTCATCTGATAGAAGTGACTGTGTATGGCTCCTACTCTTCATTAAGGATTTGTGGTGACAACCTTGGCAAACAAAGAGATCGTTAGTCTTGGATGTGGTTATAGAATCTTCTACGGAGTGACCTTTCATCATGGGATGTGCCTTTCATGTATATAAGTTCATGTTGAGTGTTCGATCCCATTTGTGGAGGTAGACATGATATGTGTCCTAGTCATGGACCATTCGTGTGAGTCTCATGAAGGGCCTTCCCAAGATGCTGCCATAGCCACCGTGAGTAAAGTCCATGACTACAAATGCGTGTTTGAAGCTCATGTTAAGGACTTTAAGTTTTTCAATAGTTCAAAGGGTTTTGTGGTTGTCTTGTCTGTTAGCCTTATCACCAATTTGGCATCATCATCTAGGGTGGTTCTTCCCATTTTTCCCAGCAGTTCCTTGTGAAGATGATGCTTATGTTTCTTGGCTCAAAAACTTGAACTCAAGATGCAAATTGAGGCAAAGGTTGTTATTGCCCTGCTTCTAGAGAGGATTCCGAGATTATAAGATTCATGATTATGCAACCGACTACTCTAGATATGTGCTGTAAGTTGGTGATTGAATATGAGGATAAGATGCTTGAGGTGCCGCAATTGGAAGATGCCAAGGCAACTTCCATAGTAGCAGCATCACGAGTATCTAGTCATCAGGACGCGGGATCTAAGAACAAGCAAGTTGGCAACATGACAGTCAAGGAACTTAGTAATGCCATCTTGGAGAAGTTAAAGGTTAGGGATGGGAGAGAAGCATCATGGAATACCCATCTCTACCCCTTGGAGAGAGAGTTGATTTGGTGCTCTATCTATAGATAAAATCATACGAGCACCGAATGCCCTCACCTAAGACCAAGGTGGTTACTCTATTGTGCTCATTGTCAGACTAGGAAACCACGACACTGCCATATATAGATACCCAAGGATCCAGCCTTTAGCACAACTACCAGCACCCAGAGTGCCTCTAGTCTTACCAGAACCACCCTTGCAAACCAATGTGGCTACAAGATAGTCAAATACCTCCTACTTACCAAGAGGAATGTTCATACTTCAGAACATGTCACCACTTGTCCTACCACCACAGCCTCCATAGCCTAAGATCAACTAGGTGTTGATTGAGGAGCCCTTGGAAGAAGGAGACGCCATGCGCAAAGTAGAAGTCAATAATGACTACTACGAGGAACCCACATAGATTACATTGGAGTATTATGTCTTACAAAATATCATCAAGTACTAGTGTTTGAAACCACGGTATACATGAAAGGAAAAGAAATAAACTCAACTATGAGAATATCATCAAGTACCAGTGTTTGAAACCACGGTATACATGAAAGGAAAAGAAATAATTTCAACTATGAGAAGTGGACCCATATCTTGTTTTCATTGTAATAGACCTCATCAAGTAGCGGAGGGTCCTCTAAAAAATGTGGGCAATGCAGCCAAACTCAGCCGATCACAGTGCAGACAAACACCATGCCAACACTTTCATGTGTTAAGTGTGGTGTTGATCATTTGATCAAGGACTACCCATACCGCATCATCAATTGCTCTGCTTCTACTTCTAACCATGCCACCATCAGGACTATAAGTGCGTAGCTTGGAAATATCACACCACGGATTGTCCTGACACATTCATAAGTGAAACAAGGGGACAAGGAAGAACCATGGAGGTATTGCAACCACTAATATTGGAAGAAGGAGAAGAGTGAAAAAGGTGGGCAAGGGTGATACCATGGTCATAATTCAGGATGGATCTGAGGAAGATACCATTGACACCGAATCCACCCAATCAAAGGAAGGAGATGACCAAGTGTCAAAACCAAATGAGCAGCCAAAAGAGAGACAAGCAACCCCCAATGGTGTTGGAGAATATCCAAATGCTGAAGAAGAAATAAGGAATCTTAAGGAAGTTAAGGCCCTTGTTGAGGAGTGTCAACGCAGCCATGAAGCCAAATCGAGGGCTAACAAGGCTAGGGATATAGTTTATCCATGAAATGAGCTGTTTAAAGAAAGGAAGTTGGATGTGCCTACTCCAATTCTAGAAGAGTTCGAAGAAGGGACTCATAGTGGCAAGAATGTTTGAGGAGGCAGATTAAGATTTGTCGATCCATTAATTCCCTAGGATTGAATATTAGACAAACATGTGGAAGGATCCCTCACTTGCCACTAGAGAACCTAGAGACATAGGCAGTCTCTCAAAAACAATATTGTCTAAAACCGTCAAAATGTCTCTTGGACCATCGTTATGTAACATGCCAATATTATGAGTAGATGTCAAGGATTGGGTAGAAGGAAGAATGAACCTAATGTCCAATACAGAGGAGAGCCAGTCACCTCTAGCAGAAAAGAACCTAGTGCTTGAGAAAGGGGGAGCACCCAGATTCATCAAAATACTTGTCAACCAATTGGGCCGGTATTATGAGAGAGTGAATGCCACAATCCCAATCCACCATAACGGGTGCCAAGCACTTGCTATCCTGGATGGAGGTGCGGGTGTAAGCATTATCGCAAATTCTAAAAATCGATCTACATACTACGTGGAAGGCACACCCCATGGAAGGGAAATTCTTTGGAGATGATTCGGTCATCACAGAACAAACCACATCCTTACAATTATGCCAACCAGTTAAGGAGAATTCATGGGAAGAGGAAGAGGCCAAAATGTATGAGTCGCTTCCACCTTAGAACTTTAGTGAAAACTGGATGCATGTGCTTGCCACCATAGATGTGTTTCCCCCTAGAGGAACCAAGTATGTTGAATCAGGAATCATTCCCACCACCTGAGTGCGTATGGTAAATGTGCAACCAAGAGAAGAGGAAATAGAGGATGAATCCTTTAACATAGAAGGGTCTAGATCGCAACATCACCAAACTCTTCAGGAAGTGGCAAAAAAGAGGTATATCTCTTGACAAAATGCCATGTTATGCAGAAAACCCATGGATGCCCAGTGGTGGCTAAGATATCTCGAAGTCACAAAGTGCACGAGGAGTTCTCTAAGAATTGGGGTGAGGAATTGAGTAAGATAACCTTGGAAGGAAAACAAGAAGAGAAATCAATGCTTCAAGAGCCTAATACATCTAAACTCACCAAGGCAAGACAAAGAAAACGAAATAAGGCTCTGGCTGAAGTCAAGTCAAGAGAGAGGCAAAGAAGGCAATGGCTCAGATAGAAGATGATGAGGATGACAAGCCAGACTTCCTCTTGGTGCCGGACCATTTCAAAACCTAGACCATTGATGAGCGAAAAGTGGTCTAATTGATGGCTAAAAGGGTGAAGGAAATGGCTAATCCACGTCCTACGATGGTCCAATGAAAGTTAAGGAGGTAGACATTTCCAGGGGAGGATACCAAACCTGTCTACATTGCTAACAACTTGAATACAGCGGAGCTGAAGAAGAAGAACTCATTGCTCTCCTCAAAGAGTTCAAGGATTTTTTTTTTTGCTTGGAAATACAAGAAAATGAAGGGTGTACCACCCAAGGTGGTTCAACACACTATCCCAATCATGGAAGGATTGAGACCATCCAGACAAAAACCATATAAGATGAATTCAAAATATGTAGCAAATGTAAAGGAGGAAATTGATAAAGTCATCGCTGTGGATTTCATCTATGAGATTGAGCACACAGATTTGCTTTCACCAATCGTGATTGTGCCAAAGAAGAAAGGAAAACTAAGAGTCTATGTTGATCTCAAAAAGGTCAATGCAGCCACCAGGAAAGACCACTACCCCACCACTGCCATATATGGTACTTGTATTAGAACGGGTAGCAAGCGAGGAAGCCTACATCTTCTTAGATGGGTTTTTAGGCTACAATCAGGTATCCATAGCACCAGAAGACCAACACAAGATGGCCTTCAACACGATGTGGGGGACCTATGCTAAGGTTATGCCTTTTGGCCTCACCAATGCAATGACTGATGTGCACGACCTTCAAGGACTACTTGCAAAAGTGGCTAGAGGTATTCATTGATGATCTATGTGCACACTTATGCAAATGACCACTTGGCTTGTTTAAGGAAGGTGTTTGAGAGATGTTGATTATATCGTATATCCTTAAACCCTTTAAAGTGTCAATTCTGGGTCAAGCACGGTGTAATCTTAGGGCACATTATGTCAGAATGGCATTTCCACTGATGAGAGCAAAGTGAAGTTGATCTTGGAATTACCCCGACCAACAAACTACAAGGGTGTACAACGGTTTATGGGACACGTTGGGTATTATCAACGATTCTTCATATTCTATGCTAAAATTGCCAGGCCATTGTATAGATTACTCATCGTCTTTGAATGGACTGAGGAATGCCAAAATGCATATGATAAGTTGAAGAAAGCATTGGCTATTGCACCAATTCTGAGACCACCCAACTAGGATCTCTTATTCCATGTGCACATGCATCAAATTTTGCTATAGGATGCGTATTGGCGCAACTTGGGGAATTCAAATTAGATTACCCAGTTTGTTTTGCCAGTCGACAACTAAACAATGCAGAGGTAAATTACACCACAATTGAGCATGAAGGGTTAGCCATGGTTTATGCTATTAAGAAATACCGACATTATTTGTTGGCCAACAACTTTGTATTCTTTGTTGATCACCAGGCCTTATTATATCTAGTGAATAAGCCATGCACCACGGGGAGAATCACACGATGGTTGCTTCTACTCCTAGAATTCAACTTTACGGTCATTGTAAGAAAAGGATCACAACATGTGTTAGCAGACCATATGCCTAGAATTCCGAATGAAGACCTTGTAATTGTTGGCATTGATGATGATCTCCCAGATGCATGTCCTTTCAAAATTGATATGGTGCTTGAGTGGAGTGAGGAAATATCAGAATACCTAGCTCATGGTTTCCCACAAGATCGACCTTTGAACAAGGATAAGATGTGTCGGCTTATTAAGTTGGTTGCACCATATCAATTGATTACCGGAGAACTATATAAGTTGGGCAAAGGTGATATCCTCAGGAGATGTGTGCGAGAAGATGAGTTAGAAGATGAGTTCGTCATTAATTAGAAGAAGTACACTCCAGAATAGTCGGAGGACATTTTGCCGGGAAGAAGTTATAGCTTGCAAAGTGCTTCAAGTCCAGGATTATGGTGGCCTACGTTATTTGGAGATGCCATAGAATTTGTGAAAAGATGCAAGGAATGCCAATGCTTTGCTATTGTGTAACAAAAGGACAGGATGCCACTTACCCCTATAATTGTGAGACAATTGCCTTTGAAAACTGGGGTATTAATTTTGTTGACCTATTAGTCCAGCAGTGCATCCGTTCATAAGCCCGTTATGTGTTCGTGGCCACGGATTATTTCACTAAGTGGGTAGAGGCTCGAGGCTCTAAAAGAGTTGATGCTCAAACTACGACCAAGTTCTTACATGAACAAGTCATTTCCAGATTTGGCTTCCCACTGGAATTAGTCCATGACCGGGGTTCACATTTCATCAACAATGAGGTGATTGAACAGTTACTCACCGGATTCCTTGTAGTCCATCGAATATCATCACCTTATTACTCACAGGCAAATGGCTAAGCAGAGAGCACAAACAAAATTTTATGTGCTATCTTGACTAAGACCTTAGAAGTGAGTGTCACACGAATTGGAAACACAAGCTAACTCTACAGCAGCACTATGGGCCATCGTATAAGGTAGCAAACAACGGGATACACTCCCTTTCGTATAGCTTATGGCATGGATGCAGTAATGCCTATGGAATTTTTAGTTCCAAGCCTGTGTATTGCAGTACAGGAAAGGCTTATAGAAAATGTGTTAGCCGAGAGGTTGGTTGACTTAGAAAAACTCGATGAAACCGGGTTGATTGCATTGCATGGGCGTACAAAAAACTACAAAGAAAACATTGGTTTGACCATAACCTTAAACACACAGAACTAGAAACAGGGGACCTTGTCCTCATGTATGGTGTTGGAGGCACCAAGAAAAAGAAATTCAAATACAGAGCGTTAGGGCTAGAGTGTCCGAAATCACCCCTCACGGGTCAACCCTAATTGAAACCATCGATGGTGTAGAAATGGAGGGATATATCAATGGAAGCAAACTCAAAAAATATTATGGACCCTTGACCCAAGAAATGCTCACATTAGAGCATCTTCTAAAATAAAAGAAAGAGCCAGTCAAGGAAAAAATCAAACAAGCTCAAGAGGAAGCCAAGGCAAGGAAAGCCAAAGCAAAACATAGACTCCAAGGGGAGAATGCTACATGTGAACGTGGCTTCACTCACAATGCTTGACAAGGATGATCTAGATATTGAACCTTCATGACTCAGTAGTATAAATGTCTCTACAAAGGGTAGTCACATGACGAGCATCGCATTGATTGATATACGGGCTTAAGTCATAACTTGATTTCCCACCATGAGACATGGGTAGCTCTAAACAAACCCCCCCTAGAGATAACTAATGCACAAGTTCGCAGTGTGCATGTATCTATTCTATAAACAATGGGATTTTTGAATGTTAACATCTCCATAAAAAATAATCCCTTGGTCGGGAAGGTATTTGTTATGCCTGCAGGAACCATGGAGGAAGAGGACATGATTCTTGGATGATCCTGGATTTGTGCCAGTAAATGTCACATCCAATGGGCAAAATGGGAAAGTACAACTCAACGATGGCAAAGAAACCATCAACCTCCCATTATGGAGTCCATTGAATAAGGGAAAACAGACAGTTACATGTGACATGGAGCCACTAATGCCAAGCAAAGTGGACGAATCAACAGAACAGGCGTCCATGTCAAAACATCATCCCCAATCAAGAGAACCACAGAAAAGGCAAAAAATGTATCTAGTCATACAAAAATGGGTTCCCAAGACCCAGCTTCAAGCCCAAGGATACTATGATAAGGACAAAACCTCGTGGGTGTCAAAGTAGGAGAGAAAAACCTACAGGCAAGAGACAAAGGAAACAATCCAAGGAGTGGAAGCAGCAACCCAAGTGTGCCCAAACACCACTCGACATTCAAAAGCGGTGGGTCAAAAAAGACTTACTAATAGCACAGGGCTACTATCAAGGAAATGCAAAGGTATGGGTACAAAAAACAACCCAAGATCCAATGCTGTGTATCTCCAGAAGAACAGAAGAGAGCCATAGGCATAGGCAGAATCAGGTTCCAGCTAAATTAAGTATCGAGGCAGCAACAAATTGGTCTGGAAGAAAATCGCTGAGTGTTACAAGAAGATACTAAGAAAACATAACCAAGCAAGCCCCAAACTCAAGCGACTACAAAAACCATTAGTGCTCTAGGTGATATGGTCTAGACCTCGATGTCAATGTCGTGTTGAGATATGGTGTTTTGGTTATGGTGGTTATGATGATTTGATTGAGATTGCTAAGAAGATCAATTGTGAGTGATGTCTAAGTTAGTGTTGGGAGTTGGCTGACTAGGGAACAGAGGGTCAATTGAGGGGGGTCAACAATGGTCAGTTAGTGTCAGCAGCATCTAAGTGTCATGATAAGTTAGCTGAAAGTGTACAAGGGTAAAAATAAGACTTTTGAGCTAAGAGGAAGCCATTTAGGGTCAAATCTGATAGCCAGAAGTCTATCAGAGTCAGACAAAGTTTTGTGAGCTAAAGGAAGTCAAACAAGGTCAGCTAGAGGTTAGCTGATGTTAGATAACATGCTGTAGTGCTGAATCATTGCAGGATATAAGGCGTTTGAGAGTTTGTAAGTGTCAGAGGACACAGAAGTTTAAAGGTCTAAAGTCAGCTGAGTCAGAGATTGTTGAGATATCGAGCCCATCTAGTGAGGCGGTGGCCACTGACCCGCCTGTGGGATAGGCCCCACACTTACACCACTGGCATGGTTGGTGAGATCTTGGGTGATATGCGGCCAGTGGGATGACAGGCTGTGTGACAGTCATTCTAGAGACTGGCATAGTTATAGCGCTAGCTCATTTAGTCGGGTTCACACTATAGAGAACCTGTGTATGTATTGGTTGAGTACCTTTCATATTATGAGTACTCTTATCTTGTATATGGTGTGTGAGTGTTGAGTAGAGAAGAAGAAGATTTTCAGCCTCTCATCTTGTGTGTTCTCTATTAGGGTTTTGTGAGTGTGTGTGTGTGCTTGCAAGAGCTCAAGCTCTCTTCCCCCCTGCATCTTTTCATGGTATCAGAGCTTTGTTCGTGCTAAGGGCTGAGCTGCAAGCAAGAGAACCACAAGAAGCGGTACGAGGGTAAGAGCTTCAACTACTCTTCCCTATTGTGTTGGTGACTACACCCTTGTCGGGAGCTCTATGGGAGGCACCGGCAAACGGTCTCTGATTGAGGAGATTTCTTCGCGGTATTAAAGCTATAGGGCAACTATACAGTCCTATCGGACTAAAATTTTTGGGCCGGAAACGCGTATTAATTAAGGGAAGCACATGCCACGTTCCAGGGTAAAGAAGAAGGGTACACTTATTAGATCCAAGAGCTCAAGGAAGCACGTGTTGCCTCGCCAACAAAAGGTGGCTAGCCTACATATAGAAAGAGAACAAGTGAACAAGGCACACATAGAGAAGCTCAGAGATCTCAATGAGCTTATCAACACCAAGACACAAGAGATGAATCAAATGTTGGTAAAGCCACCAAGAAGTTCTTGATGAGCATGTGAACCAGCAACTCCAATGCACCTAAGCCTTGGCACAAGACCTCCAATAGGTCAACGAGGCTCAACCTCAAACCACAACCCATCGCATAGCCAAAGATGAAGCCGAAAGATGATACATGAAGCTAGCAGCTGCTTGGGAGGTCTGGGAGGTAGCCATCTCAGCACTCCTTAATGACAAAGACTCCATGATTCAGGAACTCGAGCAAAGGATCGCACTCCAGCAATGACCTCAAAGGGATGATCAACCTAAATGAACTACGACAACTCATCGACCAAGCTTCGGAGATAGGTTCATCATTTCCACTGACTCCTTGGGCCCCTCCTCAGACTCTCACTTTGTTTTTATCTACACTAACCCTCTCTCTTCTTCAATAAAAAATTAACCTAACTGACAACCTCAATTTAGGAGACCTAACACTAATACATCAGAATATGGAAAGAGATGCAGATCCCACCTGTAAATGGGAATCCTTAGAGGGGATCTATTACTTATCGAGCCGAAATTTTCTTCTTTCCATTACACCCAATAGTGCTCAACCTTTGTAGTTGGTGTCGAGTGCTACAACAATCGGCCATCCTGGATGACAGTGTTGATAAACTCGACCTGTTTATCCCAGATGACATACCATTAATACTGGCCAACTACGAAATTGTTGCACATAGCTACCAATGGATAATCAGCCAAGGGTGGATTGAAGTTTATAATACTCATTCATCAACATCTAAATCTGTCTGAATCAACATCATATCATCCATATGGTATTATAAAACTATATAAAAACGTCCATAAACACCTGGAGGCAATGCTCACCACACTGTGGTTTATAATTTTGATAAAGAACATACTAAATATCCCAATATAACCACAGAAGAAATCCTCAACCTCCAAGAATTTATGAAAACTAACAAGCCTGTCCAACCGCCACCCAATTCAAGAGAGGGACAAGAAGAAACACTAGGATCCTCAACATTTGTTACTTATCGAGTGTTTGCTTCCATCTCCAGTAAGCTACTAAATCCCTTTCCTAGTGTAACTCCTACTAACAAAACTGAGGTTGATCGTATCTTCTCTCACTACTCTTCTACCCTAGTTCATATTCCCACTAACCCTCTCGCCCCCAGGGAGTTGCCAGCAACAACTCTATCTCCACCACGGTAGCTCGAAGAGGTACGTGATTTTCCCCCTCAAGATGACATACAAGCTTTTCCTCATACAAATGTTATTGAGTCTTTGTCCGATGCAGAGTATGAGGGCTTTCGGGCATGCAATCCCCTCTTGAAGCCTAAACTGATGTTCAAAGTGTTGATGCAAATCACACCGTTTGAGCCTAACGAAGAATCATGCCGGATGCTTACTCTACCATGGAGTCACAACCATATGTACCATACCCTCTCCGAGTCCAAATACCTAAATTGGAAGAGCTATTACCTATGGGAGGAGAGGGGACATTGTGGGAAAATGTGGCACGACACACCAAACTAGCCAACCCACACTTGGCCGATGTGCTGGAAATCCGCATTGTAACATTCATGATCAGTTATTGTTTCCACAGATGGTGCAAATAGCATCCAGTACATACAAGGGGAGGATATACAACAATCAAAACAGATGATACTAACCCCTGGCTTGAGGATTTTGGCATCTAGCCCGATTGGCGCAAGGAGTACCTCACAGTGCCATAGTATAGTTTTCATTCATGCTCCCCGCCGCTAACACAAAGAGTGGATCCACTTTACATGCCAATCAAAAGATGGCTCAATTCACTCTAGTTCCATGAAGCAAAGCAAAGGGATTCTCATGTCTGTTACAACTTCCCTTAATATCCGCCATCAACATTCCAGTATAACACAAGTCAAAGGCAACAAATGCTCACTTGGATCCGAGCGTGGTGACGAATTCTAGATCCAGACATAGTAGCTACCGTCAGATTCATGAAGTTGATCGTAGTGCTTATCGATCAGCCAAAGGAAAGGTATGATGGATTTGATGCCGAGCAGCTTTGCTTTGACATGAACAGAGGCCCGAATGAACGAGGCATGATGCTTTATTATCATCACCTCAGGTGTCTACCAAGTTACATGCATGTCACATTTAAGGATATGGTAGACACCGGGTTCTGGACATCACACCATGGATTCAGAAGAACCCTTAAAAAGCTTCAATCTTGTCGGAACTTCTACAGACATGAGTTCGACGCGACGACCAGGTCTTTTGACCTCGATAAGAGGTTATGAGAGGACATAACCTACATCAGGTGTAGGGGGGATGTTAATCCCATTTTGGATTAACAAAGATTCTCCTCCAATTGAGGACATTAATAAGTGTTATGTAATGGCACTATAAACATTGTACATTATGAGATATTGGCCAGCTAAGGCTTTAGATTAGTAACAAGGTATATGTGCATGGCACTATAATGAGGGGTTTTGGCTTGCTCATGGGATGGTCCCATTTGTTGTATTCTGTGTATGTGTATGTGTGTATATGTATATATATATATGTATGTATGTATGTATATCTTGGGCATTAATTAATGCCTAAGGTCTATCTTAGGCCTTTGCCTACTATAAGGCTTCCACCCTAGCCCACTAGTGCCTTTAAGGCATCTCACCTCCTCTAGCACTACCCCTCTCCTTTATAAGGGTTATACCTTAGGCCACCCTGGCCCACTAGTGCCTTTAGGGCATCTCACCTCCTCTAGCACTATCCCTCTCCTTTGTTCCAACAAGTGCCCTTTCCCCCATCTCTATTGCCAAACATCGACCCCCCCAGATCTTATCCTTACCTAAACTCATTACATGGCACTGAATATAAAGAAATGCAAGCCCACAACGAAATTGGAGTACCTGATTTGAAGTTTTTGGGCCAATTGGCAGACTACATTGTAGTCCAGGTCCCTTAATGTTCCTTTTGTATACACTTAATAATGTATAACATGTATTAACTTTTCTAAAAGAGAAGAAAAATATGCAGATAACTCTAAATTAGATCTTGCAAAGCATTGTCTTTTGAAAATCACCTTGTTTTTTTTAAAAGGCTAGCAATAAGACTTTGTTAAATACTTGGCATCATTGCTCATCTTAAGGTAGTGGGAAGAAACTCTAGTAAGCATTCCAAGGAAAACACTCTCATTATTGTCTCATTATTGTTGTAAGAGAACAGTGCATAGCAATGCTAAGAAAAGCATAAGTTGTTTATCAAGGGTTCTAAGTGAAGGAGTCAACATGGAGAGTACAGAGAAAAGGTTACATGAAAGACAAAAGAGAGAGACTGTTTAGCATACTATACCTCAAAATAGTGTCATTGAGAGGGCAAGTTTATCTGAGGAATATGCATAAGATGCAACAAGGGGGGTGCAAGACAATGGTGGATGCACAAGTCAAGGAAGAAGGGGGAAAGGATTAAAAATGAATAACATAAACACACCATATGCATCCAACTTTCAAGAGTTCTGGTGTGAAAGAATGAGCTACTGTGTGCAAGGCAAGGATTATGGTGGGTAATTAGGCAAGAAAAAGTTAATGATAGGTGATTAAAACACAGCCCTCTCCCCAAATGGGTGATTGAGGAAATATGATGGTGGTGAGGAGGCATCAGTGGAATGTGCACCTTTTTGCAATATGGCTATATTCTTCCTTTTTCTTTTCTGCATATGGAACCCCCCACTGCTTCAATTTTGCTCTTCTCCATACTGCTTTCCCTTCTTGATATCTTCTAGCAATTTCACCACTTCCTTCATAGTTGGCCTTTGATCAGGAGAGGGCGCCGCACATGTAAGTGCTATGTCCAGCATCTGCATCATCTCCTCCTCTTCTATATCATGGTACTTGGTGAGATCCACATCAAAAACCTGAGTAGTCAACTGCTCCTTCATCACTGACTGCACCCATTTAGGCAAATCTACTCCATCTTCTCCCTTTGCTGCCTGCAAGGGCACCCTTGCTGTCAGCAGCTCCAGCAGCAGCACACCATAGCTGTACACGTCTGCCTTCGGGGTAACCCGCTTTATATCAGTCACCTCCGGGGCTCTGTAACCCACAATCCGGTTTGCCGCCGGTGTGGCACTCACTAGCTGTGCCATGCCATAATCAGAAACACAGCTGGTGTAGTTGGCAGTGAGCAAAATGTTGGAGGACTTGATGTTGCCATGGGTGCACATGTGATCATGTAGATAATCAATACCTAATGCCGTGCCCAACGCAATGCGTACTCGCGTATCCCAGTTAAGTGGGGTGTGGTTTACTTCTTTGTTGCCTGGTACCATCATACACATCATGCAACCATGATTAGACAGCTCGAAAATCCTTGAACACATTATGTCAACTTACATGGGTCAGAATACAGAATATCACTATGCTAGAAATCTTTTGTAGCCTGATACCATTATCACATCATGTCAACCATCATGTATTAGATCACATCAAGGTAAGTAGAATGAAATTTGAGCTTACCATGCAGGAGGGCTGACAAGCTCCCATTGGTCATGTACTCATTCACAAGCAATTTCTCATCTTTGGAGTAGTAGTAAGCAATGAAACGCACCAAGTTACCATGCTTTAGCCTGCCAATGCTTGCCATGTGCTGCTCAAAATCCTGCCTCTCTGTAGTGACGTCTTTGAGACGCTTCACAGCAACAATAGAACCGCTCTCCAGCACTGCTTTATAGGCTGTCCCAACACTGCCCTTCCCCAAAACTTCTGCAGAAGCTCTTAAGAGGTCCTCCAAATCAAATGCATGACTGACACCTTCAAAGAAAACAAGCTTTTTGTGATATGAGTCTGATGCTGTTGCTGCTGCTGCATAGTCTGTTCTGGGCATGGCTGCTTCGATGCCATTGCTGTCAACAGAACGAGCTTCCATGGCTTTTTTATCATGAGGAACCTTAGCCCCTCCTTTTCTTAAGACAAGCAAACATAGGAAAGCCAAGAAAAGCAAGAAAAAAGCAACCCCTATCACTATGCCTACAATGGCCCCCCCATGTAGCTTTCTGTGATGCTTCTGAGGTGCACCGATAGGGTCAAAACCTACCCCTGGCCCTGGGGCTTCAGCAGAGCATGGTGGCAAAGGAAACCCACATAGATTATTGCCCAGAAAGGAAGCCTTGGTGAAGTTTCTGAATGTGGAAGTGTGAGGAATGGCACCATCAAGCTGGTTGTAAGCAACACTAAACTTACTCAGAGAGGAAATGTTTATGGCTGGGATAGGGCCTGACAGGGAGTTATTTTGCAGAAAGAGGGACTTCAATTGGTCAAGTTTTCCCAATGAGGGGGGCATGGTAGTGCTGAAATTATTGAAAGAGAGATCGACATGGAGAAGGTTGGGCCAGAGGGTGAAATTGATGGGCAAGGGGCCTGAGAAAAGGTTGTGCTGGAGGTAGATGCTTCTGATGAAGGAGCAATTGGCAAGGTCTGCAGGGAGGCTACCAGAGAGCCTGTTGGATCTCAAGCTCAACACCCTTAATTCTGTTAACTGCCCAATTGAGCCCTCTGGAATGGGGCCAGAAAGGCTTGCACCAGGCAGCCTTAGAGAGGTTACCCTCAACGTTGATGATGATGGTGTTCCACTGCACTCAACCCCTTGCCATTGACACACATTGCTGCCACTGACACTACCCCCGCCGCCGCCGCCGACATCCCATTGCAGAGAGTTGTAGATATCCACAGCCTTCTTGAATACCATGAGCCCATTTGCATCACCTACGAAATCTCCATAGCCTCTAGATGGGCAGCAACAGAAGAGCATAAACAGAGTGATTGCAATCTGAGGCAACATACACGATAAACCAGAATACCTTTTTGCTAGGTCAAGTAAATGAAGCAAAGCAGCACCCATGCTTGCAAGATCTTGGAAAGCTATTGGGTTGACAATAGGACTCAGTGTAGCTTTACGTGGTAGCTAGTTATACTTCAGCTGATAGTAGAGGGGACTGAGACGGAGCAGTAAGGGGCCGTTCTCTCAGCTATTGAGTTGAGAGAGAACTAGAAGAGTAGCATTTTGGGCAGTTAAGAAAGTGGGCGAAAGAGACAATGGAGAAGCAATGCAGGTTGACGCAGGTGAAACAGGTACCTCTAGATAGAGAAAGAGACTGTGTTATGGCGAGAGAGAGAGAGAGAGAGAGAGAGAAAGAGGTTCTGAAATAGTGGGGGGGGTGTGTGTGTGTGAGAGAGAGAGAAAACTAAAAAGGTTCCAAAATAGTGTGTGTGTGTGTGTGTGTGTGAGCGCAGACTCCAGAGTCCAGAGCTGAACTCCGCTGATGATTATTAATTCATCAGTTTATAAGCCACTCTAATCTTCACTAATGATATGCTTAATTGGGTTGCATGTGAGCTGCCCCCGTCACTGCCCTGTAATAGTATTCCTTTCTAATTGAAGACAGCGGACAGCTAGCAGACGATAATTGTAAATCATGTGCTACTTAATCTGATCCAACAGAAGCTCGATCATTCCTTAATCATATAGTTATGAATCCCTGATTGTATTTAAACAGAGCTTAATTGCCGTGCTCATAAGGCAATTAAGAGAATTATTAAAGAGGAGAGATGATTTGGATTTAAACTAATGTGATGACATCAATTTAATCACACATTAATTAATTATTATGAAAACAATTATTATTTCTGATGATTGATTTAGTTGCCCTTTTTGAACCGCCAATCACAGTTAATATAATATATAGATATACACAGATGGACAAATCCCATGAGATAATAGATCAGGAAATTTATTGCATTTTTTACTGTCCGTGAGTTGTCCAAATCCAATGGTGATGAACAAATTTACAGCTAGCAGCGGTTAAATTTAATATTCGCTTTTATTCTTTTTTTAAAAGGAGAAACATCAAACTGCAAAATGAATTTGATGATCTGTCAACTTTAATTTTCTGTAGGTGCAACCTTAATAAGAACCGCATTTGGCCAATTTATTGCCCTTTATTTTTTTAAGGGAAAATATATACAAAAATAATAATTCATGTGAGGCTTTTTCTTACGACCCTCGTCCTTGATAAGTCATCTTGGATAAGGATGATTTTTGACGGGCTGAATCACCCTTCAAAATGACGGGTTTAGTCCTTTTTACACAATAAGTCAATTCTTAATACATTCTCAATACGTGGCTGTATTTTACGACCAAAATACCCAAAAACATGCCCATGGTTTTGGTCCTTTTCCCTTGTCCCAATTAGCTAGCACATGTTTGCATTCACATGGTCTTCTTATTATGCCTCGAGCCGTGCTTTGAAAAATCCGGTGTTGACTTTCTAAGGACTGCGTCCCATGAAGATTAATAGAGTAGAACAACTCTCAAACATCACAAATCCCTGAACACACAAAGTTCGCAATCAACGAAGCAAGCAAGTTATTTTCAGGTAATTTTATCAGGTCGTTCGTTGAAAGCCACATGCATTTTATTTATTTATTGTGTCTACCCACCACCCGCAACACTAAGAAATTCATTTTCAGTGCTTATTTAACGCACAACAGCTATCGAAATTAGCATGGAACACAACAACTAACCAAAAACCATAAGTCTAAATCATCATCGTGGGACGTAGGCATAATGTAGCCTGATGAGGTCTAGGGGTGGAGTAATTCATCGTAGATGGTGCATTTGAGAACACACATCCTCCCCACATGGTTGGCATTCTTGTGGTCCTTCGGACTTCAACAACAAAGGAACGGAGTCGTAGCTCTTTGATTCACCCCTAGCCACAAGTCATCCCCGTATTTTGCCTCTTGCACAGTTATTTGTCATAATTTCTAATGTGGAAACATACTACAGTGCCCAACAACATAAGGTGTGTTGTTAGACAATCCATGCAAAAAGAGTGATTGACAAGGCCATCTCAAACTACTCGTCAGAAGAGGCTCTAGAGGGGCTTGTTTTTCATCTCCACATTTGCATATCAGGTTTTCACAAGCAAATATCCGAGTGTCACTTAGTTTCACTTTTTTGTGTATAAATATATTGCTAATAACACTTACGTAATCCCACTACTACTGTAAGTATATGTGGGGCATAGCTCTAAAGTGGCTTCACAAGCTTCAAGTGTCCACACTGTCTTCTTGAAAGGGTGTAAGGTGTGTACGGCTTCTTGTGTTCATGCACAAGCTTTGACAAGATACACTTTTTCTTAATTATATAAATCAATGATAGGATTGCCTAGCAATATGAAAAGATTTATTTATTTGAATCACAAAAGATGGCAGTGTCCACTGCAAGTTTAAGCTTTTGAGGCTGGACAATGTTCTCAAAATAGTTGGGCATAACATGGAAAGTTTGGTTGGGCCTACAACCTCAATCGGGTGCCTTGTGTGAAGTGCATCCTTTTATGGATGCTACATTTTAGCTAACCAAGAATCACCATTGCATTCTTAAGAGAAGCTCTTTGCATCAATGATGAGGCTTTACATTAATGATGAGGCTTTCCATTGTGATTATCAAAGTTGAATGACAAATCTAGTGTCCATGTCGCTAAATCAAAGTTGAATGTGCCATAAGATGAGCAACATATATGTGTCATGCCATGACCTAGACGGATCGTCTCCCAAGGCACCTTCCTACACCATTATAAAAAAAGGAACAGAATGTAATAATGAACATAATGTAATAATGAAGTGCTCTCGAATGTACAATAGTGTATGATACCATGGTTCACATAAAATTGCAAACTATACATTGGACTTATGATATTAACCTTTTCACATGCAAAATTTACTTTCTTTGTCCTTGAAAGCGCAAAACCCAACGCATGTTAGTTACAATTTAATATTTGAACCCATAAGTTTTTGATTTATTAAAAAAAACTTTTGTAAGTGCCCCCAACAACTTCAATATGTTAAGTATACACACATATAGTCCTCAGATTACATAGGAGGGAATCGCATATAAATATGAAATACACCTGACCATAGTTTTTTTGAACAAAATTACATGTTGAATTCTTGTCTTAAAGTAGGCTATAAATTGCAAAAAGGGCACCAAACGAAGACATGTAAGCATTAGTCTCAATGATCTTATTTTTCTACTGATTTTATATTTATTATATTTCTTTTTTAGCATATTAGTCAATGATCTTATATTTTACTAATTTCTCTACTGGTTTCATATTTAGTATATTTCTCTTTTAGCATAAAATTGTAGGTTTGAGTTTGCACACATATGTGTTCGTACACTCGCATGCACATGTGTTGTGTGTGTGTGTGCGCGTGCGTGCATGTGTGTGTGTGTGTGTGCGCGTGCGTGCATGTGTGTGTGTGTGTGTGTGTGTGTGTGTGTGAGAGAGAGAGAGAGAGAGAGAGAGAGAGAGAGGGGGGGGGGAGGGGGGGAGATGGCCCTTATTACAAGATATGTGTGTATCTCAAGAGCCATGGGTGGTAATGGCTAAGGCCCTCATAGAGGAGGTCGCACTTGTGCATGGTAATACTAGGATTGATGGTACATGTTGGGATGTAGTGAAGGGTTCCCAACAGGTTCGAGTGGTGGCTTCACCTCTCCTTTCTCATTTGATGATCTTATGGAAGGAGGTGTTGGCACACACTAAATGGAAGCCTTCAGATCAGCAATTGCAGTTGAATTCTATGGCAGGTGAGGTGTTGGCTACTTCACAACTTTTGGAGTGGCCTGACAAACATGTTGAGCGGCCAAAATTCAATAAAATGGCTCGATTGGGACTAGTGAGAATTCTAGATGCGTTGTTTCGACATAGAGGTTGCTTATTGTCTTTTCAAAAAATTCGTCAATATTTTTCCACGTGGATATGTACAGTTATGGGAGAAGGTGAGGGTAGCACTTACACCATTTGAGGATATTCCTGAGCTGGAGGATCAGCAACCTTGGTTAGATTGGGCATTTAGAAAGCCTCAAGGACATTATCTAGTGTACAACAAATCAAGTGTACCATATGACGGTGGAAAATAAGCATTGGATCATTGAGAAGGCTAATAGGGTATGGAACATCAGGAAGAGTAGGGCCTGGTGGAAGGAAGTAATCTTACAGGGTTGGTGGTCTAAGATTCCATATCAAGGGAAGGTGTTCCTATGGTGAATGCTAGTTGGAGGCCTACCATTGGGGGACCAGTTGCGAAAGTGGTGGATTACTTTTGATAATTGTGTGTTTTGTACTACATGCTTAGAAACATGCCCGTATCTTTTCATTTCATGTCCGGTGGCAAAGAAGGTGTGGGATTTCCTTTCTCGCGTATGTACTCCGTTGACAGATAGGCCTGTAAAGGTTAAAGACTAGATTTTTGGCAAGATTTTGAATGGGCTGGATAACCCAGAACATTCAGTTTTCTTTCATCTTTTCAAGTGGACAGGTTTGTGGCATATCTGGTTAACTAGGAACGCCTTTATATTTGATGCAAAAGTTGGTATTATAGCTCACATAGGTCATATAAAAGGGCTACTATTGGTATTACAAGTCACATACGTTGTATAAAAGGGCTACTATTGTGACAAGTCTCTTCCTTGCGGTCAGCTCATTTGGTGGAGAATGACACGGCTATATATTGGACGAGTGGATGAGAGTACTCCGAGCTACACCACATGGCGGCCATGTGGCCATTTGTAAAGTAAATTTTTTTGGTAATATATCTTCTATTATGAAAAGAGAGAGAGAGAGAGAGAGAGAGAGAGAGAGAGAGAGAGAGAGAGAGAGAGAGAGAGAGAGAGAGACTTTTTCATAAAAACCAATAAAATGGAAAATCAACTTTTTCATGAAAAACAATACTATGGAAAGTCATCTTTTGCATGAAAACCAATACGATGGAAAATCAAGTTTTTCATAAAACCATGGAAACTTAGTTTTTGCGTGAAAACCAATTCTATGGAAAATTAGCTTTAAACCAAAGTGTGCACACATGAATGACATCGTCTTTCACATTAAGCAAGCTTGACAACTACTAGAGTGTTTAGTAGTACAACATAAAGAGGCTAAAAACAACTCCTTTCATCACGAGTGTTATTGCTAGTTTGCAAAACCCCACATCTTTTATGTTAGCCTTCTTCATTTTTTGATTCTTAGATACGGTGTATATCTATAAAAATGTGAATATGGTTAGATTTTATCATTTATTAATTTAAGTAGCTTAATTTACCTTAAGTATCTTATATATATAAAAGTGAATATGGTTATACCTTAGCTTAATTTCTCAAAGTAGCTAATAGGATGCATGTTTGCATTCTAAATATGTAGCTGGATAAATGAAATAGCATGAGCTAGTTATACAATAAGGAGTTATCGTTTACTATGAGATACAAGAAAAAAGAAAGTGAGGACATGGTCTAACATGAGACATGAATTTTGTTGTTTCATGTAAAGGGTATTATAAACATTTTAGTAGGTTAGATAAAGTACAAAGACAAGGAGTGATTCTTATGTTGAAAACACATGACAAACATAGTTGAATCTTTAATGTGCCAACACCATTTTAAAATTCCATTTACAAATGAATACCAAATGTATTCAGACCACATCACAAAAGTTCTAAAATAGCAATTTCCAAGACCAAAAAGGTATTCTTTTGCACATGCTTCGTACATCTTTTTTAATACACATTCATTGAGTGTTTATTGCCAATTAACTTTATATACTGTTGCACATGGGAGTGCTAGTTGATTGGGCATTCACAAGGCCAATAAGGAGAACCTTTCTTTGGTCTCTTTGAATCTTTGTTTTGTGTTTCAACCTGCGGTATGCCACATGGCATGCCTTTAAAATATTGATTTGATATGGTAGTTGAGCATGCACCTTTTCTTGTGAACTAAGCAATCTAACTTCCCTATTAGATACCCTTTGAATTGAGCTTTTTTGTGTGTCCCTCGATTCCTTGTCAACTCCAAGATGCACCATGGGAGTACATAGCATTGTTCTATTGGAGTCTTTTTAATCAGTAAATCATTATAAAGGAATGCACGCATTTGGTTTGCTTGAATGTGGGCAATCAACTAAAGAGACATAAAAAAAAGAAAGAAAACATCAGCAAATGTGGTCCCTTCATCTCTCATCTCATGAGCAAACTATGGTTGCCACATTAATGTAATTTAAAGATCTAATGAAGTCAAATCTAGGTCAAATAAATGAACCATATTAATGTTTAAATAACTGTTTTGTATTTTACATTTCCCAATGGATTTTAGAAGTTACAATATATCCATGTGTGCCATTTTAATGGATTTTTTATTCAAGAAGGGTTTTCCTTCTAGTTGGCATTTACACAAAACCTTTTTCATGAACACAAGTTTAAGAATCCTAGTCTCTCAAGAAATTTTGTAAAATGGTTTAAATTTGTTATCCATTCGCTTATGGAAAGCATCTTTAAATTCTAAGGGGGGGATGCACTAGAAATTATGTAAGGTACCATAAGGACTTCCACAGAAATAATTTCACTTAAGGTATTATTATTGTGTTTTTTAATTCTTTGCAAAAATGATCATTTTATAGTGCTAAGG
Organism: Cibotium barometz; assembly: GCF_041138505.1. Taxonomy (NCBI): domain Eukaryota; kingdom Viridiplantae; phylum Streptophyta; class Polypodiopsida; order Cyatheales; family Cibotiaceae; genus Cibotium; species Cibotium barometz. The sequence goes on along the minus strand of NC_141108.1, from coordinate 14,970,690 downwards.
CATGCATTTAAGGAATTTTATGAACTTCCATTAATGGTTTGGGGATAGTGAGTGACCCCCCTATCTCCACAACCACCCCCCCTAACACCTCATCCAATTAGCATGGGATAGTGAGTGAGCCCCCTTGTCTCCCACCACACCCCACCCCACCCTCGCCTTTCCCACCCCCCAGTGGTTGAACATTGTATAAATCTAACAAGGTAGTGCTTGTGGAGTAACTACACTTATTCCTTACTGAATACCATTTAAATTGACCTTTGTGTCCCTTTAATCCTCATCAACATCCAAGACATATGATGGATAACTGCATAGCCTTATTCTTTCACAAGATGCATAGCCTAAGAGTCTTTTCAACAAGTTAATTGTTAAAAAGGCATATATGCATTTGGTTTGATTACATTGGGTAATCAACTAAAGCCATGATTATATCTTGTAATACACAACCATGTCTACACTTCCTTTATCTCATTGAGAACTAACAAAAATTATTTAGCTTATGCTAGCCACATTAAATGCAAATTTGAAGATCACGTGAAATCTTTTTCAAGTCTAATATGTGAACCATAATTTAGAATTTTTACATGCCTTTGAACATGGTTTGAGTTTTACAAATCACATGCTTTGCCTTGTGAGTTTGGGAAGTTGCAATATTTTGTTGAAGCAATTTGAATATCCTATCAAGTCAAGTCCAAGACAAATATTTGAACCATAATCTAGAATAGTAGTATGCCTAAAGAAATGGCTCAAGTTTGGAAGGTTGCAATATTTCATGGATTATCATTCTTCGAACAACTTTCCATTGAGTGGCAAGCATATTTCTTTTCAAAAGAATGATATAGATACAAATGACTTTTTTTAAAGCATCAATAGGCTAAACGTCATCATGATATAGCTTGTGCATAAAAAACTTGATACGAATTACACATTGGAGAATAATTTTAAAAATAACACCATTATTATATAGAAAATTCTAATACAAAAGTATGTAACATAAAAAGATCAAGAATAACTTCTTTCAACATATGTTGAAGTTCAAAATACAATAGTCCTATGTAACTTCATTATAATAAAAAAATCCCCTATGAACCATATGTGTGAAGAGACACCAAACTCAAGTCTTAAGAATAAAAATAAGCATTTTCTAGTTTACCTAGAATTCTTTTTTCTATAACCAACCAAATTTGAAGATTCTATTACACAAAATTGGCTCAAAATTCCCAAACCATCTAAATTAAGTACAATTTTCATGTGACTTTGACACATCATGCAAAAGTTTTTAACCCCAACCAAATTTGAAGATTCCACTACACAAATTGGGATTAAAATTCTCAAACCATTTAAATTGAGTACAATTTTCATGTGATTTTTACATAGTATGCAAAAGTTATGAATTGACAAAACGACATGCTCTCTTTTTGACCAAAGAAGGCCATAAAGGAATAGCTCATTACTTTTTCATACAGTGTCGAAAATTGGGTGAAAGTTTCACCCAAATCAAATGATTTAAGCATTTTAAGTCTACAGTAACTTGGCATAAAAACCAATTTTAAGTATAACATATTTTAGATGCTACGTAATCATATATATACTGGTAAATTCATATATATGTAATTTTATTCATACTCGTAAATTTAGATTCATTAATGTTTTAAGAGTTGAAAATAAGATTTATTATAAAATCATTAGATTGGCTCCAACTTTAATGGCCCTTAAAAAGAGTTATAGATTATACATTTATATTTTGTAATATCCTCAATTAGTGAAATTAAATTATATCTTGAGGTCACATTATTTCTTTAACTTCTAATTGTGGTGTTTGGATTTTCTTAAATAGGATAGATTCTGAATACTTATAATAAATTTCATGATTTTGAATCATAGACGCATTGTAGACTTTAAGAAAGTGTGTGTGTGTGTACATGAGTGTGCTATGTGCACATGTGCGCTAGACCCACATGCAAATAGATATAGATTGAAGTGAAATATATATTAAGGACTATTGTTGGTACATCTTTCAATACACAACGATACAAATAGATATAGATTGAAGTGCAATATGTATTAAGGACTATTGTTGGCACATCTTTCAATACACAACAATACTATTAAGGACTATTGTTGGTACATCTTTCAATACACAACAATGAAAATAGACCCACATCCAATATAGGTTGAAGAGAAATATGTATCAAGGACTATTGTTGGTACATCTTTTAATACACTACCTAGTGTTTTAGTTCAAGCATGGTAATCCATTAACATAATTGTATATGAATCAAGCTCTCAAAATGAGAGCAGCAAACTAAGAAAAATGTGTTAACCAACATTACTTCTGACACACGATTGCCACTGTTTGTAACCGCACCTTGCATTTCATATTGATTATCAGCTAAGATGGAATTTGTATATACGTAGCCTAGAGATTAACTTCACTAGCTTTTGGGTCCCCTAGACATACCATATGGGTGATTGGGCATGGTTATTTGGCATTGTAAATATGAGTCCATATATATAATACATTTTAATAATGAGAAAACACATAATCCCACTATCATGATTGAGTTTTAGTTGTACTCTTCTCAAGCTCTTGTGGTGATAGCTTGAATGTTTGCTTCTCTCTTGTGCTTTTTGCATTTTTTTCTTGTGGTTTATGGTGTGTGTGCATTGAGCTGTCTACTTGCTTGCTTCTCTCCCCCTTTATCTTCTTCTCCCTCTTTATCTCACCCACTTTGCTTGCTTTCTTCTCTCTCTCTTTATCTTCTTCTCCCTCTCTCTCACCCTCTTTGCTTCTCTCCCTCTTCATCTGCTTCTTCCTCTCTCTCACCCTCTTTGCATGCACATAGGTATAGAGTTGGAGGTTGAGCTTTCCATAGCTCCTTCTCTCTTTGCTCCTCAACCTCTCAAGGAAAGCTAGTGGATTAACATTGCTAATGGCAAGGTTGAAGCCCCTATCTTCCTTACAAGGAGGGGTTTGGTAATCTTATTGCTAACACACTCACAAAATCTCTCCAACAAAAACCCAATCATTAGGGAGTAGTTAGAGCCCAAAAATTGGTAATTAGTAAAGCTAATTAGAAAACCAATTAGCTAAGCTTAATTTTTTGCTATATTTAGTTATATCGTTAAGTTAGGGGGAAGACAATAGATCTAGTGGGAAGCCCATCATTAAACCATTAGCCCCAAATCTTTCATAAGAATATTTGCTTCTTGGGTAGTACCTCTATGACACATACAAGAGGTAGTTGCAAAGAAAGAGGCAGGTTATCATAGGAGTTAATGAATCTTGTCCCTTTTATTTTAAAAAAAGTGAAAATTTTCACTAGGCTTGGGAATTGATAAAATGCAAAGGCCACATGCACAAGGGAAAAATTATACTATCTCGCTCTCATGGGAAAGCTATCTGTGAGGATATTTCCAAGTCTAGATTAATGCGTGGGTTCAGAAAAGTTTTGATTGAAGCTAGTGGGTTTCTCATTATTAGTAAGGTATGATTACCTAGGAATAAGGATGTACATGGAGGAATGATTAGACTAGCATCAATGGTTTATTATAGCTAACATTGTATTTATGTCACAATTTGTCTAGATGTGGTCCAAGGTTGATCCATGTATTTTTATGGCTTCATGAATGATTTGTTTGCAATGGTTTATTCAAGCTAACACTGTATTTATGTCACAATTTGTCCAAATGTGGTCCAAATTTGATCCTTGTATTGTTCTGGCTTCATGAATGATGAGATTGCAAGATGTGTTCAAGGTATGAATAGAATTGGTTTTCAGCTATTATGTTCAAGGTATGAGTAGAATTGGTTTTTAGCTATTATGTTTATGTTGAAGTACCTTATGATAATGATAGGCTCATGCAGTTTTTTTTTGTGTAAGTTTATTGTAGGAACTGCAGGAAAATGTTTGTGTTTTGATATTGGGGATTTGTATGTTTTAATGATGCGCAATGTTTTGTATAATGTGTTGTTGAATATAGAATCATTTCCTTTTGTGATATTTTTTTATACTTTCTAAAAATATTTGGGTTTCTTTGATTGATAGCACATAGCCGCAGTAGCATGAAATGTTTTTTATTGTGGAATGAGGGTGGTTGTTTCTTGTAGGCATAGGATATCACTTTTTGACAAGGTTTTGGTTAGCCAATGTGTCGAATAGATGTGTGCTTTAATGATTGGACAACTATATGTGAATCCTTATATTCTTTTATGTTTCAATTTATGTATGTCCATTTTGCTATTGATTGGAGGCAAGATATTTCTTGTAGGATAGCTTTTTCAACTATTATGTGTGTCTTTTCTATATTGTCGCAATAATAAGTTCTCTATAGCCTTGACTTGGGAGAATGCCATGTAAAATAACCATGAGCTTTGATTTTATCAGGCTAAATGCCAAGCATGACATAGTCAATCCTTGTGCTCTATGAGTGGTTCTGTGTATTAGAGCTGGTTATATGGGAAATTGTTTCCTTAAAGGATTTTTTTCCTAATTGGATCTCCTTTGTGATTGGTATATAGCTGTTCATGTCAAGGAACCTTCTTGCTCTCTAGCACCATAGTGCTAGTGGTTAGACCACTTGTCTTGGATCATGAAAGTCCCTATTAGAGAGGCTAAAGAAGCCAAGAGGTGTGTTGATCCCTCTTATTTTTGATCCCACTCTTTGAGGAAGATTCTTTGCTAGCCTATAAATAGCTTCATCATAATTGGGTAAATTCAAAGTAAGGTGGACCCAAAAGCCGTGTCCTTGACACTACTTTTACACTTTTTTTTGTTGATTTAAGGTACTTAGACTACAAATCCACATAAGGTAATGTGCTTTTAGGATCTCTTATACCTTCAAAGCACTAGAAACACTCTAATAACTCTTAAAGCAAGGTAAGGTGGACCACTTCCAAGGTGCTTTTTAAAATGTTAAAAAGCTATGTAAGTGGTTCACCTTACCTTGCTTTCAACCAATTTGGATTGTTGGTAGGCGGGGGAGGTCCTTGGAAATCTCTTTTGGTAGTCTCTCTACTTCAGCTTTAAAAAACAATCTTGTGGCATTAAAAGTGCCAAGCAGGGGGTTATATGCCCACCACTATGGTGTGGTTCTCTGATCTGTTTCTAGAAGGACCTCACCTTCTTCTTGCTTGTTGCCTTCTCATTGGTTGTGGTGGTTCCTCAAAAGCTTCTACATTCAAATATGGGAAGTCCATGGCCTGGGGCTTGTCTTCCTATTCCGTGTGAGTTCTCCTGGGAGGCTTTATCATCTTTCTATTTGTTATCTGTGACATGCCCAAGGGTGGCTCTTTGTCCCCTTCCTCAACATCCTTTCTGGCATCCTCTACATACTTGTTGGGATCCTCACTACGTCCTCCAGGGCCTAATTCTAATAACTTTCCATGCTTGTCTAGGTAGTCTTGCCTTTCTAGTTCTTCAATAAAATCTGGGGCCTCGTCCCATCGAGTAGTCCACTTGTAGAGTAGTAAAAAATAGAGCATTGGTGGTAGCTTTCTGCTCTTTGATTTAGACCACAGTATGATAGTAAAGAATTACCTTCTATGATTAGCCAGTGGACTCACTTGGAGTGATTTTTAGGTTTCCTGCATGAGGAAGGCCTACATGTATACAAGGCCTCCCTCATGAATCTATAGGCTTTTACACCACCCACATAATTGCATCTACCATAGCAATCGGCTTTATCAATTGATATGTATTCAATATAATCGACTCGATATCGGCCTTTTTCCAATATGGCACACCATGTATGGTTGTTGGAGAAAATGAGAGAGGCACTCTTTGACTGTAAATATCTACTGGTTACTCCAAGTGTCTCCATTAAAAATCAGCATTTCACCAAGTGCATATGTTCTATTGTTAGTAGCTTTTTACATAATCCGGTGTTACTCCAAGTGTCTCCTTTAAAAATCAACATGTCACCAGGTGCATATGTTCTATTGTTAGCAGATTTTTACATAATCTAGTGAACATGTGGAGGTTTAGTGGTTGATCTAATGTGTATCAGCCTTGTGGGCTCTTTGGCAATGTGCCCGTGTTTGACATAGAGTTTCAGCACGTAGCCACTGACTCTTTGTCTTCAGCTCAAAAATATCCCACCTTGGTAGGGGAGGTACATAGGAATTGTTAAACCCTAATCTCTCTTGCACAATCTCCAACCACATGGAGCTATGCTAATGCAAGAGTCTATAAGAGAAGTGCCAAAGATCTCTTATCTCAATAGACGATTACAATTGAGGTGCACACGTGATGCAAATCAACAATTCTAACTAATGCAAACTATTGATTGTAGGACATGATTGTTGGCAAGAAGTTGCACTAATGCTCTGCATGATTGATTACGATGGAGGGAGAGATTTCGATAGAGTTTTGTAGCTTTGAAATCGAGATCATTAGCGAAATGAAAACTTCTTAGGGCTTTTACATTATATAGATTTCTCAATCAGATCATCCACATGGCAATCAGGTCAGGTCAGCAATCTAAACTTGGATAATCATAACAAGTGAAAACTTCTTAGGGCTTTTACATTATATAGATTTCTCAGTCAGATCATCCACATGGCAATCAAGTCAGGTGCAATCAGGTCGTCAGGTCAGCGATCTAAACTTGGATAATCATAAAACAAGTGAATGATCGGGTGATCTAGAAATGAGAGAGATCTTAAAAATCTAATTACCCAATCCAAAAGTGATTAAATGACCCAAGGATTGGAATCAACATGATTAGAGGTCATATATTTTTGGGGTCGATAATTTGAATAGTAGCTTTGGGGTCAACGATTAAAATGGTAGATTTTGGGATCGACGATCCGATTGGATGGCAATATGAAAAGAGGTGATCTAAAGTTAGGATTGGCTAAAGTTAAGATTCTGGCAAATCGGGATCAAGGAGTTAAGATTGATGATGATCAGAAGCTTGGTGCGGTGATCCAAAATTTGGGATTGCTTGTATGGATTCGGATTGATGATCCAAAACTTGGCAGTTGTGATTTCCCTTTTTGGGGTTGTTTCTTCAGCCTTGCTTGGGTGTTAGTGCAAGGGTCTCAACAATATCAAGTTTCCTAAAGCACGTGTCTATATAACATAGGCACACCTAGAGATGCAGTTGCATGCATAAAACATGTGATGTAAAAAACTCTTAGTGGGGGTCTATGAGCTTTTGACGGTGAGGGTTTTACCCTAGAGACTTTATCATGGTGGAAGAAAGGATTTTATCATGAAAATTCTCAGGTGATGGGTTATACACTAGGCCAAGCAAAGAAAGTCTTCCATTCTTTCTTTCTCTCTCTCTCTCTCTCTCTCTCTCTCTCTCTCTCTAATGCTCCCCATCTAGGGATGTAATTGAGAGGCTCTTCAAGTTAAGGTTTTACTTAAGTGGAGTCCGTGTGATCGATGTGTGTTCTTCACTCCATGAACCTTGACTTGGACTTGACCATTTATGCCACCGCATCTTGCATAGGTGACTAGACTTGATAATTATGTTTCTCTCTCCCCAGCACAAGCGACTTGATTGTAAAAACCTTATGAATAATATAGAGTGCTATGCTTAGGATTTACACTTAAGAACATTTTGGCCTTTCCCAACCTGATACTCTTATGTCCTTGGCATGTTTTGGCCTCTGGCAACTTGAAATTTCAGCACATTGTCCCCATTAGTCCTTTTAAAAACTTTTTGTGTTGCTATTGGGTAAGAAACAACTTCTTTAATCCTGTGATTTGGCATGTAGGTGACATCATCCTCTTTATAAATAAGGTTTCTGCCCATGTAAGGATTGAAGACTTAAGGGTCTTGGAGCCATTTTGAGGTGAGGTTTGCTTCTCAATTGACACTTTTGTTGGGATTCGAGGAATCTTGTTCAAGGTGGAGGTTGAAGGGAGCCTTGAATTTGTCTTTGTAGTTGTTCCTTTTCTTCCTTGGTCCATACTTCTTTTACCTTTGCCTTGCCCTTATTGGTTTGTTTAGGTACCCATACCTACTTTGGTTGGGAAAGTTTATGTATTGGCTTTGAGCATGATGATCATTTTTTATGTACTCTGATTCCTATGCTTTGTTATTGGTGGCCACCTTGTATTGGCTTTATCTTTGGCACCCAAATCAAGAATCCTTAATAGTATCCTTAGGCTTTGATGGAGTGTTATGTGTAGTAATCCTTGGGTGTGGCTAGATCATGCAGGGTAGCCGCGCTTGAAGAATGTGTGTGCACTGCCTATTCTCTGTGGCTATGTTGGAGTGCAACAGCAGAAGCATTGTGTGGTAAAGCAGAGGCTTGTGCAGGTGAAGCAAAGGGGCTGAGTTGCAGAGGCGATTCGGATTGCTGTAAGCAATGTGCAGGTAAAGAGAAGATGGCAATGTGCAGGGGCTGATTTGTCATCTACTCTATTGCATGAAGCGGTTCCTACACGGAGTTGCGGAGGCGATTCCAAGGCAGACAGCAGAGTTGCGGATCCTACACGGAGTTGTAGAGGCGACTCGCACGCGGACAACAGAGGCTTCCGTCGGCCACACACCATGTGGTCTGACGTACTTTTACAGTGGTTCTCACCCGCAAGGTTTCCTTTAGGTACTGTTTGGTGTTTCTTGCTCTCCTTGGGATCCATACCAGCTTATCATAGAGGTCCATTACAAGTTTGACATACTAGCTTTTGGGATCCACACCTATTTTGGTCGATTGACCTTGGCTTTAGGAGACATATAGGGCATAGTAGCTAGAGTAGCTAAAATTTTTGATACCTATACTTGTCGATGTTTACCCTTGGGTATCGGTAGTGAAGTGAAGGCATTAGGGATTGTCATGTCCTTGGTTTTTTTTTTAAGTTTCCTTCTACGGAGTATTATAAGTGAAGTGGAGGCAGTAGGGATTGTTATGTCCTCTCAGGGTTGTTTTTCAGTTTCCTTCTGTAGTTCCTTGTTGTCCTAGGCTTGGGCACCTCCTTGGGTTTAGCTTTTGTCTCTCTTGAGAGCCCTTCCTCGTAATCGAGTTACCAACCTACTTATAATAAAGTGAGCAGTTTTTGGATCTCCAAGGAGACTTGTCTTGGTTCTCCTTCTTTCTGCAAGGCAAAGATTTATGATTTGTTGCTTAAATTTGATGGTTGCGGTCCTTATCCTCATATCAATAGTGTAATCATGTTTGGCAATTCATCCTCTTCCAAGGATGATTTCTTTTGGCATAGTTACTATAGTCATGAGTGACAAAGAAACTACCCTCCTTGGGATGAGAGTTTATGTGGAAATCAAGCTTTATAACACCTTCACATTCATTGTACAATCTCAAAACATTTTGCACTAAGGCCTTTATAGGCTCAAGAACTTGTTTACCTAACAAGATCCACGTCTTGCAGGATATTAAATTTCTCCTCACTCCTATATCTAATAGAGAAAGTTTGGATATACCTTTTATAGTTGTGGAAAAGTCTAAGAAAAACCTTGCGAGCTTTACTTCTTCTTCTTTCTCATCATTTTCTACTATAACCATGTGGATAGGCAAGATGCCTCTCTGCTGGTGGATGTGTCCTAACAGTGTTCCTGATCGTACTGCAAATGCACACTTGGCTGGATTTAGCTTGAGCCTTACATCTCTGCATCTCTACAGAAACAGTCTCAAATGATAGATGTGCTTTGCCTTATCTCCAGATACACTGAAGTCATCCACAAAAGCTTTCATGAATTCTGTCAGGTAATCATAGACAATCTCTTGCACCATTCTTTGAAAAGTAGTCGATGCATTTTTCAGGTCGAACATCATGACAATCGCCATGAAGACACCCCATTCAGTGATGAAGGTTGTTTTCTCCCTATCTTCCCTACCATTTTTACCTAGTTGTACCCACTGAATCCATCCAAAAATGAGTACCTTTCCTTCCTAGCCATCTCATCCCCAGCAACAAGGAGTCCGTAAATGGAAGTGGAAAGGGATCCAAGGTAGTTGCAGCATTCGGCTTACGGTAGTCCACATAGATTCTGATCTTCATGTTCTTTTTGGGCACCACCACAATTGGGGATATCGAAGAAGCTTTCTCTACTGGCACAATGAAACTTACTCTTAGCAGTCTATCAATTTCTTCTTTGACTTGTTTGGCATAGTTAGGGTTCATCTTGTACCTCTGTTGTCTCACTAGTATTGCTCCTTCTCTTAAATTGATGCTATGCTAGAAGAATTTAGGGTCAATGCCCTCCATGTCCTCATATGACCAAGCAAAGACATCTTGGTATTCTTTCAATAAGGACACCAAATCTTGCTTGAATTCTTCTTCCAGTTCCAGACTAAGCTTCACGAGATTTTCTTCTTTTTCATTTCCCTGATTCACCTCTTGTAGTCTGTCCACGCTTACTTTTTCAGCATTTCCCTTCTAGTTCTCTTTTTGCTTCTACACCCTATCAAGGATCTCTTGCATTTCTTCCTCTTGCTCCAGATTCTGGGCCCATTAAACCTCTTTCGAGGCTTTCTCCTACATGGCTTTGCTCAGTTTTGCTTTCCTTGATCTCTCTTGTTTTGCGGAATTCGATTCTTTTTTCTTTATTTCTTTGGTTGCTTTTTCCACTTTTCTATCTTTTTCTTATGCATAGTGCCCCATCACTTCATTTACACATGTAACATGTACCTCTTCATCATCATCAAAGCCTTCTGACATATTGAATGTTTCCACATGGACTGGCCTTTGAGCAAGGCCAGTCCATGTGGAAGAAGCTTTCTCTACTGGCACAATGAAACTTACTCTTAGCAGTCTGTCAATTTCTTCTTTGACTTGTTTGGCGTAGTTAGGGTTCATCTTGTACCTCTGTTGTCTCACTATAGTATGGCTCCTTCTCTTAAATTGATGCTATGCTAGAAGAATTTAGGGTTAATGCCCTCCATGTCCTCATATGACCAAGCAAAGACTTCTTGGTATTCTTTCAATTAAGGACACCAAATCTTGCTTGAATTCTTCTTCCAGTTCCAGACTAAGCTTCACGGGATTTTCTTCTTTTTCATTTCCCAGATTCACATCTTGTAGTCTGTCCATGCTTACTTTTTCAGCATTTCCCTTCTAGTTCTCTTTTTGCTTTTACACCCTATCAAGGATCCCTTGCATTTCTTCCTCTTGCTCCAGATTCTGGGCCCATTAAACCTCTTTCGAGGCTTTCTCCTACATGGCTTTGCTTAGTTTTGCTTTCCTTGATCCCTCTCGTTTTGCGGAATTTGGTTCTTTTTTCTTTATTTCTTTGGTTTCTTTTTCCACTTTTCCATCTTTTTCTTCTGCATAGTGCCCCATCACTTCATTTACACATGTAACATGTATAAGGGCACCAGATCGGGATGTTCACAGAGTATTCTGTCCTCTTCATCATCATCAAAGCCTTCTGGACATATTGAATGTTTCCACATGGACTGGCCTTTGAGCAAGGCCAGTCCATGTGGAAGAAGCTTTCTCTACTGGCACAATGAAACTTACTCTTAGCAGTCTGTCAATTTCTTCTTTGACTTGTTTGGTGTAGTTAGGGTTCATCTTGTACCTCTGTTGTCTCACTAGTATTGCTCCTTCTCTTAAATTGATGCTATGCTAGAAGAATTTAGGGTCAATGCTCTCCATGTCCTCATATGACCAAGCAAAGACATCTTGGTATTCTTTCAATTAAGGACACCAAATCTTGCTTGAATTCTTCTTCCAGTTCCAGACTAAGCTTCACGGGATTTTCTTCTTTTTCATTTCCCAGATTCACCTCTTGTAGTCTGTCCACGCTTACTTTTTCAACATTTCCCTTCTATTTCTCTTTTTGCTTCTACACCCTATCAAGGATCTCTTGCATTTCTTCCTCTTGCTCTAGATTCTGGGCCCATTAAACCTCTTTTGAGGCTTTCTCCTACATGGCTTTGCTCAGTTTTGCTTTCCTTGATCCCTCTCGTTTTGCGGAATTTGATTCTTTTTTCTTTATTTCTTTGGTTGCTTTTTCCACTTTTCCATCTTTTTCTTCTGCATAGTGCCCCATCACTTCATTTACACATGTAACATGTACAAGGGCACCAGATTGGGATGTTCACGGAGTATTCTGTCCTCTTCATCATCATCAAAGCCTTCTGACATATTGAATGTTTCCACATGGACTGGCCTTTGAGCAAGGCCAGTCCATGTGGAAGAAGCTTTCTCTACTGGCACAATGAAACTTACTCTTAGCAGTCTGTCAATTTCTTCTTTGACTTGTTTGGCGTAGTTAGGGTTCATATTGTACCTCTGTTGTCTCACTATAGTATGGCTCCTTCTCTTAAATTGATGCTATGCTAGAAGAATTTAGGGTCAATGCCCTCCATGTCCTCATATGACCAAGCAAAGACATCTTGGTATTCTTTCAATAAGGACACCAAATCTTGCTTGAATTCTTCTTCCAGTTCCAGACTAAGCTTCACGGGATTTTCTTCTTTTTCATTTCCCAGATTCACCTCTTGTAGTCTGTCCATGCTTACTTTTTTAGCATTTCCCTTCTAGTTCTCTTTTTGCTTCTACACCCTATCAAGGATCTCTTGCATTTCTTCCTCTTGCTCTAGATTCTGGGCCCATTAGACCTCTTTCGAGGCTTTCTCGACATGGCTTTGCTCAGTTTTGCTTTCCTTGATCCCTCTCGTTTTACGGAATTTGATTCTTTTTTCTTTATTTCTTTGGTTGCTTTTTCCACTTTTCCATCTTTTTCTTCTGCATAGTGCCCCATCACTTCATTTACACATGTAACATGTACAAGGGCACTAGATCGGGATGTTCACAGAGTATTCTGTCCTCTTCATCATCATCAAAGCCTTCTGACATATTGAATGTTTTCACATGGACTGGCCTTTGAGCAGGCCTTTGAGCAAGGCCTTTGAGCAAGGCCTTTGAGCAAGGCCTTGCTCAAAGGCCTTTGAGCAAGGCCTTTGAGCAAGTGTTACTAATCCCCTTACATCAGAAAGGTCAACATGGACTTTCTGCTTCCCCTTTCTGATGGAGATTCTGTTTCTACCCCAGTCTTGCTTCACTTTGCCATGTCTCAACCAGGGCCTTCCCAATAGCACTTGGCAAGACCTGGTGTGGTTTTCAGTGGTTATGACCACTAGGTTGACCTTGAATTCTACTTGTTTGATTTTCACTTGGACATTTTTGACAATTCCTTTAGGAACCACCATTCTATTATCTGCCATTCTTATGTTAAATGGAATGGATTCCCATTTGAGACCCAATCCTATTGTAGTTTCCTCCGTAATGACGTTTCCTCCGTAATGACGTTTACTCTAGATCCACCATCAAATACTGCATCATTGATGAGCACATTGTTCAATTGGATTGTGAATTTGGCCACTTCATCATCTCTGGATGCTGGGGGTTCCTTAGCTTGCATTCTGTTGCATTCCGGGGTTTCTTCTTCTTCTTCTAAGTGTTTCAATTCCTTGCTCAGCCCTTCAATACCTGCCACATCAAGATTTTAGCCTTGAATCTTGGGCATAAATCTAGCACTTGTCTCAATAGAACATGTGTGTCTAGTAGCATTGATACTACATTTGTTTGCAACCAATCAGCATCCTTCTTACTTTCTTCCAAGCATATTTCATTGTTGTGCTATGCGTGCATCTTGTCCAGATTTCCACTTGCTTCCGGAAGATCGTGATGACTTCACATGCGATATCCTCCTTTTGCTTTGCCTTGCCTTCTTTTTATTTCCTTAGTGGTTTGAATCCTCACCTTCTCTTGCTGGTCCCAGTCTCTACAGCTGCCTTTTTACGGGCTTTGGGTGAGTCTGGATTATCTACTAGAGTTATTACTACACTAGATTCATTAGCTTTAGCCCTTGTGATTGCTAAGATGTCTTGAACCTCCGTCTGTATGTCATCTGTGGCTGCATCATGTTGGCACTTAGCGGATTTTCTTTGAGTTGCACCAATTCCACCTATCTTTCTATCATGCTTTTTCTTCAGGGCACATTCCGCCATGATGTGCCTAGGCTGTTGGCAATATTAGCATGTGAAGGTTGTAGAACCACCGGCACTTCCTTGACTTCTTCTTCCTATAAGTAATTTTTGTGGCCTCTTCTCCCATACCTTCCCATTCCTAGGGGTCTTCTTTTCGCTCCTTCCATGTTGTTCACCATGGGAACTCTATTTTTCATGTTGTACCTTCTGTTCCATGTACTATGATTGTACATGTTACAAATGGTACACATTGGTGACACTGTGCATTCCTCCTTAAGGTGGCCTTCTTTTTTGCATTGAGAGCAGAACACATTAAGGTGGAATTCTGAGATTTTTCTCTTTTTCATCTCTTGCATTCAATTGCTTCACGTGCAGCAGCACAAGTTCTTTGGGGCTCATTTTTGCCTTTGCAATTTTCTTCTTTTTGTCTTCCTTTTTTGCACTACCACTGCAGTGTCTTGTGAGGTGTCGCTTGAATCATCCTCCTCAGTTGTTGTGACACTTTTCCTGGGCTTCCACTTTTGTCTTCTTTCTTGGCTTCTTTTTTCTGCCATTTTGGCCAGCTTGACTAGTTCCTCAAACTCCTCTTTAGTTTCAGCCTACTTTGTGCACTGACCATGCTGCATGGACGCCCAACTTAAGCCCTTGGACGAACCAATCTACATCTATTTGCATTGATGGTTGGGTTTGTTCCGCCACTCTCTGCCTCAAGCTTTGCAATTTTGTTGCATAGGCTTCTACATCCATGTCTTCTTGTCGGAGTTCTCGCATTTGATCACAGAGTTGAGTTGCAGACTTTATCCTTGCGGAATCTCCCCAGAAAAGCAATCATGACCTCTTCATAAGTTTGAAAATGGTTGTCTTGATACCTTGGTATCCACTCCGTGGCTATGTCTTTGAAGGGGTTCATGAAAGCATCTCTGCGGATTTCACTCAGCTTTGGCTCTTCCACATCCCGGGGTCTGGCCACTTTCTAGTATTGCTCAAACCTCCTTACATGTAGATCTACATCTTCCCCTTGATCTCCCTTGAGAACACTGGGAAATTTTTGGCTAGTGATGCCATGGCTTCCTTGAACCTTTTTCGAGGGTTTTGTTGTTGTGTTTGTTCTTCTTCCGGATTTGTTGCTCCACCCTTCTTGGGCTTCCTGGACTTGGACTGTGCATAGCTTTGTAGCTCTTGGCACTCCTTTGCTTGGTCCAAATTATGCTTAAAACCTGACACTCCCTCTTGCTCGTGTGGTGTTGTAGAAGTTTTCGCACTATCTTCCCTCTATCTTTCTGGTGGTTAGAACGGTGCGAGACACTTCCAGCTGCAAGCTTCTTGGAGGGTTTCTTGGAAGACATTTTTTTCTCCATTCTTAGGTTCATAATCATGTGGAAGGCATGCTTGAATCCATTTTTGTTGGTTGGGTTGTGTGGTGAAAGGTTCTTTGCACACTGACTTTCCCAAAAAATCCCCTCCATGTTATGGCTTCCCCATACTTGTTTTAGGGATTTATTTCTGGCAAGATTAGTTTGTGCGGAACTAGAACTTTCTTTTTCAAGATTTCCTTTGCTTCAAGGTACAAAATGCTACTCAGTAGAGATTTTTTTGCCTTGTCGTGATTTTCAAAAAAGAGAGATTCCCGTCTTGGTTGTGATAGAGGTTTCCCTTAGTAGGGAGATTTCCAATGGAGATGCAGCAGAGTTTCCCAGTAGGATCACGAGGTGTTTCTCGCTAATTCCCCTCTTAGTAGAATGGCCAAACAACATTCTGGGATATCAGACTTGTCAAGCAATACCGTGGGAGATGTGTAGCCACCTGCCATATCTTATGGATTCGAACACCAACTCTAGAGTGGTCATGTGGACACTCAAAACAAAACTCAACTTTAGAACTTCACACACTCACACTTTGCTACGTAACTCTCTCTCTCTCTCTCTCTCTCTCTCTCTCTCTCTCTCTCTTTGGTACATAGCATGTTTCTTAAAATAGAGTCACAACATTCCTATTCAACACATTACAAAGAGTACATAGAGATGAAGTGAATAGAAACATTGCTCTTTGTTAATGTATTACATCCAAAATCAGTATAGGTTCACTATGGAGCAACTGCTTTACATAAGGCTAGGACCTTCTAAGAACTATGACTATAGTGAATCTCACATCATTGGCTATCCACTAGCTGTGAGCTAACAACAGCATGCACTTCTACAACCTTCAGCTAGTGCCCCCGCTGCTCGCCTTCTTGCACCATCCTTTTAAGCTCATTCTTCTTGATCTTGGCAATGGCTACTTTGGTGGTTACAACTCGCCATCTCACACGTGCAGTACCGAGGTGGTGCTCATGATGTGGAAGGTGGTCAGACTGGGCGCTTTGCCACCACTGAGCTATTGGGTGCAACACTAAGCACAGTGGAACGTGCTAATCTAAAATGTGTAGCCACCGCCAAGGCCATCATCAAGCTTTCTCATAAGCTCTTAGCCTTCCAATTTTGTGTGAGCAACCACCATGACTGTAAGGTTTAGTGATCCTCCTCACTCTTATTTGACCACATCTACTTTTCATACCTTGCCCATCTACATTTGTCCATTCTTTCGCCCATTCACATCTCACCTTTGTGTGCACATTCCATTTACACTTTCCATACCCTCTTTCCCTAGTGATACGTAGCAGACATTCATACAAACATTATTTGGGGGGGTAGATTTGAGCATTAGCACATGTTCATGTGCATTGGGCACACATAGTGTTTGTTTGAACGCTATTTTTTAGCTTCGGGTTTGGGTGGTGATTATACACATTTTCTAGATTGAGAGATTCATCTTGACATTGTTCACACGTAGTTATGGGCTATTAATTTTATTACTATCCTTCATATGATCACCTTGCTACTCATCATCATTATTGTCTTTCGACATCGCTATGACATTATCTCAGTAGATGACACCTGCTCACGCTCTATTAAGATGGCTCTACTTGCTCTATATTGACACCTGCTCACGCTCTATTAAGATGGCTCTACGTGCTCTATATTTAGCTACCATTTTGAGTCACGTGATGCATATCATTTTTCGAGTTCACATATACATTTGGCACCACGAGACTCCATCCTTTAGATCTTTCTTCTTCGACATCATGCTATGATGAGGTAGCATATTCATGTCATCTATGGATGTATGAGCTTGTAGGTTTATTACCTAGCTAGTTTAGACATTTACTCGATGAGAGAGCTATATGTGGTAGAATGTCCTCTACACATGGTGATTTTATTATTGACTTATGTGGCTATCTTGACACGGATGTGGCTCAGCATTGTTTACTTAGGATAATGCATGTGGAGACTTGAGCGAGTGCCCTAAACTTGTGAGCCATTATGATTATTTCCATGAGGATGTGGACTACTCTTACACTGATTATTCAGATGATGCTGATGATGATGTATCACACCCACATACCTATGATGATAATGTATCACTCCCATATACCTATTATGATGATGTTTCACACCTACATACCCATGATGATTGCACACATATACATCTAATGATAGTGATACACATATACACCTACATACCCATGATGATGTGCATCTAATGATAGTGATACACACTATGCACATGATGTATCACACCCACATACCCATGATGATGTATTGCACACACATACATATGATGACAGTGATACACACATGCACATGACATCACTGACACATCCATCGGTACGAGTATGTTATGATGTGCATGTTTATTGGGTTTGATCTTGTTTTTCTTCAACTAATGGAGTTCAATAAAGCACGAGGAGAACGAGGAGCTGGGGAATCTACATCAAAAGCGAGAGCTACAAGTAAGTGCCCTAATCTTGCTCTTGAATCTATTAATTTCTTGTTTTCCTTAAAACTAGCTAAAAATCTACATAAGTAGCTTAATCTCATAATTAATCTTAGGTCATTAGGTTTAGTTAAGCATTCATCATTAGATAGCTTGGGGTTAGCCTAAGCCATCCACAAAAAGAAAAACATAAAAAATCATCAAGGAAGGGCTAAAATCACAGAGAATCGAGAGGAGAAACTGGGCTCATTCAGTTTCGGTCAGTTTTTTTGAGAAGTGAACGACCGTTCACTTCTCAGTCGTACATTCTTAGCCACGGCCGTTTGCTTCTCATGGCCAGATCCTCCCAAATCTGCCTCATCAATGAGAGCAGTGAGCATTAAAAAGGAATAAAGTATATTAAAGGGAGTATAAAGATCATTGAAAAGGGGTATAAAGAAGGTACAATTGTACTATCAGGGGAATATCAGAGGGTGGCTGTCAGAAGACACATTGCTCTAGTGCATTCAAGAGACCTACCAATACTTGCAAGCCTACATCTATACCTTGACAGATGTACGGGTATACCTTAATAAGCGAACGGACATACCCTTACAAGTGAATGCCCGTACGCCCATACGAACCTTAAAGTATGCCCACTATCTGTCGTATCCACACCCATACCTTTCCAGCTAGTGAACGCCCATTCCTCGTATAAGTGAACGGTTTTACCCTTACCAGCGTACACCCGTTCCCTTTCAGATCCACGACTATGCCAATGTTAATGTTGCTATAAAATATAAACTTTAAATTGCTAGCCTACCCAAAAATTTAAATTTAAATTAAACTTTTAAATTAAAAAACTTAAGTTTTCCTTGTCTTTTAATGACTTGATTTAGAATTTGTAGGAACTTCAAAAACGCAATGAAAGTGTATTAAACGAGATTGTCTTTTAATGACTATTGATATGAAATTTAGAGGGAACTTCAGAAACCCAATGAAAGTGCATTAAATTTGATTAAAAGTTATTTTGAGATAATTATTTTGAATTGTAATAAAAAATATTTTTGGGGCCCCTATATGGACGAGATTGATGATGTTTCGAGAGTTTTAGTGGCTAGAAAGAGTTTTAGTGGCTAGAAAGAGAATGCTAGAGTGAAAATCCTAGAGAGGGAAAACTAGAGAGATCCCCTACTTTTAGGGCCAAAAGTAGGCATCATTATGAGGTTTGTCTCCTTAAGCCTCAATAAAATTAGTCTTAATTCCTTAAAATTAGGGATCCTTACTGGGCCCTTTTTATGTTCAAATGCCCCCTAATGCCATGCAACTCTGATTATCACATAACACCGTCACTCCCTTTTGAACAACACCCATGTCTCCTAAAATCATTCTCAAGCAGACTGCTTCACATGATGCAAAGCATGCTAGCTTGTACTTAGCCTCTGTAGAAGAAAGTACCAATATAGGCTGCTTCTTTTGTTGATCCAAGATGTAATTCCAGACCCAATATAGACTGCTTCTTTTGTTGATCCAAGATGTAATTCCAAACCCAATAAGAAAGTAGTAACTAAAAATAGATTTTCTACCATCACAATCTCCCATGCAGTGTAAATCTAAGTCACAAAATCTAGTCAAGGTATTTCCTGATGTGTAAGTGATGCCAAACCCAATGGTACCTTTGATGTACTTTAACACCCATATCCCTGCCTTTGAGTGGTTCTCTTTGGGCTAATTTGAGACCTGCTACCAATTAATACTGCTCCAAAGTTGATGTTGTCAGACTGTGTATTGCACAAAAAGATCAAACTCCCCACCATTCATGTACTTTATATCCACAAGAGGAGAAGCATCTTCTATCGAAAGCTTTACATCAACCTCCATAGGTGTAACCATTGAATTACACTCAGCCATGCCAAATGCCTTCATAATTTATTGTGTATACTTTTTCTGAGAAATGAAGATTTCATTTGACTCTTGCCAACCCTCAATCCCAAACTGAAATGCATAAGGCCAAGGTCTGAACTCAACATCTCATGTATCTATTGGATCTTCTCTTCATAGTTCCTTGTTATAATGAGGTCTTCCACATATAGGAAAATAATCATGGACTTCTCATGTTGAGAATATACAAATTTGCATGTGTCAAGATTTTAAAAAGACCATTGCTTCCAAAGAAAGCATCTAAATGTTGGCACTAGGCTCGAGGGTCTATTTTTCAACCTTTATAATGCCTTTCGGAGTCTGCACACTTTGTTTTCTGAACTGAGTATCTCAAACCCTAGTGGTGGCTATACCACATAGACCTCCTCCTTGAGATGGCCATTAAAAAATGATGACCATTTGCAATACCGACCACTTCATCCAAGGCTAGTACTATGTATGAATAGTGTGGTTAATCTATCTATGGGGTTGAATTTCTTTGAAAGTCAAACCCTTTGAACTGTCAAAACTCTTTACCACATGAGCCTTGACTTGTACTTATCCAATGTACCATCATACTAGTACTTGGCCTTCCAAAACCACTTCGTTCCAATAACCTTCCATTTTCTAGGATGATCCACAATATGCGAAGTATGGTTTCTCATAATTGAGTCATACACTGACTACATGGGCCCCTACAATTCTCGGATCTACTAATTCTTCTTCCAAGCTAGTTGGCTCCTGTACTTTAATTAACTCAGTATATCAAGGTTATATTGACAATGCAAGCGGCTCTTTTTCTCCTCTATTCTCTTATGATGAATAGCTTCTTGCTCTTTTGTGATTTTGTCCCGCGCAGAGCTTTCCAATCCAAGATTTGCTTCACCTATTTAGGATATGGCCCCTTCCGTAGTGTTGTTGCAGGCTTCTCTTCTTCATTGTCTGATGAATCCACCTCTTTTGGATTTGGTACTATTCACTAGTGGTTATACTAGGCTGCTTGTTCATTAAATGATAGTGTGGATAAAGCCTTCTCCCACATGATGTGGTTGTTCCTTGAACACCACATCACGATGACTGATAATTATCTTCTTTGCCTCCAGGTCATATACTCAATAACCCTTTGATTCCATACTATACCCTGAGAAGATATACTTCTTGCTCTTGGAATCCCACTTGGTTCTGGATGAGTCTAGAACATGCACAAAATAGTCACATCCAAATGTCTTGAAATATACAACTTAAGGTTTCTTACTTTGAAATATACAACTTAAGGTTTCTTACTAGAATAAGCTTCTTGAGGTGTCATGTCCTTCACTGCTTTTATGGATATGCACTATAATGCTAACTGCATCAGCCCAAAAATAATTATACATTCCTTTTGCCTTTGAGCATAATTTGTGCCATCTCCACAACTGTGTGATACTTACACTTTGCAACTCCATTTTGTTGTGGAGAGTATGAGAAAATATTAAATCTCTTTTGACCATATGCTCCTTGTAGTAGGCATTAAACTCACTTGATCCTCTTGGATCTGTTCAAAACTTCTTCAGCCTCTTTCATGTCTCATTTGTTGCCATATACATAGGCAGTGATGTGTGTGAACACACTTAGGACCGCCGGGGCACTTTTTCCCTCTTTAGGAGGTTTTTTCCCCCGGCTTGTATATACGCCCATCCTTCTAGGGCAAACTTATCTTTTGTACATTGACACAATCTAATACTTTGTGTTGTGTGCAATCTTGCTTCTTCTTCTCCAAGCTTTGTGTGCTTTCCTGCAACCCTAATTCCAACAATTGGTATCAGAGCAGGCATCGGCTCCCAGGGCTACGCCGCCAGCACCCTCCGACCCACGTTCTCCGATTGAGGTGAGTTTTCACGAGCGCTTGCAGGTCCCTATACTCTGCAAATCTGCCCGTAGGGCTTTGCGTTCTCAGAAATTGCATCTGAGGTCGTTTCGGGCTCCGTTTTGCATTTCAAGTTCTGCACAGGTGTTTTCGTCATTTTTTGCAGAAATTTCGACAGTGCAGTTTCCTGCAAAACAGGCATACGTACTCTATTGTGGACCGTGCTACATAGCACGAGTTGTTTTCTGTTCAGTCTTTCCTTCATTACAGGCAGCTTTTGCATCAGTTTCAGTCAGTGGCCATGGCTGATAACAGCAATGATGTATTTCGCATGTTGTCTGCTGAAGACAAACTGGATGGAGACAACAACTACCCACTTTGGGCATACATGATGCAGCATGTTTTGGTTGCAAAAGGAGTGTGGAACATTGTGCAGGGTATGGATGTACGTCCAGGTTCTGTGGATGTAGGATCTGTTGAGGATGTTGTAGGTTCTAGCAGCTCTACTGTTGCTGCTGTTTTACCCACTGCTGAACAAGCTCGTTGGGATGGTAAAGATGCGCAGGCTCATGCCTTGATTGCACTTTCTGTCAAACGTAACATCACCCCACATATTCGTTCAGCAAAAACAGCAAAACAAGCTTGGGATATTCTAGCTGGTTTGTATGCAGGTCGTAACGAGGCAAAAATCGCTTACCTGCGTAAAGAGCTAGAATTGAAGATTATGCAAGAAGATGATGACATGAATGTTTTTCTTGCTAAGATTAAAGATCTCAAAGAACAGTTGATTTCTGCAGGTGAGATTATTCCTGATCATTCTCTTGTGCAGACTGTTCTTGATGCTTTACCTGAGACATATCAGACTTTTGCTTCCACATGGAGACTTCTTAATGAGGACAGACCTGATGCTGTCAAGTATGATACTTTAGTCAACAAGCTCTTGCAAGAGGCGCAATCCAGGCAAAACAGGGCCAGGCACAGCGTGCAGTTGATCAAGCATTTATTGCTGCCCAGCAGCAGAGAAGAAGTGGTAAGGCAACCCCTTCCACTGTTTCTTCTCCTATTAGTAGGTCTGCAACTTCTTCTCCTTCCACAGGTAGCAACAATAAGTCTGAGAAGGCTCTTGATAAAGGCAAGAAAAAGACCAGGTGCAACTATTGTAAGGCAAATGATCATGTCATTAAGAATTGCCCTAAGCTAAAGGCTAAAGAGGCAAAGAAGAAAGAGTCAAATGCAGCCACAATAGCGGATGCGTCTACAAATGCAGATTCTGCAAATGTTGTGCAGGATACAGAATGGGCGTTTAGCGTGTATTGCCAGTATGACCCATCTGTACATGATGCATGTTTGGCAGTTTCTGTTGACTCTCATGTTTGGTATTTTGACAGTGGTGCTACAAAGCACATTACCTCGCATCGTGATATGTTCACTTCTCTTGAGGCTATCCCTAATGGGAATACTGTCACATGTGCCAATAATGCTTCTTACCGAGTGAAGGGCATTGGTAAAATTATGCTTACGGCTGCAAATGGCAGCGCTTTCACACTTTCAGATGCTTTGTATGTGCCAGGGATAAAGAAGAATCTATTGTCTGTCTCTGCGCTTGCTAGACTTGGACTTGTAGTCAAATTTGTGGATGACAGATGTACTGTTCATGATTTGACTTCTGGTGATACGATCATTGTATCTGGCACCTTGTTTCGTGGGCTGTATAGGCTCAATTCTTATGACAAGTGTGTGGAAGATTCAGCAAATGCAGTTTCTGATGAAAAGGCAGTTTCAGATGCAAAACTATGGCATGCTCGTTTTGGTCATCTGAACTTTGCTAGTTTGCTGCGTTTGCAGAAATTTGATATGGTTGCTTCATTGCCCCCTCTTGAGGCACCATTGAAACATGTTTGTGAAGGCTGTATTTTGGGCAAAATGCAGCGTTCTGCGTTTCCAAAGGATGGTTCTGTGCGGGCCACTCGCAAATTGCAACTTGTACATAGTGATGTATGTGGGCCAATGCAAACTCTGTCATTTGGTAAACACTTGTACTTCGTGACTTTCATTGATGATTACTCAAGGCATGCATGGGTATATCCACTCAAGGCAAAGTCCAAAGTGTTTTTGTGCTTCAAATAGTTTTTTCTTATGGTTGAAAATGTATCCAATTGTACTGTGGGCACCCTCCGTTCTGATCGAGGGGGGGAGTACATGTCTAAAGAGTTTGATGCATTTCTGGCTAGTCGTGGGATAAAACACCAATGTACAGTGCCGTATACCCCTCAGCAAAATGGTGTTGCTGAGAGGAAGAACAGGTCACTTATGGAGATGGCACGATGTATGGTCAAAAGCCAAGCTTTGCTGAGAGGAAGAACAGGTCACTTATGGAGATGGCACGATGTATGGTCAAGAGCCAAGCTTTGCCACATGCGTTTTGGCTTGAGGCTGTCATGTGTGCTGCATATGTACTCAACAGGTGTCCCACTAAGGCCTTGCAGTCTATTACTCCATACGAAGCTTGGCATGGCAGGAAGCCTTCTATTGGTCACTTGCGTGTCTTTGGTTGCTTGGCCTATGCTTTAGTGCCTGTGCAACAACGCAGAAAATTGGATGATAAGGCTGTCAAATGCATTTTTGTTGGTTACAGTGCTGAGAGCAAGGGTTACAGATTGTATCATCCGCAGTCAAAGCGTATCTTGATTAGTCGAGATGTTGTTTTTGTGGAAGATGCTGTGCAGCCCTTGTTATCATGTACCAAAGAGACAGGTGTGAGCTCACGGGATGTATTTGATACATTGTTGCCTCTATTTACAGGTGGAAATTCAAATGTAAGTCCTAATGAGGCAAATATTGAGCCTATGCAGATTTCAAACGACATCATAGATCAGCCTATTTCTGATGCAGATTTACAGGATGTAATTTATGAGGATAGGGCTGAAAATGAGCAGGCTAGAGGTATGCCTAAATGGCTGGTGCAAACCTTGCGTGATAGTAAAATTGATGCACCTATGCCTAGTCGTACTCGTTCAGGTTCTCAGCACGCCTCTTATGCATCAGATTGTTATGCTTTGGCTGTGTCTAGTATGTGTGAAGAGGAAGAACCTCTTTCATTTGATGAGGCACAAAATTCAAAAAATTGGTTGGCTGCAATGCAAAGTGAATATGATGCTATAATGAAGAATGGTACATGGTCTTTGTGTGATTTGCCTATTGGTAAAAAGGCCATTGGATGTAAGTGGGTTTTTAAGTTGAAACGAAAGCCAGATGGCAGTGTTGATCGCTATAAGGCTAGACTTGTTGCAAAGGGTTATGCTCAAGAAAAGGGCATTGATTTTGATGAGACCTTTGCTCCCACTTGTCGTATGACTACCATTCGTAGCATTTGTGCATTGGCAGCTCATAATGGTTGGAATGTACATCAGCTGGACATAAAAACTGCATTCTTGAATGGAGATTTGCATGAGGAGGTGTATGTATCGCAGCCTCGTGGTTTTGTTCAAAGAGGGCAGGAAAACAAAGTGTGCAGGTTGAAAAAGGCTTTATATGGTTTAAAGCAAGCTCCACGAGCTTGGTATGAAAAGATACATGCATATTTGACTGCACATGGTTTTCAGAATAGTCCAACAGAAAGCACTTTGTATGTTAAACGTGTGGATGGTGTACATCTAATCATTGCTCTCTATGTCGATGACATGCTGCTCACAGGACCAAATGAGAGTCATATTGCTGATTTTAAGGCTGATTTGAATGCCTCTTTTGAAATGTCAGATTTGGGACATTTGCATCATTATTTGGGGATACAATTTAAGCAGTGTGATGGAGGTATTGCTTTGTGTCAGACAAAGTATATTGAGACATTGTTGCGGAGATTTGGCCTTGAAGACTGCAAGCCTATTGCTACTCCAATGGAGACAGGTTTGAAGTTGAGTCTTCATGATGCTGGAGATCACTTTGATGTCACACTCTATCAGACAGCTGTTGGTTGCCTCATTTATGTATGCATTACGAGGCCAGACATTCAATTTGCAGTCTCACAGGTGAGCAGGTTTATGCATAGCCCAGGGTCTCAGCATTGGAAGGCAGTTAAACGCATCTTTCGCTACTTAAGTGGCACCATACATCTTGGGTTGTTTTATCCCAAGGGGGGATCGTTGCCGCCAGATTTGCATGCTTTTTCGGACTCAGATTGGGCTGGTTGCTATGACACAAGAGTGTCCACAAGTGGTTTTTGTTTCATGCTCGGTAGCTCATGCATATCTTGGTTGAGCAAGAAGCAACCTACTGTGGCCACTTCGAGTTGTGAAGCTGAGTACAGGGCAGCTTTCACAGCTACGGTTGAGTGTGTGTGGCTCAGACGGCTTATGGCTGATTTGGGTGTTGGACAGGAGTCTGCCACCTCTATCTACACTGACAGTCAGAGCGCATTGGCAGTTGCAAGAAACCCAGTTTTTCATGCTCGCACAAAGCACATTGAGGTGCATTATCACTATGTCAGGGAGAGACTCTCAGCAGGAGAGATCAGCTTGGCCTATGTGCCAACACAGGACAACCTCGCCGATCTTTTCACAAAGGCGCTTCCTCGTGAGAAGTTCGAAGCTTTCCGCAAAGCTTTGGGCTTGCTTCCCTTTGTGGATTGATCTACTTCGGGCATGGCACTCCCCTATACACATGAGTGCCAGCTCTCGTTCACACCATCACTCCCAGGGGGGATTTGTTGCCATATACATAGGCAGTGATGTGTGTGAACACACTTAGGACCGCCGGGGCACTTTTTCCCTCTTTAGGAGGTTTTTTCCCCCGGCTTGTATATACGCCCATCCTTCTAGGGCAAACTTATCTTTTGTACATTGACACAATCTAATACTTTGTGTTGTGTGCAATCTTGCTTCTTCTTCTCCAAGCTTTGTGTGCTTTCCTGCAACCCTAATTCCAACATCATTGTCTACTAAGCTATGCGATATTTTCAATTTATTCCAAAGAAACTACACCCACATCTTCTTACTAAAGTCATCGAATATAGTAACAAGAAGTAGGAAGAACCACCCAATGTAGTGTTTGGCATTTTACCACAAAGATCTACATCATACACAAGATCTAGAGGAGCCTTTGCACAAGTCTTGAGTTTTTGTCGAAATGCATGCTAACATTGCTTGCCCGTCATACAAGCTTCACACACATATGACATTTGTGAAAATGATGGTAGATATGCAACAATCCTAGTCCTTTGTATCTCTTTTAAGACTAGGGCTATAAAAGAAAACATTTTAGACAAGTTATTGTATCATATTCCTCTTTCTATGACATTGTCACTAGCATCCAGCCTTATCAAAGAGAACCTTCAAGTTACGGTCAAGCATGGCTAAATAGACAATGGATTCCTGGCACACAAACAGACAATGGATTCCTCTTAATTCCTAGCACACAAAAGACATTGGATAACTTCTTAGTATCACCATTGCTAGAAACAAAAGAAATGGTACATAATCACATGGATGTGCATTTGGCATCATTTTTTACTGCTACTATTAGGATAGACTCCCCCATGGCTATGCATTTAGCATAATTCCCAACTCCTACTACTAGGATGATGGACTCCCCCATAGGCTTGAGAGAGCTATACCACCCCTTTGACTGTCATATGTCAAGATGCTCTACTGTCAACGATCCATGAATCATTGGATGATAAGGAATTTTCTATCTTTGCATAGATTTCTTCAATTACCACAAATAACTCCAATTTCACTTTAACACTGTTCTCGGATTCCAAAGGCTTCAAAGTGCCATTCTTCTTGTTTTCTTCCTTCAATCTACATAAGTTGATCACATGACTAGGCTTGCCGTAGTAGAAACACTTTCTTCTTCTTCTTATAAGCATTGTGGTTACTAGAGCCTTTCCCCTTGCCTTTCTTTGCATTTGTGGAGAATGCAATGGCACAACCATCTATGGATTTAAAATGCATCTCCTATGAGTATTGCATCGGACTCCTTAAAAGTAAGAGATAGGTGGTGCACTTACGTGTTCAATGAGATCACCAAACTATCATACTTTGAGGGCACCACTCTGATGCATGTACACCTATGTGCCAGTTCTTCACTGGTCTTGGTGATCCCCACTATAACCATTTCATCTTGGTGATTCCTGTCATCGCCATGTCCCTGGTCTTGGTGATCCCACTATCACGATTTCATCTTATGGATTCTTTATCTATAATATAAATTGCTCTGTTGATTCTCCTTCTAAATACCTTTCTGTTGTAAGTTGATTCTCAAGATTTTGAATCATTTTTAAATTCCTCGTCTCATTCTGGTTCTTAAGAACTTGCTATGCTTCAGAAGTCGTGGCAATATGTTGAATTATGATCATCATCAAAATCAATGATTCTGGTGATGGGTAGCACATAGCATGTCTGCATTTCTTTAATTCCTCGTCTCATTCTGGTTCTTAAGAACTTACTATGCTTCAGAAGTCGTGGCAATATGTTGAATTGCGGTCATCATCAAAATCAATGATTTTGGTGATGGTAGCACAAAGCATGTCTACATTTCTTTGCCTCCATGCTAACAAGATCTTTTGGTATGGTCTGTTGTGGATTTGTTGGATCCGAATTAGGACTCGGCTTTACATCTAGTTTTCCATAACTCATATAAATCATAGTGGTATAGTTTTGCTTACCTCATTTAGCTAGCAACGATTCCTAGCAAAGCTAATAGGCAAATCCATGTTATGCTCTCTTGGCAGTGGTATAGTTTTGCTTACCTCATTTAGCTAGCAACATTACTAGAGCAAAGCTAATAGGCAAATCCATGTTATGCTCTCTAAGTTGTGCTATGCATCCAATGAAGAATGTTGAGGCATTAATGTGCAAATGGAAAACGATGTCCAATTGGGAGGTCTCAATGTAGGTGTAGATACTTGAGCTTTCTTGAGGGTCTCATAGGCTTGTTCGCATTCTTTGGTCCACTCAAAGACTATGTGACTAGACAAAAAAGAACTTTGGCAATGGATGATGAAAATTCTATAATACGCGCATGGATGATGAACACTCAAAGACTATGAGTAGGCAAAAAAGAGCCTTGGCAAATGGATGATGAACATTCTATAATACCCAACATGTCCCATGAAGCATTAGACACTTTTAAGTTTATTAGGAGCGGTAGCTCAAGAATGAGCATGACTTTGTTGTCATCAATAGAAATACTATTCTTTAAGATGACATATCCCAAAATTACTATGTTTCACTTCAAGGTTTTTGGTAAAACCTACATGTCTCTAACACCTTCCTAAGACAATAGAGATGTACCTTCCATATAAAGTTGGCACATAGGTTATCAATAAAGGCTTCAAGGAATTTTCAAAGATTGATGCTGCTCAATCAATCTTTGAAATTTTCTTGGGATGTTGGTTTTAAGCCAAAAAGGCATTACCTTATATGCATGGACAACCCACTTAGTGACAAAAGCTATCTTGTGCTAGTCTTTTGGAGCTATCATTATTTAATTTTAACCTAAGAATCAGCTTAAGAAGTTGAGAGCTTCTTAGATAGATTATAACCCAAGAATCCATCTAAGTAGCTGTAAGCTTCTTTTCCTACTACTCACTATATAACACACGTTTTGTATATAGTAATGGATGTTGTGTATATGACAATGGATATTGGTCCCTAATAGTTGATGAGGTCAACACACACTCTCACCTTTGTGTTCTTCTTGGATTAGACTCATTTCGTATGTGCAATTGCATGGATGAATCCTAAATATACAAGCTTTTCAATCTCTTTTTTGACCAATCGAGAGTACTTGAGCTTCATAGCATATGATTTGTCTATTTGGACCATGTTTGGATATTATACTTGACCATTTTGGGAGGTACACCTTTCATATCTATGTATCTCCATGAGAAGACATCCTTAAATTCTTTTTGCAAGACAATAGGATCTCTCTCTCTCTCTTAATTAAGAGTGAGGTCTTTTGCAATAGCTTTGGATCCGGTCCCACTAAATTAACCTTTTTGACTTTGGCTAGCCATCATATGATGTTCCTAATGATTCATTGTTTGGTTTACTTTTTGCCTTTTTAAATTGTGCAAAGTAATCTCCCACATTATATGCTTTAAAATGTTTAAGGACTTATCAGATCCTCAACATTAATGCATTTTGGTCGATTTTTGGTTAGCCTCACTTGGCTTTTACAAAGACTTTATTTTGCATGTGTCTTGTAGAACACATGAGCTCTAAGTGGTTCTTCCCCCTTAATGGTCAAGGATCTAATCGGAGAAGGGATCTCTTTAACCTCATTTTGTCATAGTTGGGAAAAATTTATGTGTGAATCTATGGGCTTCAATGTAGTTAATCCAATTCTCATCTAATTCCATGGGAAGGAGGGATTCTTTTTCTTCATCTTTAGGATTTGCCACCTATGGCTTCAATGTAGCAAAGCCAATACTCATCTAAGTCCATGGGAAGGAGAAATTCTCATTGTCTCTCTTTAGGATTCTCTATCTTTAAATATTTTTGGTGCAACTTTCTTTCTAAATTGTGTTTTGGAAGAGCCTTCATTTGCTAATTAGCATTTCAACCATAGCTATAACACTAGAGATTATTTCCTCACCCTTAGTTATGACATATCTCTTGTTTTTTGGAATAATGTCCATAGTAGCTAGAATATGCATTCCATTCTCATAGAAATCTTTTAACTTTGGGAGTGGTGCAAAATTGGGGTCTTCTTGTTCATCTTCCAATGTCTTGTTACATGTGTAACACCCATTGGCCATGATGGTTGTAATAAAGGGATTTTAGGCTTACTTATGCACATGGGGAATGGGCTTAGACACATGGGAATTAGGGCCATTTACACTTGTGGCATTAGGGGCACGAGGGCCTTGGGACTATAAAAGGCACTAGCCCTAGGTCTATTGTAACCTTTGACATCTTTTGAATATCATTTAACTCTTTGGATATCTTAGTCATCAAATTAGCTTTCTCTATAATCAAGGCTAATCATCCTAAGCCAAGCTAATCTCAAGCTAATCTAGATGTTTTGATTAGGAAATAATTAGTACTTAATCAATTTTTAGATTAGTGTTGTTACATATTTTTTAGATTTTTTTAATTCTATTTTGAGTGGATTAACAATGCGATTAATTTGATAATCATTTTTGGGTATATGCTAATCATAGATTTCAAAAACCATAATTCCTACACGGATTTGAGAGAATCTTGATTTTGTTGATTTTTGAATTAACAAATTTTTTTAGAGTGCTTTTCTTGGAATTTTCTTATTGAATCTCCTTGATTAGTGTTTCTTTTCATCAAATTTAGTCAAAAACCTTAGTTTCCTTCGATATTTACCTAGTTTTTAGGAAATCTTGGTAGCTTTAAAGGATATTAAAGGTTTTTGTATAGAATTTGGTGCAGTTCTTGTCAAGAATTGGTGTTGTTTGAAGATTCTATATAGATTTTAGTGTAGTTTATAGTTCTAATGTATATTCAGCAGACTATAGTGTAAAGTGTAGTGGTGTA
The DNA here is from genome assembly GCF_041138505.1 of Cibotium barometz. Lineage (NCBI taxonomy): Eukaryota > Viridiplantae > Streptophyta > Polypodiopsida > Cyatheales > Cibotiaceae > Cibotium > Cibotium barometz. The sequence goes on along the minus strand of NC_141108.1, from coordinate 14,939,717 downwards.
GTCTACTATTGTGTAGCATATTTATGGAAAGTTCTGCAGAGTACTGTTTACAAGTTTCTTAGTGCAAATTTATAAAGAAATACAAAAATTGTACAAAAATCAAATCTTGAAGCAACAATGAGTGATTCTTGATTGAAACTTTCTTACTCTTGAAGCATTATATTTCTTTAAGAGAAATTTGTTGAAACTACAAGAAATCAAGCAATATTACAAAGTTTGACCAAGATATGCACAACTGTGGTGTTCTTTCTTAATTTGATCCAAGTAAGCAAGATTTTTGAATCTTGTAGGAAGCAAGGCAAGATTATTGTAATACTTGGTGGTTTGAAGTGATCATGACAATTTCTTGACCAAGAAAGAGTTTACAGCAATGATCTATGCTAATCAATATGATCAATGAGATCAATTTGGATGAAGTTTGATCTCTTGTTATTAAAAACACTGAACATAGTCACATTTGTGAAAGCAAGATACAAACAGTTTACGAGCTTTTAGCAACAAATTTCAATGTGAGCCTTGTTGGGAATCGAACCCAGTCTGTTGGTGTAAGCCAATGTGCTCCATACACCATAGAGTCTCCTAACCTGCACACAAGGCTTCATGAGTGGAAAGGTCTCTCACAAATTGATTTGTCCTTCTAAAGCATCACTGAGCTTTGCAAAAGCTCTTAGATAGCAAAGCACACAAGATAAGTGTGTAGAATTCAAGCCTTGGTATTGAGATCAAGATTTATTGAAGAATTTTGAAATCTTGGGCAGTTGAACAGTGCCAACCATCTTTGAGCTTTACAGCCTTGGGGCCTTTTGTAACCTTGGGCAGTTAAACACAATGATTCTTGAGCTTTAAAGCTCTAGGTTTCACGAGCAGATAGAGGATTCATGCAAGATGGGAGATTCCATGACGTTTTTTAGTAGCCATTTTGCTGAGATCTTAAATCATTAGAGTGCTTAACTCCCAGGTCTCGAGCGAAAACTATTAACCAGTGTAGCTGCTCCTCTACTTCATCACTTTTTTTACAGAGACAAAGAATGATGCATCTGAGCTAGTTAGTTTATTGCATTATCGCTCTCTTTCTATCTCTACATACTCAATTCAAGAGTTCATGACTCTATCTCTACACATCTAACACAAGTAGTGATAGGAGAGCACAGCAGGGATGTGCTTGCTCATAGTAGAAGCACACTCAAACTCAAGAGTTTTCCATTCTCAACACACATACATACGTGTGCAAATTCAGAAGCGCCTATTAAAACCTGTCTCAAGTTGGTATACCCTCATGGGAATCATCATTATTCATTCATGAAATCCACCATTGAAGCTTTGAGAACATACAGAGATGGAGTTGTGGAATCCAGACTATGTGCTTGCAACAACAATGGGCATTAAAACACATAAAAGCAGATTGGATGAATCCATGGCAATCATAGCTAAGCTTAGGCTTAGGATTGGGTATATGATTTGTTACTACATTTGACTCTTGCTCTCTCGAATGGTCATGAACTCTTGTAGGTGTAAGGATACTACTCAAAGAAGCATCTCACTGTCTCATCGGTCCTAAATGTTGGTTACGGTGCATATTATCTTGTTTTCAATGGGGTGGGTGAAGGAAGGTTGTTTGGAGATGAAGCAGTTGACAAGGAGGCAATTGTGCCAAGAGAGGCATTGAAGAAAGGAGGGGGACGTGTCGATGAAGAGATCTTTGGGAGGTACAGGTAGCCCTAATCCCAGATTAAGGGATGAAGGGGGTGATGGAGGAGTGGGGGAGGGGGTGGGGAGGGGAGGGGACATGAGGGGGTGTTGTAGAAGGCTAGGGAAAAAGGGGTAAGGTGGTGGTTGGAGGGGAGGAAGGAGGAAAACTAGTGCCCAAGAGGATTTTGGTGTGGAGTGTGGGAGGTTCCAAGGTGTGGTGGTGGGCACCAGTGGTGGGTGGGGGTTGAGACGCGGGGCCAGGTTGCGAATGGGAATGTGGTGGGGGTGGAGGAGGAGAAGGATGTGAGTGGGAGGAAGAGGGATTGGTTTTTTCTAGAGGGGGCAATGTTGTTGTCCCCACAATTGTTGTAGAAGGCCAGGGAAAAAGGGGTAAGGTGGTGGAAGGAGGAAAACTAGTGCCCAAGAGGATTTTGGTGTGGAGGGTGGGAGGTTCCAAGGTGTGGTGGTGGGCACTAGTAGTGGCGGGTGGGGGGGGGTGGGGGTTGAGATGCAGGGCAAGGTTGCGAATGGGAATATAGTGGGGGTGGAGGAGGAGAGGGATGTGAGTGGGAGGAAGAGGGATTAGTTTTTTTCAGAGGGCGCAATGTTGTCATCCCCACCATCATTGTTGTCATCATCATTGTTGTTGGGATGTTGGGCTAGCCGTTTGGAGAAGAAGCAGCGTCAGCACTCCCGTGCCTCCTCAATGGTGATGTCGTATGGGAAGGCAATGTGTGAATCATCGAACTGCATGATGTTGGTGGGAGCTATAACTTACAATTGAAGGTAGCAGTGATGATGCAGGACCAAGAGACCATAAGGGGTATAAGGGGGGAGGTCTCGATAGCAAAGGACTGTGTAGGCATAGTAGATCGTGGACTAGCCGAGCCTTTCCAGGAAGCAAAGGTCGGCGATAGATTTGGTGAAGTCACATGGGTATGGGCAGAGGCCATGTGGAATGGAAGATCAATCATGGCATCCACTTATGTGGTGTGCCCTTACACCAAAAGTGATGTCCCAATTGGTGAGGTTTGTTGTGAGGTGGTGGATGGGAAACATGAAGAGGATCGTGGGGTGAAAAGATGCAGGGGAGAAGAGAGCTTGAGCTCTTGCAAGCACACACACACTCACAAAACCCTAAAAGAGAGCACACAAGGTGAGAGGCTGAAAATCTTCTTCTTCTTCACACAACACTCAACACACCATATACAAAGATAAGAGTACACACTATATGAAAAGGTACTCAACCAAATACATACTAGGGTTCTCTATAGTGTGAACCCAACTAAATGAGTTGGCACTATAACTATGCCAGTCTCTAGAATGGCTGTCACATAGCCTGTCATCCCATTGGCCACATATCACCCATGATCTCACCAACCATGCCAGTGGTGTAAGTGTGGGGCCTATCCCCCAGGCGGATCATCAGTGTGTCCATTGCCTCACTAGATGAGCTCGATATCTCAACACTCCCCCTTGAGCTCAACTCCATCTCATGTATACCAAGCAAAGCTCTGAATCTGCGGAGCTTCTCTGTACCCAATGCTTTGGTGAAGATGTCAACGACCTGATCCTGCGTGCTGACATAAACAAGGTCAACGTCTCCTGCCAAAACCTTCTCTCTGACAAAATGGTAGTGGACCTCTATATGCTTTGTGCGAGCATGAAAAACTGGGTTCTTGGCCAACTGTATACTGCTAATGTTGTCACAGAAAATGACAACTTGTCTATCCACTGATAGACCCAAATCTGCAAAAGTAGCTTTCTCAACCAAGCTACCTCACATGCTGCCAGAGTAGCACCTCTGTACTCGGCCTTTGTACTGGATAGAGAGCAACAGTAGGCTGCTTCTTGCTGCTCCAAGTCACAGTAGCACTCCCCAAAGAAAACATGAAGCCACTAGTAGATCTTCTATCTGGGATACTACCAGCCCAATCAGCATCTGTGTACCCATGTACACATATCTCTGTCCCAGTTTCATAAAATAGTCCACAATGCAAAGTAGACCTCACATACCTCAGTATGCGTCTCAATGCATCCAAATGCGGCTTCCGAAAAACCTGCATAAACTGACTCACCAACCCAATAGCATAGCTCAAATCCGGCCTGGTGGTGATCGTCATGTAGATCAAGCTTCCTACTATGCGCCTATACATAGTAGGATCCTCCAAAACCTGAATCTGCACTGAACTTGCCATTCTGATCCAATGGCACTGAGATAGGCTTACAGCCTATCATACCATACTTGGACAACATGTCCAAGCCATACTGTCTCTGCAGTAATCCAATACCATGTGGTGACCTAATCACCTCAATGCCCAAGAAATATCTGAGCTCCCCTAGATCCTTCATCTAAAACTTCTATCTAAGCAGGATCTTTACATCAAAGATCTCTGCATCATGGTCCCCCGTAATGATCAGGTTATCTACATAGATGACAACAAGCACAACCCCTCTATCACTGTGTCTCACATATAGCAAGAAATCTGCATTGGCTACATGAAAGCTAATAGTGACAAGATATTCAGAAATCTTGTCAGACCATGCTCTTGGTGCATGGTTTAAGCCATACAAGGCTTTCTTCAACCTGCAAACATGCTCGAGGTGACACATCCTCATAACCAGGTGGTTGCAACATATACACCTCTTCTTGCAAATCTCCATGCAAGAATGAATTCTTTACATCCATCTGATGTAAAGACCATTGCTTTGACGTAGCCACTGCTATCACAATTCTCACTATTACCATCTTGGCAACTGGGCTGAAAGTTTCCTCATAATCAATGCCATATGTCTGCACATATCCTTTGGCTACCAATCTAGCCTTGTACCTGCTTATGCTTCCATCACTATTATGTTTTACTTTGTACACCCACTTGCATCCAATGGCTTTCTTGTCTTCAGGCAATTGCACTAAATCCCAAGTCTCATTTCCATATAGTGCATCCATCTCCTCATCCATAGCTTTCTCCCAACACACATTTCCAACAGCCTCATCAATGCATGTGGGCTCTACAACCTGTACAACTTTTGCCATGTATGCATAGTGATGTGCCACATAACCATCATAGGTAAACCTGTGCATAGGATTCTTCACTCTCCTAGATCTTCGCAGCTTTGCATTCATGGCTTCCATAGCCTTCTTTACACACCAGGTGTTCTCATAGCTGGTATCCCAAGATCCTCATCAAGGCTCATCATCACTAGACTCTCCATCAACATGAGAATGCCCTGCAAAAATGTCAGGCATACTAAGGGGCTCAACAACTTTCTCTTTGCCTTTATGTGATGTACTAATCACATTTGCAGGACTGGTATTATATGACGACGTAGCCTGCCACTCCATGGTCTATCAACTGAACCACTAGATGAGGACTCTACTGGTCCACTCAAAGACTGTGATTGCTGACTTGCATTCTGTGCAACCACATTTCCACTCACATCAGTCCCAATAGCTTCTTTTTCAGCAGCATACCAGCTACTCATGTCATAAAAAACAACATCCCTGCTTACCCTCAACTCACGTGTAGCAGGATTATAACACCTGTATCTCTTTTGCTCAAGGGAGTATCCAATAAACACACATTTTTCAGCTTTTGGATCCACCTTAGTTCTCAGCTCATCTGGCTCATGCACATATGCAATGCATCCACAAAGACTTTCAGATAAGACAAATCAGGTTTTCTGCCCAGTAAACTTCTCCTCTGGAGTTACATCATGTATGGCTGTAGTAGTTGGAGTCCTGTTCATGATGTAAACTACTGTAAAAATAGCCTCAGCCCAATAGCTATGCGGCATATTCTTCTCTCCCATCAATGCTCGCGCAATCTCAGCAATGTGCCTGTTTTTTCACTCAGCAACTCCATTTTGCTATGGAGTGTATCTGCATGTAAACTGTCTCCGAATACCATTCTTCTTCAAAAATTCAGAGAACTCATTTGAGAAGTACTCTCCTCCTCCATCTGACCTTAGGCACGGCACTTTACATATTTCCTTGTTTGCTTTTCAACCATAACTCTGAAATTCTGAAAATGAGTGAACACCTCACTCTTCTCCTTCATGAAGTATACCCACACTTTCCTTGTGTGGTCATCAATAAATGTCACATAATACCTGCAGCTTCCCATAGACATGGTCTTCGTAGGACCCCATACATCTGAATGCACAACCTCTAGTGCATTTCTGCTCACATTTCTGTAATGTGGAAATACATGCTTTGTTTGCTTTCCAAATTGACATGTGTCACACATTTTTTGCATACCTTCAACTTTAAACTTTGACAGCCCTGTCACAATTCCTTTAGTCTGCATAGACTTCATTCTCTGCACATTCACATGTCTAATTCTTTTATGCCAAATGTCTGTGTCTGCACAATTCCTGAACCATTTGCAAACATCGCAGCACTCACTTCAGGCATGTTTACATTCAATGTAAACATTCTGCCCACTCTGTTGCCTTTTGCAACCAACCTGCACTTGTCTTTAAAGTCTTCAACATAACAATCATCAAGGTTAAACCGAACCTACAAACCCTACTCAATCATCTGGCCAACTGAATCCAGATTCTTTGTTATATTCGGAACATGAAGTACATCTGCAAGGTACTTCACTTTGCCATCCTGCATAGACAATGGCACATCTCCAACATGGGCAATTGGATGAGCAGTGTCATCCCCTGTTTCCACAAAACCTAGTCTTTCAAGGTTTTTCATCTCCTTGAACCACTCCCCCCATGACTTGTCATGTGGTTCGAAGCACCCGAATCAACGTACCATACATCATCTTTATGTGCTGCTTCTACATTTTCAGACATGGCATTAACGACATGCTACATAACAAACAACCTTTCATTATCCTCATTGTTTCTGCTCGAGGATGCATAGTTGTTTTGCTGCAATTTTACAATTTGCATATCAGCCTCCTTCTTATAACAATATGCCTGCTCATGCAGGCTTATCACAATAAAAGCATCCACGTGTATCATTATACTGTCTTTGCCGATTTCCATGACCTCTTTGACTCCCCCTGCCTCTGAATTGGCCTCTTCCTCCTGCGTGTTGTTGTTGTTGTGAATTCTGGGACTGTTGTTGTTGTTGCTACTGGCCATAATTCTGATTACCTGTTCGGCCACCTCCTTGGCCGTGTCCACAGCCTCCTCTACCTCGTCCTCTTCCTGAACTTGTGTAGAAGGCCTGTTGCTCTGAACTATTTTTGTTTTGTGAAGGCTGTTGGTCTTCACCCAAGCTCTTCTCTTCTATAATCAACATAGACACCAAATCTGTGAAATTGGGAATGTTTTCCTGAGTCTGAATAGACGTCTTGAACACCTTGTATTGTGGCCCGAGACCATGTAGACAGACTTTCACCTTATCATCATCATCTACTAAATGCCAATAGATGCAAGGGATTCCACAATACCCTTGATCTTCAATGCATAGTCATTCACAGACATACTCTTTTTCTCCACAGTATGAAGTTCATTCTTCAACTGTATCTTTCGTGCCTTGGTATTCGTTTCATAGAGTTTTACCAAGGTGTCCCCCATGCCTCCTTGGGGGACTTGGCATCCTATATGTGCCCAATCATGGTGTCCCAATACATAACTTTTCTAGCTCCTTGGTTCCAATCGTTGAACTCTTTCACATTTGCAGTGGTCGAATTGATCTCCGGTATCTCTAGTGCCTCTTCATGCTCACCTTCTATATAGTCCCAGTAACCCTTTCCCATCAGGAAATTTGTCAACCTGAGAACCACCAAGCATGGAAGTTGTTCTTATCAAGCTTCTCAGCAACAATCTGGTTTATGCTATCATTTGACATCTTGCCAGACACACAAATTTACCAGAAATAGCACTCTGGTTTATCCTGCACAAACTGCTATATTTTCTGTATAGCGGTACTATACTACACTCAAATGTCACAACCAGTGATTTCAATGTGCATACATACACCCAATGGCAACTGTTGACCTCCTTGTTGTTGCAGCACACACAATGTCTGCACAACCAATCTGTCTTCTTGCAGTTCTTAAAACAGAGTTCTACAGAGAATCGATAACTTACCCGTAGTGCTTGAAATTGGCTGCTTTCCAAAAAACGGTGGTCCTAATGCGCTCGAATCGCGTTTTCGGCCCTAAAAATTTAGTATGTTAGGACAGTATAGTTGCCCTATAGCTTTACTCCCGCGAAGAAAGCTCCTGAATCAGATATCGTTTGCTGGTGCCTCCCGTAGAACTCCCAACAAGGGTGTAGTTGTCGCCAACACAAATAGGGGAAGAGTAGATGAAGCTCTTACCCTCGTACCGCTTCCTGTGCTTCTCTTGCTTGCAGCTCAGCCCTTAGCATGAACCAGGCTCTGATTCCATGAAAAGATGCAGGGGAGAAGAGAGCTTGAGCTCTTGCAAGGAGACACACACTCAAAAAACCCTGAAAGAGAGCACACAAGGTGAGAGACTGAAAATCTTCTTCTTCTTCACACAACACTCAACACACCATATACAAAGATAAGAGTACACACTACATGAAAAGGTACTCAACCAAATACATACTAGGGTTCTCTATAGTGTGAACCCAACTAAATGAGCTGGCACTATAACTATGCCAGTCTCTAGAATGGCTCACACAGCCTGTCATCCCACTGGCCTCCTCATATCACCCGATCTCACCAACCATGCCAGTGGTGTAAGTGTGGGGCCTATCCCCCAAGCGGATCATCAGCACCGCCTCACTAGATGAGCTCGATATCTCAACATGGGGTTGGGAAAAGAGATATGGTTCTGGAAGAAAAGGGTGACAAGGAGGTTGATGGAGAGGCAGGGAAGTTTGTTGAGGAGGTAGGGGAGTGTGGAAGGGGAGATTGGTTCGTCTCGATGACGATATTGTGTTGGAGAAGGTTGAGGCCGATGGCACGGTATTGGAGGTCAAGGATTAGGGCGTAGTGGAGAGGGTGGGCAATTCTATTGCCACATCCATGAGCGCGTCCACCTTCCACTCCATGCACTTGGTATCAGTTTGGAGGGTGCGTGTGGGGGCCGGAGAGCCCTCGCTCTTTGGCTACCTATAGCAGTTGGGCATCCTTATGAGAGAGTGTGTTCTCAGCATAGCCACATGTTTGTAATTGTCAAATGTGAGGCAGAGGCGGTTGCAGTTGGCTTTGGTAGTGTTGGCTGAGTGTCTGGGCTTCATTGTGTTCAATTGAGAGGGCATTCTTGGCTTGGAGGGCTTCTTCTTGGGCTGCTTGGAGTTGGTGTTGAAGCTTGGTGACAGTGGTGGCAAGTGTGGTGGTGAGGGTTGCCTCGCGATCCTCCAAGGCCATTTGTTGGTGAGGGTATCTTCCTGGAGGTGCTCTTAGGTTTTTTGGTGGTCAGCTTTGGCCACCAGGAGCATGGCCTGCTAGGCAGTTGTCACCTGTTCACATTGGCGCTCTATATAACTTGTCATGGAGGTGATGAGCTCTCTGGCAAGGTTTGAAAAACCTTTCATAAAATTGGAGATGGCATCCTGGGTGGACCGAATGCCCTCAAAGTAGGCTTGCTGGGAGTGGAAGCACCCGGCGTGGACCTATTGCAAGGTGTCCATTGTGTGGTTATGGGAAGAGGAGGGTGAGGTAGAGGGACCTTTGTCATGAAAAATGGGAGGTGGCGAGGGCAGTTGATGGCTCCCTGGGCTTTGTGTCTGGATTAAGTTCTCCTCAAAAAATTGGGCAGTCTAGTGAAGGTCTTCCTTCTCTTCCCACTTTGCACGATAGGCTTACACTGCTTTAGCTTGACAATGGGCATCCACATGGTGTCGTTTGGAGGGCAGAGAGGTATGAGTGAGGACCTCATAAGATGAGTCTGCTGACTGTGTGTGGGGCAAGCTATGAGAAATGGGGATGAGAGAGTGGGTAAGAATTTGAGAGAAATCGGCGGAAAGAATGGCAAGAGCAGCTAGAGGGAAAAAAGAAAAGTGAGGGAAATGAATGTGGGTGGGCCCTTTTATAGATTTGCCAGGAAGGTACGACTATGGCTTCATAGAGATATGGGCGTGGCTTCATGGGGTACGCTCGTGGCTACAGAAAGCATATGATCATGGCTTTTTGAAATGAATAGCCTTGGCTTCGATGAATGAACAAGTGTAGATGGACAAGTGAACAATGGTGGCTTATTAACCAGGGAACAACCGTGGCTTCGTGAGGAAATGACTATGGTTTGGATGAATGAACGGGTGTTTCTTTGTGGAGGAATGACTATGGTTTTGATGAATGAACGGGTGTTTCTTTGTGGAGGAATGACCATGGTTTGGATGAATGAACGGGTGTTTCTTTGTGGAGGAATGACCATGGTTTGGATGAATGAACGGGTGTTTCTTTCTAGAGGAACAACCATGGCTTGATTGGGGAATGGCATGGGAGTGAGTGGGTACCAGCTATCAATTAGTGGTGTTAGTAGAGGTAATAGTGCTAGTGGGCTCGGTTTGCAAGGTTTGAGTTGTTGTGGATGAGGATGTTGGAGTACATGGGGTATATTGGTGAAGGAGAGGCCTCTTTTTGGTGAAGGAGAGGCCTCTTTTTGGGTGGCATAGTTTTCTGTTGGTCGGGAAGTAGGGGGGCTAGTGATAGAAAGTGGTCATCTTGTGGAGGGGAATTGGGTGGCTCAGGCTCTTTGTTTGTCACATGAGGACTGTAACTTGCCCTGAGATCAGTTGTAGTGTTGTTGTTCTTATGTCCCAATTGATTCGCGTCCCATAAGGATGTCTTTGTGCATTGTTCATGCATGCATAACACAGAACTTGCCTTCTAAGGGATTATTCCTGATATGAAACAGAATTGGAATAACACCTAAATATTGAACCAAATGCAAAGTGACAGTAGTGAGTGGGGCTGGGGTGTTCAATAAGGAGGGTCGCCCGAGAGAGTGCCATGTGTCATAGGACATTAAGTTGTTGTTAGCACACCTATATCAACAAGGGTAGGTTTTTGTGTGAAACCTATCGGTGTGGTCATTCCTAGCCACAAACACGTAGGTTTTACTTCCCAATCCTCTTCTTCTAGGTTTGCTTACTTGGGCAATGTTTACTATGATTTGTTTGCCCCTAAGCTTGGCTTGCCATTCGTTGTCTTTTATTGTGCTATTTCTTTCATCTCTTTATGTTGATGTTTTTTCTGTTTCTTGAGGTGAATGGATGTTAAGGTCTTTTAGGTGAGTGGGCTGTAGTAGCGCTTTAATTTGCTACCATTGAAATAACGTACCATTTTGACACCATCAAGGGTTTCAATGCGCACTGCGCCTTGTGGGGTTATTTCAGTCACTCTAGGAAAGGTCCTAGTCCTCTGTATTTGAGTTTCTTTTGTGATTTTTAGTGCTATAGAGGAGGACCATATCCCCCTCATTCATTTCTTTATCCTTGAGTCGGTATCAAACCACTGCTTGTGCCAAAGTTTTCAACCAAGATTCTATACACAACCACCGCCGTGAGACGTGTTTCATCGAGCTTTTTAAGCTCCCAAAGCCAGTGCTTAGGATATTTCCAGTGAGTTTTTCTTGTATAAACACTCTCAAATTTGGCACCAAGAACTCCATAGGCATAATCGCTTCAGTGCCATAGGTTAAGCTGAAGGGTGTCGCGTTAATGGGGCCACTTTATATGCTGTGGGATAGGCCCACAGTGCTGTTGGCAACTTTTGTTCCTAGTCGTTGTGGCTTGCCTCTATTGATTTGGTCAGGATCGCGCATATGGTCTTACTTGTGCTCTCGGATTGGCCATTGGCTTGGGGGTAGTAGGGTGAAGATTTCCAGTGTGTGACCAAGAATTCTTGTAACAAAAATTGTATAATTTCATTACTGAAGTGTGTACCATTGTCACTCACCAGCTTAAGAGGGCACCCAAAGCAAGTGATCACACACATAAAGGAATTTTATCATGGACCTTGCATTGGCTTTTCTAGTGGCCCTAGCCTCAACCCATTTTGTGTAATAGTCTGTGTGATGTACCATGCCTGGGTATGCTGAGTAGCTGGACTAATGGGTCCCATAAAATCAATGCCCTATTTTTCAAACGATTGTAAGGACACGACAAGATTGAGGGACATTCTGTCCTTATGGTGTGTAACGCTACTCGTGCATTCATCACATTGTTTGAGGTACTCTGCGGCATCTCCAAACATAGTGGCCCACCACAGTCCATAGCCAATAGGATTTTTTGAGCAGTGATATCTATCATAAAGTGTCCTCCTGCGATTCCAGAGTGGGCTTGCTCCAAAATACAAACATATTCATCCTCTCGGACACATCACCTCATGATTCCCTTTTTTCCCTACCTATAGAGTTGCCCTACGATCAATTGATAAGGGGGAAGCTTTTTTGATGAGGTGTCTTTCTCTGTCCTTTGTTAATTGGTGCTTCAGTGGTGGGTAGGCCATTAAAAGTGCGTAACTTCTTCTCGACACTACAAATGCGCTTTCCAAGCGTAGTTGGCACAAAGTTCATCCATGAAGACTTCAAGGAATTTCTGGAGATATTCCTTATAGGCCATGCACATTAGTCATTGGAATGCCTGGGGCATTGGTCAGGCCACCAAATGGCATGACTTGATATGCATAGGTACCTTATTCTATGGAAAAAGCCATTTTATGTTGATCTTTTGGTTTTGTCAACACTTGGTTATAATCCAAAAATCCGTTAAGGAAATTGTAGGCTTCCTTTCCTGCTACTCGTTCGAGCACATGTTCTATGAAGGAGGGCAATGGATAGTGGTCCCGTATAGCATTGACCTTTTTGAGGTCTATGTACACTCTCACTTTACCATTCTTTTTAGGTACTATCACTATGGATGAAACCCACTCTGTGCCCTCTATTTCGTAGATGAACCTAGCATCTATGAGTCATTCAATTTCTTCCCATAGCATTTTGGAGTATTTGGTATTCATAGGGTAGGTCTCTGCTTTACCGGTCTTCCTCCCTCGACTATGGGAATGGTGTGTTTGACCACTTTGGGAGGCACAACCTTCATATCCGTATAGTTCCATGCGAAGCAATCTTTGAATTCTATGAGAAGAGAGATAAGATTGTTTTCTTCTTTTGCTGCATAGAGGTCTTCCCCGATGTAGATGGGTTTAGGATCTTCCCCTGGGCCTGCCAGGTTAATTTTCTTGACCTTGGCCATTCCATCATAAGATGTTCTGGCTTCCCATATCATGGGTTCTTTGGGCTTGCACAGTCTCCAACCTTGTAGGCCTTGAAGTGTTGGGAGACTTGTTTAGTCTCTTCAACCTTAGCACTCTCTTCCTCCATTAGCCTTTTGGCTTCTTTTTCAGCTATAGCACCAATTTTTTGTTTTGTGCTTTGCGTGCAAAGTGGCAAAGTTTTTTTGGTTCAAGTTAGGGACTGGCTATTCCTTCCAATTTTGTGGTTATCGTTGTTAACTGGAATGGGAAACTTGTCAAGCTCCTTTTGTCAGACTTGGCAAAATTAGGAATGTGTGTCAACAGTTTCGACGTACCTTAGCCAATGTTATTCCGACTCCATCAGTGGGAAGGCATATGCTTCTTTTCCAGGGAAGCCATTGGATTTATTTGTCTTGCGGGGGTGGTTTCCCTGCAACGGTCTTTCCTCTTTGTTGCTCACAGGTTCCTGGCTTCTTGTAGCATTGGGCATGCATGCAGCGCTGAGCATATAGAGGGATTTATTTGTCTTGCGGGGGTGGTTTCCCTGCAACGGTCTTTCCTCTTTGTTTCTCACAGGTTCCTGGCTTCTTGTAGCATTGGGCATGCATGCAGCGCTGAGCATATAGAGGGATGTGATTTCTTTCCCATCAGCCATGGCAAATCTAGTACACCCGTTCATTTTTTGGAAGTATGTCTAGGTGGCAAGGATATGCATCCAGTTCTTAGAGTCTTCTGGCTTTGGGAGGGTTGAAAATTCCACACTAATCCGTTATTCATCCAACATTTTATGGCATGTTTGACACAAATGGACTGCAGTGGATCTGGCTTACCGAGTCCTCAACAAAGGGCCTACAATTCATAGGATGGATCTTCCAAGTGTATAGGTTGACCTTTAACGTTTGGCCTTTCTTTCAAATGTAGATATGATCTGTAGTCACGAATCATTTTGGTTTCCCTCATGAAGGAACATCCTAGGATGCAATCATAACAAATAGGTTACTGGCCAAAGTTCTCACCACGAAGTTGTGGTTTTTGTATTTTTAGTTTCTTTATTTTTGTTGTTGTTGTTCTTCCATTCTTGCTCTCTGAGCCTTCCTTTCATCCAGTCTTTCAAATCTTTCCATAAACTTGGGCTGCCTTGAAGTAAGGTACCAATAGGAATTTGGATTTGTGAAGAAAGGAAGGAGGAAAGGTCTACACTGTCTCATGGAGTGGATTGCTAGTTCCTGAGTTGAATGATCCCTATTCATGATTAGGCTTTAATGGGAGTGTCAGTTCTTTTTGGGTGATCATTCCTAAGATTTTTGAGATACTCTGTAATAGGATCTACCTGGTGCTTGCAGAGTTGCCATGGATTTTGGTTCTATCTCTCGAGGGAGTGTCTCACAAAAAGGAGCGCTTAGTTGTCGAGACCTTTGTCAAGATTTTGGGTTTTCTTAGTTGATTGGAAGTTCAGCATAGGGAGACTTTTAGCCATATGTATCGCCCAAGGTTCCTCTTCCAATTGAGCTTGACATTCCTTAACCAACTCATGATGAGTAGCCTTTAGCCTTTCCTTCTCTTTGATGGGGTTTGGGTATTCGGCTAATTTTTGGGGTAGCCGATTGGGGTCAATTTGCCCTTTCACTTGAGAGGTTGAGGGAAGCATCTTCTCCTCATTAGATGAGGAGGATGACACATTGTTGGTTGTCCCCTCGTCGAATCCACTCTTTATGACCACACGGATATCCCCTCTACCGATCTTTGTGGCCTTTTTCTTCCGTGAGAGTCTAGTTTCACATGCTTGTTCAGGGACTTCTTTAGGGGATAAGATCCATGCATGTCCTAGGTTTTCTTGAGTTCGCGATGTAGATGCTTCAACAATGGTTGCATGAGCTGTGGCTCTTCTTCTGCTTTGCATTCTAGTGATTGCATTTAGAGGCACCGCGTGAATGAAGCCTCAACAAGTTAAGGCTGGTGCTAGGTTTAGCATTTCCTTTCCCAAGTGTACCCATTCTCAATGGAAAATCCTTATATATATGATCTATTCCACATCTTGTGCATAAAGGAGTTAAGGTAGAAGTACTCACAGGAGTACTAGCCATCTCTTCTTGATAGGGCACTCAGTCATTCGGTGAGGTCCCGCACTATGATAGCATTATATAGGTGGTCCTTTCGCCATATTATGCAAGTCTCATCCTTGCGGGGTTGGGGGGCTGCTAGGTACACCGAGTACATGTGTTCACCCTCCATCACATAGTGACTTAGGATCTACGAGGGTGGACTGCTTGACTCAATGGGTTCAAAGGTGGTATTATTCATGGCTTCTCCCTTTATCACCCTCCATCACATAGTGACTTAGGATCTGCGAGGGTGGACTGCCTGACTCAATGGGTTCAAAGGTGGTATTATTAATGGCTTCTCCCTCCTTACCTTCTTCAAAGATCTCTGTGAAGGTTAACTGGTGAACATGGGTAATTCGAGGTAATGGATGTTGCGGTGACAGGACTAGGGGGTGGTAAGGGTACCTCGGGCACCCGTAGGATTCCTTTTGAGGCCAGTAGTGGTTGTCTAGGATTTGGAGGCAAGGTCTAGGGTTGAGCTCGGGCTTGAGCTCGGGCTTGTGAGCTCGGGCTTGAGCAACCCTTTGGTGGTAACAATTGGAGGTCTCGTGATTACCCCACCTTTGGCAGTAAAAGCATAGTAGAGAGTAGGTCGGGGTCTCAGATGTGGACACTCCATATTGGTGTGGTTAGCTCAACAAATCGGGCACCATACCAGTTCTCTCTTTGGGTAAATATGGGGTTGCCCAACTTGGTCACGGCCTTGGCATGTTCTCTAGCGTTGGGTCATTTGTTGCATTAGTGCAGCGCGGCTAACTGCTCCACTTGTTGTCCTGAAGAGGATTCTCTTCCTTTTCCTTCAAATTTCGTGCTAGTAGTTTTGAAGGATGCTTCAAACGTGCCCTTATGCAATTCTCAAGAATGAGTTCCCTTGAAATTGTCCTCAAAATCCATGGCACTTTTGTAACAATTCTCAAAGGAAGTGTGGTCTAGATCACACAAGGAGTTGTGCAAGGCTACATCTTCAAGGCCCTCTAGGAATCAACCTTTTGTTAGAGAACTGGTCTCTAGCATTATAGTGAGAATGGAGATATCTCACTTGCTTGATATAATCCTCGATGGATTCTCCATCCTTCTGTCTTACATTATGTAACTACTCGATTGGACTCCATCGAGATTGCTCAATTAGACTCCATTAAGTTTCTTCTAACTTACATTGTGTAACTGCTTGATTTCTAAAGTTGGAGGGAGAGAATAACCGCAGACTTAAGGCGGTGCCTGGTCAGATTATATGCAATGTCTCGTAGGGTGCCGAGCAGGAGGGGTACCTCCATATCGCTCCAACGGATGTTTATATGCTTGTTGAAAAGAATAGAGAGATCAATGACAGTATTGTGCTTACTTGTTTAAGGTGTGTACTCTTCGCCTTTTTTTGAATGCTTTCTTATTTTGATTTCTTTTTCCCTTTCCTAATGTTTTTAATTCAATCTACTACAGGGTACTATTGAAAGAGCTTTTGCTAGACCAGGCAAAGCAAGTATATATTTATGATCCTTTGGTATCAACTATCCTGATTGACCCATCGAGGTCTGATGAGGACCTTGCTCCTTATTTCCAAGGAGTTAGTCCAGGTACCTGCTTTGTTGTGCTGCCATATATAGAGAAGTATGTATTTTCTTTCGATTTCAAGCTGTTGATGGAATTTAGTTATTAGTTGCCTGTGTTAGGTTTCTTATATTTTTTGTTTACTTTCTCAATTTCAGAGGGCATTGGTCTGCTTATTTAATAAATGTGGTGAAATGCTGGATAATTTTTATGAATAGCCTTCTCGGAATGCATAGACAGTCTAAATTGTAAGTCATTATACTTTATATCGTTTCCTTCTTGCTTCCTAATTGTTGATTGTAAGTCATTCTTTATATCGTTGACTGTAGGGCATGTAAGAGAGTGATTGCATTGATTGAAACTCTGTCCTGAATTGAAAAAGGATATAGAGTGGAAATTTCTCAACCAACCCGTTCCTATGCAAAAGGATTCGTACTCTTGTGGGTAGCACTAGTTGTGCAAATTTCTAGAAGTTCCTCCTTTCCAAGTACACTAATTTTGACAGCTGTGTAAGTTTCTTCTGTCAACTGTAATATAATTTCTCTATGTTCATTTCATGAGAGATCCCACATTATTCTAATTGACTTTTATGTTGTGTAGTCTGTTCTCTCAGACAAGTTCTGGCTGTGGAGTGTGCGGACAAAGGCAATAAATATTATCCTCAATAATGCAATTACGCCTGATGACCCTGACTCGCCACTTCCACCAGTTGTTGCTGGCACTAGTGCACCAAAGAAGAGAAAAAAGATGCCATTTCATTCCCCTATTAAGCATTTCAGCTTTAAACAAGGAGTCCCTAAGAAGGGAAGCAAGGGCAAGGCAAAGAGGAAGCTTCCATTTGCAGGCAAGGGCAAGGACAAGGCAGGCAAGGTGCCAATAAAGGAGACAAAGGAGGAGGCCAAGGTGCCGAAGGCTGAGTCAAAGGAGGAGGCCAAGGCTGAGTTAAAGGAGGAGGCCAAGGCTGAGGCTACAGAGCCCGAAACCGCTTAGAGGCATTTTGTATGTCCAGGACAACATTGTAAAGATTCTGTATTTTTATTGAGCTCGGCTCATATTTGTATAAGCATTCTATATTTTTATTGAGCCCTACTCATTATTTTATTTTGTGAGTATTGTGCTTTGCCATAATAAAATAGATTGTTGAGAATTTTTATTCTTATAACTTATCTTTAGTTAAAACTGAATTTTAAAGACGTTTGCTTCAAAATCGTTATTATGAGGACTTTGTGGGGTAGACACATGTCCATGTAGAAATTTTTCATCACATTAGTCATTGCTAAGATACAACAGTTCAGTACAAGTCTTACAATGACTTCTATTGGGCCTAAGTCCCTCGATACAAGACCTTTCTAATTCTGCACGACCGATTTTTCCTCCGTCTTCTTCTCTGGGTTGTTCATCTGAAGAATTCTTTGATGCACCTCTTTGGCTTCATCTATCAGTTTGTCTACATCTTCAAGGTCTTTTTGAAGCTTTCAAATATCTGGATAGGTTGGTCATCTGTATCCCCAACAGAGGAATAGGAGTCATCATCAGAAGAAACAGCTAGAAGAAACAGCTAAAATAGCTGGCCTAGTAACCTTGCTAGGAACAGTCCTCTCATTGGAAGAATTTGCATCCATGGCCGGATTTTGTATAGAGCTTATAAGTTGTAAGATATTATGTTCTCAATTCCCTTATGGACTGGTCTTTATATACTGTTTTGGATGGACTCCGAAACCATCGACATAAAAAAATTATGCTGTAAATCTATGTGCCAGTAAACCATTTTGGAATAGGAACCCTAGTACCTACACTGAGCTGACCATTATTGTGCACATACAAGACAGCTTTAGAGTAAATTTATTGAGTTATAACTTTAATATAAAAATCTAAATTCATAGCTGTTATAAGATAAAAATTCATTGCTCAATACACTTTTTTGAGGGCAAGGACTTTACAAAATTAACGTACTTGAAGTAGCTTCAAAATTCACAAAATTCAAAATCCCCATTAATTGAGCGATATACCATCAACATCCCAATCGGGATCTACCAAGGTCTTTGGCTCTAGTCGTTTTCCGAAATAAGACACTAGATTCTACTATATTGCACTTGAATGTGTCATCCTTATGTATCCCTTCTACAGTCCTCCACTAGTCTCCAAGCAAGGCTACCATGTCATCACCTAATACCTTCTTGCACACAAACATGGTAGGTGTTTGTGAGAAACAAAATTGATTGAACATCTTGGCAAAAAGATGTATTGGGCATACCCAACTAAGACTCACAGATCGAGAGGGCTTTGCAGACTTCAAAGACCCTTGTATATCACAAAGCATCTTTGATTTCATGACCATTATAGTCCAAGCATCTGGAATTGGCCATTCTATAGAAGATAGGGGTGGAGATGTGATTATCTGTAGAGCTTACCATACCCACCGTCCTGCTTTGGCACCAAATAGGAGTGCCGGTAAAAGAAGACCTTTTCCTTAAGAAGTTCTGCACTTGTTTTACAAGAAAACATTGCCTGACCAATGTCTGCATGCAATGCTTGAATGTTCCGGTAAGGCTTTCCAATGGCTGCTCCTCTACCATGTTTGAAGGAAAAATATATGCAAACAAGAAATAAGTTGATTTAGATTGAAACATCTCTCACATGCCCCTTTCTACATGCGATACTTATAATTGTATGGAAATCGAGTTTGTTGTTGGCGAAGATGGATATCTCGTGCTGTGTAAACATGTTGTACCGTGGCCACTAGTTTTCCATTGATTGCCTTCTTGAAGCCCTATAAATGACCTTTCCAATGGTGCTCCAGTACATTTCGCCACATCGAACTTAGTGAGGTCCGATTGCAGCAGGCTGTAGATAAACCCAAGTGCTCTTACAAAATGCCTCTCCCACCCAAGCACCATCATCATCCTTCTTGTTATGCAAGGATATCCCCTCAATCTCGTCTTTTGGTCTTCTTGGTATATGGCCATATCTTCTTGGAAGCTAGAGTAGAGAAGGAAAGGAAAGAGATGTGCAGACTAGGGTTTTACGGGAGCCTTGTGAAGATGAAAGAGATGGAGCTCTGAGAAGGGAGGGAGATTAAGATGGAGGAGAAAGTTTAGGGTTTCGGGCTTTGATGGTTTCATTAGGGTTGGGCAAATGAGATAGAGATGGAAGAGAAAGGGAGGAAGAGTTTAATTTGGACGTTCAAAGGGAAAGCGGACTTGAAAATGAAATTTTTGATTACAATGAAATTTGAGATGGGTTTTTGGGGGGATCTTAAAAATTTTAAGGATTTTTTGAGCCACGAAAATGGTGGGACCATACCTACCCTAAACCCCCTACTTTTTAAAGGGACAAGTGTAATTATTAGTACTGAAAGCCTAGTCCCCCTCCCTATAGCCTAGTCTCTCTCCCTATATTCAAAAAGGAGACCAAATGTGCACAATCCTCTATTCCTATTGGTCCGTTGCTAATTACTTTCATTAGTAAAAGGCCCAAAATATGTCCAAATGCCCCCTAATGGTTTTGCCAAGAATTTGATGTTTCAATCTTGTAGGAGCACATTGAGATATAGTATCATTATGTGTGTGAGCTTAACATGGATGGAGAGGTGGAGTACGTATACTACCCAAAGATAGATAATTGTCACAAAGGATCTTGGGAAAGATATACTAGAGTGCCATCTTTGTTAACTTGGCATTGGAATGAAGAGGTAGTTTACCTATGGGTTGAAAAATCATTTACTCAATGATCCGCCCTTGTGTTGTTTACTGTGGGTGACAGATGTGCTTTATTTTGTAAGCTCTCCTATATGAGGAGTAGTAGCCATTGTTGATGAGCACCTGGGCACCCAATATTTCCCATTTTAGAAACTAGATGGTGGCCAAATGTTACCAAAAGGTTAGGAGATAGCTTATGTAGACTTAGCACTCTACCAAGTAGGGTGCATGCTTGTGCAGGCTATGTGACCACATTAGAGTGTTGGACCGCAAATCACGTTCTTGGGTGTGGGGCATGTTTGAGGGTCCATAGAGTCTTAGATGGTCGTGGGAGCTACACAAAGTTCTATTGGGAGTGTGTTATAGTCTAATATGGTCCCAATTCAATGATATAATCGATTAGTCATTTTTTACCAAGTCATGGGTTGGCCGACATGGCCAACCTATGTTCATGCTGACATGGCCAACCTATGTTCATGCCGACCCTGGCACTATATATATACTAGTTTGGTAAACTTTGTTCATTATCGAGTTTATTGTGTTCAAGAACTCCTATAATCAAGACATTCTCCATCTAGAGGCTTTGTCTAGATTGCCATCAAAACTCCTTACTTAAAGCACGTGGATAGGATAACCATTTTGTAATCAAAGTTTGCAAGCATTAATATTGTTTACTCCCCACTTTGCAATTCAATGCTTTGTACTGTGTTGGTCATGCTTTCCCTATTGTGTTTTCTTACATACCACACATATCCTTCTTTGCTACTCATTGAGAGGATCCAGTGTGGTGCTGCTAACACCTCGAGGCATTAGGACTTAGAGGCATGGAAAACCTTCCATAGTGGGGCCCCGACCTTTGTGCACTCAATCTCACCACATACAACCCAGATTAGTAGCTCCTCCCAAGCATACAAGAGCCATGGAAGAATTTTATGACCACCAAGACCTATTCAACAAGCCCGATTAAAGATGTGAGGTAGGAAGTATGGTGGAATGGAAGAACATCCTAAGGATTCGGTGCTACTTGCATAGGTTTTAAATCTCTACATCAACCTAAAGGGGCCCTGATGTTATAGGATGTGTAATCTCAACACCCTAGCATAGCTCAACAACTCAAAGTCCTACAGAAAGAGTTGGTATCATAGTGTGAAAACTCATAAACAAATATCACCACTCGTCATATCTTGAAGTGGCTCCAACTGTTATAACAAGGGTAATCTCAACACCCCATCATGGGTCAACAACTCAAAGTCCTGAGTAGAGCACTTCCATGAAGAGCTAGTGTTATAGTGTCAAAACCCATAAACAAAGATCGCCACCACTGACCATATCCTCACAAATGTGCTTTATCTCCAAGCTTTGACTAAGCTGCCTCCCCCACCAGAGGCCTGCCTCCCCCACCAGAGGCCTTCTTACAAAGAATTCAAGAGTTGGAGGAGGGGAGTGCCACATTACATCTTCTCTCTAAGGATTCCACAATAAAGAAAAGAGAGAGAGGTTATTAAAGATATTATAGGTAAGGGGGATCTGAGGAGAATGAGGCCTCTAGATTTAAAGGCTTTGGTGGTGCAATGAGACAAGGAGCTTTTTGGCAAGTCTCCCACAAAGTAGACATATGAAGCCATAATTTCTCTAGCCCCACCATTTAAACCCAACCACCTCCTCCATAAGTGCTTCCATAGGAACATGTACCTCTGGTTCTCAACATCACAAGGGCAAGAACATCATGGAAGAAGACCTAAATGGCACTGAAACTACAAAGAATTAGTGGATGTAGCAGTGGCTCCATTTTAGCAGTCTCTCTTCTAGAGAGGGAAGTCTTGGAAGCTATACCAGATTTAAGAGAGGACGGAGTCATCAACCTGCTCTAGAACATAATGAAGCATCCTCATATAGGAAATTCAAGTAACTAAATCCCTCCAAAGGCACTTTACGTAGCTACAAAGCACACACAAGAAAACCCTCTAGTTGCTGCTCAATAAGATACAGGCCTTTGTCCAAGAACATAGAGATCAACCTTTATATAAGTAGTGCAGACAACCATGAAAGCTTAAGTAGGAATTGAATGCCTTGAGTAGTAGGATTAAAGTCACTAGAGCCCTGACAACCTCTAAAGCCACCATTATAGCAATTAAGGATGAGGATACAAAGAAAATGTAAGCCCAAATCACCAAAGCCCTGACAACCTCTCAAGCCACCATACTAGCGATCAAGGATGGGGAGACAAAGAAACTCCAAGCCCAAATCACCAGAGTCACCAAGGAGATTAATGAAATTATAAAGATCAGTCCAAGTAGAACAAGCTACACTAGTAGGTTCTAAAGGGAAGGATCAACATATCTTCTAGCTACCAGTCTAAGTAGAACAAGCTACACTAGTAGGTTCTAGTAGGCTCTAAAGGCCAAGGATCAACATATCTTCTGGCTAAGATCTTGAATCAGAAAAGAAGGGCTAAGCCTCCTCTAGCTCAGAGTCATCTCTGTAGCTTACAAAAAAGGTGAATTCCCTCTTTGCTATGGCAACATGGCTCTTGACCACCTCACAGTCCCCTTGCTCTCCTTTCCCTCATTATTGAACAATTATTGAACAACCTTCAGTTTGATGCCTTCCTCAATTCTCCCTTCAACACACTTCATTTCTTTTGCCTCACCAAAAATCTCCTCACCTCTTCCATGCCTACATTTGCCATGCTACTTTTCTAATAGAAAAATTCCTCACCCCCATGACATCTAACAACTTCGAGCCCACCTCATCGTCCTTAATCTGAAGTTACGATGCCAATTCACGAACTGCTCAAAGTTCAACGAGGATGAGTTTCTCACATTGACAAAAAGCCAACTGACTACTCTACTAATGAAGAAATCATCTTTGAAGGATTGGAATGGTTAGCCAGGGTTATGACTCCCATGTCAAATACCCTAAAATCAAATAGACGAGCTCCACCTTGCTTTAAAAAAATTTCCAACCATCAATGAAAATGCACAAAGGACACACCTAAATACAACATGTATGAGCAAGCAGCACTAGGCTCCAAGCCATCTTCATCTCGATGACCTCCATCTCATAGCCACCATCACCCTCCACCCCTCAGCCTCTTCCACTTAATTTTTGCATATCATTGTCATTCCCTTCTTACTCTAACCCACCATCTCCATCCATGACTAGGTCTTTAGGTCTTATCCTTATGCCATTCCTTCTTAATAGGCTTGGCACACACCCCATGCCATCATAGCTATTGCCATCCGTGACACCACCATCTCCACCCCAACCACTGTGAGAGCCACCCAAATGGCCATAAAGCTTTAGGGAAGTCCTTAAGAGACTTGGCATTTTTTCTAATTACAGTGAAGGCCACCAATAATAATCCTACAAGACTACCATATCAGGACCGACATGAAGAGCTAGAGTAGGGAGAAGAAGTGGTTGACATGTATGTAAATCCCTATCAGAGCTAGATAGAGCTGCCAATTGTCTTGTTGGTTTGCATGATATAATATATGCATGTTGATATAAGGACACACTAGACATCATTGATCTATACCCCTTACAAAGTTGACCATTAGAGCCCACAAGGAATTTTAGATAAGGTGGAGGTTAGAATTGTTAAGCAATATCATTTTATATGGTTGTAGCAGCCGTGCTACATAAACAACAAGAGCATTGATCTATACACCTTACAGAGTTGACCATTAGAGCCCACAAGGAATTTTAGATAAGTTGGAGCTTAGAATTGTTAGGCAATATCATTTTATATGGTTGTAGCCCTACTACATGAACAACAAGAGCTTTAAGAGAAGAGGAGGGTACAACAAGCCTGATAAACACCAAGAGAGTTTGGCAGCATACGCACGAGGTGGTGCCCCCTGCCCTCCAAGCCCTCTTGCACTCCCTCTTCTGCCTCATCAAGCTGCGAGATTCACTTCACGCCCTTCCACGGCACACATGTCCATGCAAGGATGGATTACTGGTCTCTCTTTTTTGCTCCACTGGCATATCATGGAAGGCAGTTTCATGGCCACCTTCAATGAGATCATGGCTTCAGGACATGCCACCATTTGGAGATTTGTCAGTGGCCCCATCACCCTCTTAAGAAATGCTTACAAAATCCTCACCAAATCCATCAGCCAACACCTACAGCCTCATCTCCCCGACCTGATTCATGGCACCCAAAGGAGCATCTTGGATAATATCTAAACTTCCTAAGAGGTAACACCTTCAGCTGGGTTTTGGAGGAGATGGCAATTCTACTTCTAGACTCTGAGAAGGCCTATATAGCCAGGTCCTCATCCACGGGGGCAAGGGGGACACATTTCCATCACCCTCTTAGAAAATGCTTACAAATCCTCGCCAAAGCCATCAGCCGATGCCTACAGCCTCATCTCCCCGACCTGATTCATGGCACCCAAAACAGTTTCATCAAGGATAGGAGCATCTTGGATAGTATCTTCACCTTCTACAAGGCAACACCTTTAGCTAGGTTTCATAGGGAGAGCATGGCAGTTGAGCTTCGAACTTGTTTTGGTTGAACTATAAGGAGTAATTAAATGGAGACACAAAACGTGGACTTTTGAGCCGGAGAAAACATCAAAAGCAGAGTCTTTTAGTCATACCAGCGCATCCATTAACATACGACGACTGTCCATGATCCGCTGTCCATGATCCGTCTTGAGGAGGGTGAGTTGCTTTTTCTCTGCAGGTTGGGAAGTACAGCTGAATCTGCAGTCCAAATGCAAAGCCTGCATTTTACAAACGCAAGGGCTGCAGTGGCATACATTTTTTTCCCCATTTTTTAAAAAAGAAAGAAGAAGAATCGGTTTGGCAGAGTAACGAATCAGATGCATGCCTGCTAATCGATTATGCGCTGCAACACGCGCACGCGCACGCGCCCGTCTTGGCTCGAACTTCAACGCTACGTGTAGGGTTGGAAGGCGCAGGACTTCAACGCTGCGTGTAGGGTTGGAAGGCGCAGGGGGCTCGTCCGCTGCGTGTAGGGCTGGAGCCAGAAGGCGCCAAGGTGTGGGCTCCACGGCTGGAGCGTGTGTGGGCTAGCGCCGTTCGCATTAAATGCTGGAGCGGGCGCTGGTGGCTGTTGATGCTTGCGTGGCATATGCTTTGCTGATTTGGCTGTTGATGCCTGCGTGGCTGATATGCCATGCAGCGCCAAATCAGCAAGCTGGCCGATATGTAGCTCGAGCCCTTCGAAACCGGTCTCTCGGAAGCAGACCAGTCCTCCGCTTGTGGGATGACCAATAGCTGCAGCTTCTCAAGCTCCCCAAAAGCTTTCACAAGGACACCCTTCATCTTGTGAGAATGCACTCAAATCAGCACAATCTTCTCAGTCACTCGCTCCATTCAGCTGCCCGATTAATAATACTGCACCCGCCACACCCGGATTCCATTCCGCCAATCATCCAGACTCCCCCAATTCCGCCTTCACCCGATTGCTTTCTCCAGTGCACCTCGGCTTGATTTTCATGGTGTTTTTTTACCTACACAGAACATGGAAACCTGGCTGCCTGGCACACACAGGGTGGTATGCCTAGAAGCGGAGATAGGTGTTGCAAGATACAACCAGGTAGAGGAAACGTACAAACAGCTGTGGAAGATGAGATGTGACAAGAGCTGAAAACCTCGAAGGACGCATGCCTAGTTGTATGCATGGAGAAATGTATGGAATTATGCAAGGAAGAGATGCACAAGCATGGTAAAGAGGAAGGACAACTAGCTACACAAGAAGCCCTTACTCTAGAGATTGCCCAGTTGCGAGACGCCAATGCCAAACTTGAGGTAGAACTGGAGAAGACTAAGAAGGCAATCACAGCAGAAATTCAAGAGGCCAAATCAGGATTCCGAGAGGAGCATGCAGGCCTCCGAATAGACATGGAAGCAACCAAAGAAGAGGTTGGAGAAACTGCCAAATGGGTTGAGGTTGTGAAAAAGCAAAAAACATTCCACACCCCAAATGCCACATCCATCATGATGGCCACGCTTGAGGAAGAGAAGGGTCGCCAATCTAGGGCTCTACATGTGCAAGTAACATGTGGAGGTGATTAGCCAAGACTGGCTTGAGAGTGATGCATATTGCAGTATGCTACTTCCCACCAGAAAATTCAGAATATGCATGCAGGTTGACATAGAAAGGGGAGACTCCATATGCGCCATTATTTGCAGACATTGCAGAGTTCTCCCAACAAGGAGAGGTCCTCCTATTAGGAGACTTTATTGCACAGAAAAAAGGGGATTAAGTGCATACATATGACTTCCAGGGAGATGCCATCATGTTGTCAGAAATTGACTTGGCTGAGATGGGCCTCCAGAGGGCCAATTAGGATATGGGGAATGCAATATCATATGGTAGACACTTCTTGGAGATGGGGGCTATACATGAGCTGGTTATATATAATGGGCTATCTAGCTGGCCATTTGGATAGCCTTACATCTTTTCCACATGGGGGAGGCACTAGTACTGTGGATTACCTCATGGGGTCTCCTGCTCTTATACCACACATCCCAGACTTCACCATCCCTCCTCCCCCCATACTAACTGACCACACATTACTTTCTTTCACGATCTCATGACCCACCTTACCGCCCACACCCACACCCTCTACCACCACCTTCACCCAGATTTATTTTTATCATGATCTTGACCACATCTATGAGGACCACCTCTCCTGCCACATTTCAGCTCTCAACTTATCCCTCCCTATCTCCACCATTACATCCTAGCTCTCCTCTATCATCCATGACTCTGCCCACACCAGCTTCCCCTACACCACATGCTCCACAACATGTTTGCCAGTGGGATCCCAACTCCATAATGGATGGTATGATGAAGAGTGCAAAACCAACAGGCTTCGCCTCTTACGCTAGAGGGAACATGGGGCTGATTTCAGCACACATAAGATGCAATGCATCTTCCATACACTCACTCGCCGAAAGAAACAGGCATTTCTCGCCAGATGAGAACAAGAGTTATACAGCAGCTCTTTTTGAGCGAGGACAACTCAAAAGCTTGGCGCATTCTTGAAGAAAAAAGTGCACTTACACCTATCGTAGATCCTAAGGTTTGGAAAGCCTATACACGACAGATATGCCAAACCGACCTATACCACAAATGTCACACATCCCTTGGCCTACATCATCTTATCTCTTTGATGCATTCCCCCAATGTCACTAGGGCTCTTAAAAAACTACACAATGGAGGGAAAAAGATCATAAGGAATTACGTGCGGAGCATTTTGCCCACGGGCACCACGTATTGGCTCCCATTCTTGCCAGTCTTTTTAATAGATCACTCTCTGAAGACTTCCCAACGTCCTGGACTACCAACACCATTGTCCCCATCCACAAAGCAGGAGACCCCATGGAGCTAGGTAACTACAGGACTATCATGATTGGTCACACAATGGCCAAGATTTATGGGGCAGTACTAGAGGACATGATGAGCTCTATGGCAGAGTGGATGGGAAACAGAGCATCGGGCCAAGCAGGCTTTAGGAGGAACTTCTCCACGCTGGACCACATCTTTACTTTACGGGCTATCATAGAGGAGGCGAGGTCCTCAAAGAGACATGTGTATTGCTGCTTTGTGGATTTCCGCAAAGCCTTTGACTCCATCCCTTGATCCCATCTGATGGGACGCTTGCAGGAGCTCCAGTTCTCACATGAGATGATATGGGGTGTGATGGCATATATGAAGTAGTACTCGGTCGAGTACGTGCACCCGGTGGTGGGACCTCGGGAGATATATGTAACACTATTGGGGTTATGCAGGGCTGCCCACTCTCACCTACACTCTTTGGCCTATATGTTGATGAGATTGCAATATTTGTGGATAGTTTTGGAGGTAGAGGTTCACCATTGGCTCAAACAGTAGTGCCCATATTGCTATATGCTAACGACATTGCCTTGATCTCAGATTTAGCCGCGAGGGTTTACAGAAACACTTAAATGCATTAGACAGATTTTGCAAGGAGAGAGATCTTACGGCGTCAATTTGGGAAAAACCAAGGTTATGGTCTTCAACACATCTTATGCAATTACCTCATGATTTTCCTTCATATAGAGAGATGCCCCAGTGGAGATTATGCAAAAGTATGTGTATCTAGGAGTCACTTTTACAAGCCCTTTGTTCTGCATGACCACAGTTGCCACTAGCGAGGGGGCATGCCTCCCTAGCCTGTATGGAGAGAGACCTTACAGCGGTCAATTTGGGAAAAACCAAGGTTATGGTCTTCAACACATCTTATGCAATTGCCTCATGATTTTCCTTCATATAGAGAGATGCCCCAGTGGAGATTATGCAAAAGTATGTGTATCTAGGAGTCACTTTTACAAGCCCTTTGTTCTGCATGACCACAGTTGCCCCACTAACCGACTTGCGAGGGGGCATGCCTCCCTAGCCTATATGGAGAGACATTGTTTCCAGCACATTTCCAAGAACCTTGCACTAAGTGCTGGCTCTTTGATACTCTAGTACGACCAGCGGCTATATATGGTGCAACCTTTTGAGGACCAAGCCTAGGGAAGGATCACTGGAGGAGCATAGAGAGGCTACATGTGATGATGTTGTCACGCATGATCAGGAGTAAGCCATCTGTACCACATGACATTCTACATGCAGAGTTTGGGGTGGCCCCACTGGTTACAGATGCCCTTTTCAGACTGTCGCTTCATGTATACATGCTTGACAGAGATCACCTCCCATGACTAGCACTAGAGTCCTCTATGCAATTATACTGCTAGAGGGAGAGGGAGCAATTGAGATGAGTTGGATTGCCCTCCTCCTCAATGACATGACCACCACCATTACCAACACATGCATGGTACTCTGAGGTAGTCGAGTGGTTTCATGCACATGACATACATATGGACTATCTCCCCCCATTTTAGTATAGCCTGGAGTCCCCCTACCTTGATCTCTCATGACATGAGATCAACACATCCGGTTAGATCTACTCGGCCTACACGTACACTAGACATGGGTGTCTACGTTAGAGATTGGTAAGAAGTGTGAGTTCTACAGAGATCACTTCCTAAGGCTCTTTGAGGATGGATTCTTTGAGATCCCAGGATACAAACCGATACACATGTCACATGCTATGCGTATCACTATCGGCCAACTCAGGGTATCCTCCCACCACCTTAGAGTAGAGATTGGCAGAGCTGAGGATATCCCACATGAGGAGAGGACATGCACAGTATGCACCACAGGAGCAATAGATGATGAGGCCCATTACATGTTCATTTCTCGGATTACTACGAGATATGGGGGAGATTCCATTGCCTCTTCTCAAGAGAGATTCAAACCACTCACACGGGTAATACAGTTTGAGGATCATAGGTGCTTGGGCATGTACTTGATGGAGCTTAGACAACATAGGGACGTAGTGTGGAGGTAGCATGCTGGGAGAGAGCCTCGGCTCCGACAAGACACATCACAGAGAGCCATCACAAATTTCTTTGTGGTACACACTGCAAGAAAGCAAAAGACCCACTCAAGACATGGAGTAGATAACATGGGTGTAGTCACCAACTTCATCTCTAAGGGAGAAGAACACCATAGAAGCTTGGGCATAAGAGCTCCAAGAAAGGTAATAGTCAAAATGATCAAAAGGTTGTACAATGCCCATGAGACCTATGTGTAATATAGCCCATGGCCCCCAAAAGTACACATGTAAATGATCCTAAGCCCACTCGCTCTGCTAGAAATTACAGCAAGTGTCTCATCCACTTCAACACCCACAATGTGTGCATAAAGACATACTCTATGCAATGGCCAAATGTGATAGTAAATGGAAGTCCTCGTTTGTCCTTAATAAAGCCAACCTCTTTCAAAATAGGGTGTATAGTAGCTCTTCCATCCCCGCTCAAAGTAAGAGGTAAACCAAGAGATGGTACCAAGAATTCACATACATTGATCAACCTTTTCTTGCCTTCACCAGTAGTGGCTCTACCATAGAACTTGACACATTGCTTTCCTCCACCCATGGCTTGTGAAGAAGAAGGCATTTGACCATTGTTATCCTCGAACTCATCATCAAAATCTTCCTCAACATGAGGTCTTGAAACACCGCCTCAGTGAGTATTTCCCTTGAATGGAATATGAACATCACTCCTTGGAAATCTTGAGCCTTCATTCCTTGGATTTGGAAATGCATAACCCTTGCCTTTAGCTTCATTGGGTGTGTATGAAAATATTGGGTTATGCATAGCACCATAAGTAGAATGAAAACTTGAGTGATGATTCTCTTTGTCTTCAACAACATGAGCTTGTCGAACATTGTGAGATGATTCACCCTTATCTTCATCCATGCTCTTCATGTCACAAAGGCCCCTAAGCTGCATAATGGTTTCCACAAATGTTTGAATCATGGTTTCCATCATGCATCTCATCATCATCATCATTTGTGACCTATGATTTGTCATAGTGGGCATCACTTTTGGATTTGCTCATTGGCAACAATTGCAAAACTTGGCCCAATTTGCACATGATTTGTCCTATGATTTGTCCTATATGCCACATTTGCAATGTTGTTGTCACCTTGTGAATTCATATCCTCTTCACCAATCTCCTCTACATGCTCCTCAATCACCATTTCCCTATCTTCCCTTATCTCTTGAAGTTCCATTGCTTGCTTTTAGATGGATGCCCCCTTGGCATAATGGCTGAAAATGGAAAATGGCTCGTAGAAGGCCTAAATGGTGTTGAAATTTGATGATCTAGGGCTCTCTGGATAGATCTTGTGGCGTAGTATCCAGATATGCAAGAACATAAGATCTTGTGGCGTAGTATCCAGATATGCAAGAACATAAGATTTTTTGGATAGCCCTAATATTCTTTGTTTTAGGGCTTGTGCGACAAGAACATAAGATTTTTTGGATAGCCCTAATATTCTTTGTTTTAGGGCTTGTGCGACACTACTGAAAATAGGAATTAGGCTATAGAGTACTCAAAAGTCATCAGATTTAGATGAAATTTGGTGTGTGAGCTTGTGATGACAAGTACCCAAGAGGGTTTGACCAAAGTCAAAGTGCAGATATACTCTATTTTGCCTTTTTGGTCAAAGTCAACCATATAGATTCAACCATATTGACATCGGATTCGGGTGTACTATGGATTGTTAGAAAGCCCTAATGATGTGCATCCATCTTATGATGTCATTTGTCCCAAATAGCTTGATATTTCTAACTAGTTTGATGTCCAATGAAAAATGGCAAGTTGGGGATCCAAATGATGTCATAGAATGAAGAGGTTTAAGACTTGTTGGGAAGGTGTAAGGGAGTACTAAGAGCCTATATAATCACCAAAACTCTAGCCCTAATGTGATTTTATTGAATTAGGGTTTTGTGAGTCTACAGATTTTGCTCCAAGAGCTCTTTTGGTACCCATTTGCTTTCTGCATGTTCCACATGTTCCATCCTTGCTTCCAAGCAACTTTGGCATCCAAAAGCACCTTGTGTGTCCACAAATGCCCCTATGTAGAATGCACAGCAGAAATCGGCCAAAAAACCACTCCATTGCAAGGCCTCTTGTGTACATTATGCTTACTTAAGCCTTAGATAAGCTTGATTAAGCCCCAATGATCGATCATCAGCCCTATTTTCACCTGAAAAATGCGCACACAAATCAGCCAAATGGCATCGACCAAAGCCCTATTTCCACCATCAGCCCTATTTCCATTGCATGCTCCTAAGCTTTGTTAAGCTTTAAGGCTTGTATTGGCTAACTCCAACTAGTTGAATCGGACCACAACCATGACTAAATAGCGCAAGAAAAACCAGCAGAATTTGCCATCTCTTTGAAGCATAGATACTAAGCAATCAGCATTCTTTAGCTAGTCTAAGCTTTTCTAAGCATTAAGCCACGTATTGGCAAGCAAAGAAGGTCAAGAAAGATGGCAAAATTGCGCTGAAAACAGTGGCTTGGCAAGGTAAGAAAACACACAAATCCCCACCAAGAAAGCAAGATTTGGCAAGAAACAGTCCTCCTCTAACTGATCCCCAAGATTTGGCAAGCTAATTTTGCAAGATGAGGCACCCTAGCTCACAGACATCAAGCAAGGAAGAAGAAGAAAGGGCAAAACATTTTGATTAACCATACTAATCAAGATTAGCAAAATCTATGACTCTCTTTCCCAATTTGGTCCCCCGAAATTCAAATTTGATGAAGCCACCCCAAAAAAGTTTTAGTCCACCATAACCCATAGCCCCTAAAAGCTTAGGAAATAGATCAAAAAGATCAAATCAACTCAAGCAAGATAACCATATCCCCATTTCTTGATTAAAAAAATCAAGAAATTTCCAAAAAAATTCCAAGAAAATGGATCAAAATCAAAGCTCTGATACCAATGCAAGAAAGCAAAAGACCCACTTAAGACATGGAGTAGATAACATGCATGTAGTCACCAACTTCATCTCTAAGTGAGAAGAACATCATAGAAGCTTGGGCATAAGAGCTCTAAGAAAGGTAATAATCAAAATGATCAAAAGGTTATACAATGCCCATGAGCCCTATGTGTAATATAGCCCAAGGCCCCTAAAAGTACACATGTAAATGACCCTAAGCCCAAGTGCCTAGGCCCCATCCCCCATATGCATGTGCAACCAAATCTACTTCATTACGCACACATCCACATCAGAATCCACTATCCACAACAATTCCTCTACTACGACATCAGAGCCCACCACACGTGCCCACACTCTAGCTCCACGCCCCAGCGAGAGAGCTCGATCCATTCTACAAGCCAGATGTCCCTGACCCATAGCATTAGGTCCCTCCACCACACAAAGATAGATTCGTGAGGTGACACGCTCCCATCACAGAGTCCTGACATTTACTCCACCATCAGATTGATTCTGGCCGAGGCGGGTATCGTCATTAGCTGATCACAACATATCTCACTCTACACAGGATCATCTATTGATCACATGTACTGTCAGCAGATGTTTTCATTTTAGTTTTTCTTTTAGTTTTCCTCGGCTTAGTATATCCATGGTACCATTGTATTACTTTTGGTCTCATAGACCCTTGGGGTCTTCCATGTAGTACGACGTTAATATAACTCTCTCTCTCTCTCTCTCTCTCTCTCTCTCTCTCTCTCTCTCTCTCTCTCTCTCTCTCTCTCTCTCTCTCTCTCTCTCTCTCTCTCTCTCTCTCCCCGAGATGTAATGTAGAATATAAGGCATTGGAGTAGAATATACATCTCGATGAGATGCAATGTAGTGGTCTTGCTTCCCCACCACAAGAGAGGGTTGTTCTCATAAGACAGCTGGGTTACATAGTTCCTCCCATTAACCCATTGGATGTTCATTTATATTGTTCCTTTTGGTGAACAATCTAATTGCCTTGGATAGTTCCTTTTGCTGAACAATCTAATTGTCTTCGATAGTTCCTTTTGGTGAACAATCTAATTACCTTGAATAGTTCCTACGTTGCATAGTTCCTCCATTAACCCTCCCTATTGTTGTCTTCGTATGCACGGGCCATGAAATCATTGGGCCTAGACAACCAATCTCCCAATACCATACTACTGTGTGTGTATTAGAATGGTGGCTTCTAAAAGAAAACATGTCTTAGTTTTAATGGATAAACTAGAAACACTTTTTCATGATCTTATCACCTTACTAACATGCTTTCTTTGCACTACAATATTTTTTCTCATTAACGTGAAAGTTACTGGCAGCTCTATGGAGCTAGCTACCTCCTAAGTCCTAGTGCAAACTTGCTAGAATGCAATCTTGTCTTCTTATGGATACTGCTTAATTGCGATTAATTACCTTGAGAGGTATTTTCACTCACACTCTAATATGAGAAAGTAGGAAAATGACTTACCATATTGCACATGCTCTAGATGGATGGATGCTCTAGAGAATGACAGATGCACTATGATGGATGCACTATAGGTGGATGGATGGATGCAACTAATTACCTTCTTCAGAGGTATTTGTACTATGATGGATGCACTATAGGTGGATGGATGGATGCAACTAGATGGATGGATGCAACTAATTACCTTCTTCAGAGGTATTTGTACTCAAACTCACACTCTAATATGAGAAAGTAGGCAAATGACTCACCATATTGCACATGCTCTAGATGGATGGATGCAAGAATTGTACTCACAATACAATCATTTTCTCTACTGCACCTTCCACTCTAGCTTGGTTGTTCTATGAAATGAATTCTAGAATTACCCTTCAAAGTGTGCTATTTGATTTCTAGTAACACTTGAAACATGTCCAAGTTCACGCAAGTAGCACTTTCACTAGTTCAATCACATGTCATGGACCTTCTTGAATGTTACCAGATAACATCTATTGCACGCTAAACACTTCTTAATCAAACCTTTTCTCATTTTAAAGATATTTTCTTAATTTATATAATATTTTTCATAATAATATAGCTTTGGTCTTTACCATCATATGGATCAATGTTGACTCTCTTGTCTTTGATCTTTTTGTTCATGAAAGTCTCACATAGGTGTGTTCACAAAGTACCCTTTATGATAAGATAGTTGTTCTCATAAATGTCTTGTTGAGAGATGGGTATCTAGTATATGCTAAGAATCAAGATGTGCTCAAAATTTTTAGAATTACCACCTAGATATGGATAATGAAGCCCACACACCCAACACTTTATCATGGTCCTAACTAATATTATTTGTTGGGTCAATGTAGGTCAGCAGAGATGCTTTCGTTGGGTGATGGTTCTGCTTCTAGGAAATTCATGTGTAATTTTATACTGTTTCATCTTTATAAAGGTTAATGTAACTGCTTTCTCCAATTATGTAAATTTATACAGTTTCGTCTTTATAAAGGTTCAATGTACCTTGTCTTCTCCAGTTAAGAAAATTTAGATATAATGTATTGAATCGTTAGAATTTGCATGATTTATTTTAGTGGAAAAGACTAAATACTTACTAGTGTTCTAAGAATCTTGTTTATCCATATGATGTCTTTGCTAGGGAGAATTTAATTCATGCTAACATCCTTTACTTCAACTAAAAGAACATATAATGCTTTGTGCCTTTACTTGTCGGTGTGAAATAAAGAATGGACCAAGGAGGACATGTATTAAATCCGAATAAGGTAATAAGTTTTGGATCTCACATGAAGTACCCATAGCCTTAAGCAAGTTAACAAGGGAGACTATTTCTAACAAGCATGTTAATCCTGGAACGATCTAAGGTTGCTACTTCAAACCTAGTTGGTACATGTTGTTTAATTGGAAGATGCATTCAATTGTAAAAACATGCATATGTTAGACAAGGTATCATTTGAAATGTGTCTTGGCTGTTCAAAACTTATCATGTGAGAGGCCTAAGCATTATAACAATGATTAGCACTTAGTGTGTGTGTGTCTCTCTCATGTGAGTATCATGAGGACAATTACACAATAAAATTTAAATTACATGCACACATGAAGATACTTATTTCCAAGTAACAAAGTCTTATACTCAAGGACATAGAGAAAAAATTGCCATGTCCTCTATCACCTCTCTTATCATTCTAATGTTCAGTGGGGGAGATGGACAAGATTAGATTGGAAAGGAAAGCTATTTTCACATGCTCCATTGAGAAGTCAAAACTCTCCCTTTTGCAAATTCATTTCTCATAATTGGAAGGAGGTGATGGGATTGATGAAGTGGGAAGGATGTACAAGGGTCATAGGGAGCTCTTTATTTAGTTTAGGGATATGTTGGTCACACAAATTTACTCCTCCATTAGCCCAGCTGAATGTAAGAGTAACTAGGAGATTGAATAATAAGGGATGGATATGGGTTGGAGACTATTGGGATAGGTCTCAGGTGGGGTGGAACATCTTTGTGTTTGAGGCCCAAACTTTGGCAAACTAGCTTTGCTATTCCTGTCGGATACCAACTCCTTCAAATCTTTCCCTGTATATACCTGCCACATGCCATTAAATGGTTAGGTTATCCCAATATGTACATCTATCCCATCATCATGTGAGTGGCTTATCCTATTCTAGTTTCTAAAGCGTGCACCAACTCTACAAATGTATTGTTATTCATTTTATTCACATAATATATAGACCAGCAGTGATGCACACACCTATACATCAATTCTACAACATCTAATCCCTTTTGAAATACTAGACATTTTTTAGAGGTCCAAATATCCCATAAACAAGTATACCTTACTAGGTTGAACACCACATCAACTGACCCCTTTGGTTCAATCAGCTTCCCCACTAACCAGTCCCCCCAAGACTCCCTTAGACCTATACTAGTAAATACCCACTTATCTACAACCCCCTGATAGCAAGGCATCCCCAAAAAGCATGTCTACCATCCTCAACTGCTGATATCCACATCTAGGACAAACCCCTGAGGTAAAGTTTTTATGTACCAATTTGTATCCAAGAGGGAGAACCCACATACATACTCTCCACAAAAAAGTATGTACTTTCAAAGGCATATTCAGACCCCATAACAATTTCCACTTCTTCTTCCAAGAGCCTATACTCCACCTTGCCCTCCAGATTTTGTTACAATAATTCACTTTCAGCTCACTCTTGATCATCTCCTCATACAAACACTTGGTAGTCACCCTCGCCAGCTTGGCCTCATTAATCCAAGTCTAATCCTTGAACCAGTATACCTCATTAAAGGCTGTAGAGATCCAACCCTTCCCCACCTCCTCCAAGGCTTATCTTGCCACTTGCAAGTCTCTCTAACGTATCCCAAACTCATCCCTTATTTGTCCCAACTCTTTCCACCCCACCTGAGACGTATCCCAACAGTCTCCAACCCATATCCATCCCTTATTATTCAATCTCCTAGTTACTCTTACATTCAGCTAGGCTAATGGAGGAGTAAATTTGTGTGACCAACATATCCCTAAACTAAATAAAGAGCTCACTCTTGATCATCTCCTCATATCCCTAAACTAAATAAAGAGCTCACTCTTGATCATCTCCTCATACAAACACTTGGTAGTCACCCTCGCCAGCTTGGCCTCATTAATCCAAGTCTAATCCTGAAACCAGTATACCTCATTAAAGGCTGTAGAGATCCAACCCTTCCCCACCTCCTCCAAGGCTTATCTTGCCACTTGCAAGTCTCTCTGACGTATCCCAAACTCATCCCTTATTTGTCCCAACTCTTTCCACCCCACCTGAGACCTATGGGAGAAACAAAATGCACACACCTTTATGGCACTAATAGAGAACCCTATTAGAAGAAGGCCCGATGTGAAGATATGGACCAAGAAAGAGGCTATGGAGGAGCAGACTCCTAAGGGGTGCACCACTGAGTCTTTATTGGTGGTTGGCTTTACAGTTGGCTTACCACATCAGTTGGGAACACTCATCTTTTGTATGGGAGGATGAGAGGTGGGATTAGATCTGTGGTCTACAAAACAGTGAAGAGTTGATACTAGGTCTTTTGGTGTGACATGAGTTGGCTTTTGTAAAAGGTGGACCATTGTATATGTAGCTGGATAGTTTATAAATAGAAATATAATTATATTTCCCCCCAAAAAAAGGAAAAAGGAAAAATTGCCATATCCTTTTATATTAAGGTGAGCAAAATTGATTTTCAACAATCATTTGACCCCAAGGTTAGAGAGATCTAGAAGTATCATAGATGTAATAAGTACAAATAAAGACCAATGAAGTTGATTCAAATGCCATCCAAATGCGATTTAAAAGATGTGCGAGTGCTTCCAATGGATCTCACAGTAAATGACATCCAAAGTATGGGGTATAATGACAACTTCCATTGGTACACAACACACTTTAAACGACTTGACTCCCCCTTTAGAAGAACGAGGGTGGGCTTTGTCCACCATGCCAAGTCCTTGATGCCAATTGTGTGGGGGATGATTAGGCAGACACCAAGCCCATGCCAAGTCCTTGGGGGGCCAATTACACATTAGGCAAGGTGGCCGGGCATGACATCAAGCCCGCGGCTTCCCAAAAGAAGAATTGCATGTAAGGTTTTGGTAAGTGTTTTTGAGTGCAACTTTAGAGGTGAGTGTGTGGCCGAGAAAGAAATAGGGCATGGGCAAGGTGGGCTTTAAGAAAGGGGTGGTGTGAATCGAATCATGACTTTTTAAAGGACGAAAAGATGCCCTTGAAATGGATGTGGCCCAAAGACTTTTTGCACACGTGAATGAACATGTAATTAAACTAATATTGAGGAATCAAGATGGGCACTAGGTACAATTTATATGTAGCTTATATATTATATAAAATATAAACAAAAAGTTTTGGGTCATGGAGAAACGTTTATGGTGTTTTTTGTCCTCGACTTTGATGGGTTTAATGGCAGAAACTCTGTGAGAGATCTAGACAAAGACAAGGATGCAGGATTTCTTTAAGTGGTAGATGCAGCTATGCTGAGGTCGATCATTGATGCGAGTATATTATCAAGTTGCCAAGAGTAACAGTGTTTAGAGAGATCAGTCGCACCGAATCAACTCTTACTTTAATTCAATCCACTGTTTATCGACCATCGCTGCACTGAAACGGGCGATTAACTGTGAAATCCAGGAGTGATTAAGTTAATTTACGAGGACCCATTTTGCAACTTGACGTTGAGAGGAGATTAGTTCCTTCTAATCAGCTGTTTAGTTAACCTAATCAGCTGTTTTGCACACGATGCTGCAGTGTTGAGGGCTGGCTGCTGTAAACCCCCATATTGAAGAAACCTTTCTGAAGTTGAAGCTGGCTGGATATAGAAGCTTCTGGTAAGTCCCCCCCCCCGCCGCCCCCCTTCCCTTCCTTCCTTCCACCGCGCGCCTTTCCCCATACATATATCACATATGTTTCTGTAGAGTTTTTTTTTTGGGAAATTCTATAATTCGTAGCTCCTTCTTAAGATACCATGTTCTTCTGCTTTTGCTTTTTTCCTGTTTTTCTGCTTTTTCTTTTCTCTTGTTCTTCTGCATTTGCTATTTTTGTCTGGGAAAGGAATCTTGCAACCCCTTTATCCCTTTCAGAATCTGAGTTTGGACACTGGATGGAATAGTGTCAGCAGCTGGGATTGGCCCCATACACATAATTATGTGCGGATATACACATCAAGCGTGGGCTTCACTCCAGGAGTGCTTCCTTTGACACGGTCCATGGGTTGCAAGTTCGTGCGTGGGTGTGGGTGTGTGTGTGTGTGTGTGTGTTGGGGGCTAGGGTGGGGAGGGGTGGGGGGGTGGAAGGGATTTGAACTGGGCCAAAAACTGCCCCAGTGCCCGTGCTCATTGGTGTTTTCTGGTTTTCATTAACCCTTTTGATGTAACCATGAAACCTCCATGTTTCATTAATTCTTTAGGTTTTTACTCTTAAACATGTTTACCTCCCCCCCCATGTATCAAGCTATCTGGTCATAAACTCT
The DNA here is from genome assembly GCF_041138505.1 of Cibotium barometz. Lineage (NCBI taxonomy): Eukaryota > Viridiplantae > Streptophyta > Polypodiopsida > Cyatheales > Cibotiaceae > Cibotium > Cibotium barometz. The sequence goes on along the minus strand of NC_141108.1, from coordinate 14,900,185 downwards.
TCTGTCATTTCCCTCAGTGGCTTCTTTTGGGCATTTGCAGATTCTTCTTTTGGGCTTTCTGCATGGAGAATTTTGAGGAGGTTAAAGCGATAGGGTCGGGCAATTTTGGTGTTGCTCGTCTGCTGCGCAACAAGAAGACACAGGAACTTGTTGCTGTGAAGTATATTGAACGAGGCCCAAAGGTGAGTGGGTTCATGAATACTTGGTATTAGGTGCGTATGTGGCTTCATAAACTTTGGATCAGGTTGCAGTTGTTTGATTATGCGGTGCAGGGGAGGGGTTCCCCTCAAAAAAATAAGTTCTTTTAATGATGACTTCTTCTTTTTTAGATCGATGAGAATGTTAAAAGGGAGATCATCAATCATCGATCCTTGCGCCATCCAAACATCATCCGATTTAAGGAGGCGAGTTTTTAAGATACGTGCCATTTCATTGCTTTATTTAAGCTGCACTGGGTTGACATTGTGATGTGGAGTGCAGGTTTGTCTCACAGCCACACATTTAGCGATCGTCATGGAGTATGCAGCAGGCGGGGAATTATTTGAGCGCATCTGCAATGCGGGCCGTTTTAGTGAGGATGAGGTTTGTTAGGGCATTGGTAGCATTGTCAATGTTTTAAAAGCAATGTTTGCACATGCCATATCATTGTGTTCTTTTGGATGTACATATTTTTTGTATGGTCAGGCGAGGTTCTTCTTTCAACAGCTGATTTCGGGAGTAAGCTATTGCCACAACATGGTATTAATAGTTTTTATGGTAACTGAGTTATTTTTCACAACTGTGGTACCTCAAGTTCTTTGATATCTGACTCCCAAAAGCCCTGGTTGTTTGTTAGCAAATTTGTCATCGTGACTTGAAATTGGAGAATACCTTACTGGATGGAAGCCCAGCACCTCGGCTCAAAATTTGTGACTTTGGTTACTCCAAGGTGATATAATGCCTGAGTGAATTTGTAGACGTGGGGACAATAGCCATGCCAAGTTTTAAGTTTGCAAGTAATTCACGTGAGCGCATGACTCATGTTTGATTTCTTTGCAGTCATCTTTGTTACATTCTCAACCGAAGTCCACTGTGGGGACACCTGCGTACATTGCCCCGGAAGTTCTATCTCGGAAGGAGTATGATGGGAAAGTAAGCTGCATTCATTAGTTGTAATTAATCATGTAGCCATTGTCAAACTGATCGATCCATGCAATGACCTCTAAGTTTAGCAGCTTTACCTAAAAATAAGGTGAGAGTTAGCTTTTTTGGTGTGTTTGAGTGAGTTGTTCTTGATCTCCACCCATGCCAACCATCTACTGAAAAATGTTGTGTATCCTGTGCCCTCTTGAAAATGAGGTTGTCTTCGCGCCGGAGACAACAAACTTCTTCTGCTTCCGTGCATTGCAATTGACAGGCTTCCTCAGCGTTTGCCCACTGCAGCCTAAGTTCCAGTGCTTCCTTCTGAAGTCGGTCTTCACGTGCTTGTTCCAACTTTAGCTGCTTCTCAAGCATGGCTAACTGGGTGTCATGGGCCTTTGTGTCATCGAACGCAACTTGCTCATCTTGAGCTCTACATTCCTTGGCTAGGGCTTTGTGCTCATCGGCTTCATCTCATCGAAGCCAAAACTGCTTGTTTGCTTCTTGGGCTCAGTTTTTGTTGAGATTATGTGATGCGGTTGGGATTTCTATCCGGAGGGACTTGGTGCCCGAGGGGTATGCTGGACCGCCCCGAATATATTGCATCTATATGGGGAGGAAGCGCTAGGAGAGGCAAGGCATGGACCCATGGTAGGCACCCTAGACGCACTCACGCACCGGGTAGGCACGTAGGCCTTTCCCGGGTGCGGGAGGTGTTCCGTGGGTGCCGGGTGAATATAAGAGGTTGGGAACTTGGAGAGAAAAGAGAGAATTCTACTGGTTCAAACGGATTCGAAAACGGAGTCCGTTTGGGGTAGGAAAAGCTTGTTGGGCTTATGGGTAGGAAAGACCTCTTAGCCTAAGTTTAAGTCGCCGCATATGGGGGGGGGCGGGGGGGGGGGGGGGGGGGGGAATTGAGAGGTGTCCTTAACTTGGAGAGCTCTTGAGAAGAGTGTACGCCTAGGGAGGCCTAGGGAAGAGTGCATGGTTAGGGAGGCCTAGGGAAGAATAAGGCAAGGGTTGGAGGACAAGCACACTTTAAGTCTATCCACACGCGGGGGGGGGGGGGGGGGGGGGGGGGGGGGGGGGGGAGGAAGGAGAAGAGTGTAGGACATGTCCTAGAGCTTGAGGGAGGGCTTGCGCCTAGGGCCTTGCTGGGGGCTTTTTCGGAGAAGGGGGCTGGGAGGGTCCTTTTATAGGTGCTGGAGGGTGGACGTCCGGGTGCGGGAAGGCGACACCTGGGTGGTGTAGGTGTCCGGGAGAGAGTGTGGGCGTGAGACATCTGGGGGTGGAGGTGTCTCGAAGAGAGAGAAAGTGTGACACATGGGGGTGGAGGTGTCCCCAAGAGAGAGAGCGCGCGACACCTGTGGATAGAGGGTTCTGGGAGGAGGGGGTACGTGTAGGGGTGTGCTGGAGGGTGCGTCTAGGTCGTGTACACACTTGGGTGTCCCGGGTGGATTGTCGGTCGTTTCACGGGCGGCGCCCGTGGTGGGACCCACGCCGGCCGCCCGCCGTCGTCCCGAGGGGGTCAAAAATTTTTTTTTTAACGAAAATGTCCGGCCTTGCCCCGTGACCATGGGGGTGTGTTCCGTTCGTTGATTAGACGCATGGATAGTTACTATTTTAGGTCGGAAGTTCGCAGATTAAAGGCTTAAAAGCTTAATTAAATCCATTCCGGGTACCCGTTTTTAGTTCAGAAAAAACTATTTTAAGCGTAAAATTACGCGTAGATTCCAAATTTGGATTCAAAATTACAAATTTCTAAGCAAAAATGGCTCATTTTTCAAAAATAGAAGTTTTCTGATCGTAAAAATGACAAACTAAGTTATATTTTTCAACTCTGAAGCAAGTACATTGTTATTTACAATGGGTATGTTATATTTTTCAACTCTAAAGCAAGTACATTGTTATTTACAAGTACATTGTTATTTTTCAACTCTGAAGCAAGTACATTGTTATTTACAATGGGTATGTTACATCCTCGGGGCACCCGACACCCACGGAACACCTCCCGCACCCGGGAAAGGCCTACATGCCTACCCGGTGCGTGAGTGCGTCTAGGGTGCCTACCATGGGTCCATGCCTTGCCTCTCCTAGCGCTTCCTCCCCATATAGATGCAATATATTCGGGGCGGTCCCCAGCATACCCCTCGGGCACCAAGTCCCTCCGGATAGAAATCCCAACCGCATCATAGATTAGACCCTGCTAGTTTTTGTTGTCTCGAGGTGGAGAGTGGATAAAATTTAATCCTAAAACCATGCAATGCTCCATGCTTTTTGGTGGAAGCTTAAGTGGTAAGGCGTGCAACAAGTCTTTCAATGCTTTACTTGTACGGAATGGAAAATAAAAAATAGAACAAATCAAAACTCTCTCAACGGAGTGATACAAAATTGTCCATGGAAATCTCATCATGGAATACAAGGAGTGTGAAACATGAGAGGAGCATCAGCTCCCAATAGATGGCATACCACTCTCCAAAGTATTAAGCATGGGGCTAATGAGTATGGTCAAGAGGTCTCCCTTAGCTACGTCACGTGGAAAGGTAGCTCGATGGCGATGGAGCATGTCTTGGATTTGGAACTGATAGGGGATCATGGCGCCGGGCATGGATGACGTTGGGGGCCAGGGCGTCGGGCACGCTGGAATGCAGAGGCCCGGTCTAAGATAACTCTCTTGGGCAAGGGGGGTCCGCAACAGTCCAAGGTGGGTCCACAAAATCCACTGTATGGGTGTCCTCCTGCCAGGTTTGAAGAAGCAAGTGATGGTTGGTTGGCGAGGGAAGGGTCGGGGTGGCTGGGGCCGAAGCTCTCTCAAGAAAGTGTCCCCGTGTCTGCGGAGGTCGAGCAGGAAGAGCCCTAGGTAGTGCTGGTCCGGAAAGTCAATGATCTTGGAAAGTGGGCCAAATCCCTCATGGAACAAACAATGAAACCTCCCGCGGATCTCATAGTATACTGGCAGCAACATATGTAACTCTCCTCTATCTCAACCTCTGCGTGGCATTATCGGTAGATCCTCTCCTCCTTGGGTCTCCGTATGAGCTCCTCGGCTTTGAAGACACGCTCAGCTCTCCCTGTCTCCACTTTGAGGCTGTGGGGTGAAACCCATATCTGGCCAATCGCAATCAGACATGTGAATACTCAGGTAGCCCGACTGCTGGATGAATCCATCCTCAATGAGCTTGGGGAAGTGATCTTTGTAGAAGTGCATCTTCTGTGGGAGCTCCAAAGGTGTGATCCATGTGTAGTGGGTGTAGAGGCTGAGAAGATCTAACCGGGTAACCCGGTTGGTGTCCTCGTGAGAGAGCTGGAGAAAAGGGGAGTCCAAACTGCAATGAAGGGGTGGGAGGCGGTCCATATGCGGAACCCATATCCTGAGAACCAAGTGCAAACTCGGGCACACCATACGCCAGGGTGGCCCTCAAGTGTGCTAGCTGTCTCGAGGACTCGAAGGCAAGCCTCGGGTACCTATGTGGATCCATGTGATTGATGCGATGGAGGTATGTGACTGTCTGGAAGAGTGCATCCACTAGCATCAGGGTTGCAACGTCTGCTTGGATAATCTGGTGTGGGAGTGATGGTTTGTTGTGGATCATATGGGAAAATATCATGACTTGGGGCCTCTCAACTCGTTGCCAATCCTCATCGGATAAATCTGGCCTCCAAAAGGTTGCTCCATGCATCAAGGCTGGTGTGACGAGGGTGTCAAAAAGCCAACCCTTCGTCGTGGGCTTCTGGAAACGTGCCTAGAATCATTGCTGCTCAAGTAAACTCAAGGCTGCAAATCCCTGTTGTAACTATTTGGCCCTCCTAGCACATACATGATAAAATCCATGCTTGGACACAAGACAGGTGGAAGAAGACATGGGGACAAGGTCCATAAGGTTGATTAAGAAAAAGCACCATTCTTGGTCAAAAAGCAAGAAAAAGCAAAAAGTCAAACAAGGTTGATTGCGAGCCAAGGGCACCATTGGAAAGAGGAGATTGAGCTGGACCAAAAAGCTAGAAAGTGCTTTCTCAAAAACCAGCTCTAAGGCCAAAAAGCAAGGCCTTAAAGCTAAAAGAGCAAAGCACCAAAAGTTGAGTAATATTTTATTAATAAAAGTAAAAAGAGCAAAAGCAAAGGCAAAAAGAGAAAAGCAAAGCATAAAAAGGTAAAGCAAAAGCAAGAAGGCTTTTTGGCAAAAAGCAAGGTCTCTTACAAGTATAAAAAGGATTGGACTTCTCTTGTAGTACCATGAACAAGATCATTGAAGATTGAAGGAGATCGTGGAGTGTATGTGTGGACACCTTCTCCAACTTGTTTTTCAGATGTACGGTTAGCCCTAGACTTGTATGGGCATATGCATGGGCGATACGGACGTGTGCACGGACCTGTACGGACATGTATGTACATAAATTTCAGAAATCCTAAAAATTTCAGAAACTCTAAAACTGCTCCAAAAACCCTAAAAATTGCGTTTTGGAGATTTTTATCGCCCAAAAACCATTTAAATAGGTTTTATATCAGTTTTCTTGCGAGAAAGAGCTTTTCCATGGTTTTCTTCATCGACAAGGTTATAGAAGTTGTGGAGATTACTCATGGGATGAGCGAGTGTTTCCTGGACTTGGATTTGGACTTGGACATAGAGCTTGGACATGGAACATGAAGCTTGGACATGAACATGGAACTTGGACATAGAGCTTGGACATGGAACATAGAGCTTAGACATGGAGCTTGGATTTTGGACTTGGACTTGGACTTGGACTTGGACTTGGATTTGGATTCATTGGATTCGGATTCGGATATTAGATTCGGTACTAGCCCAGGTGAGAGATACTTGTGGGTCATCCCCGTGGTGTGCTCGACATCAGAGATCTTGTGCCTTGACATCGACATTGACTTGGATATCCTACATCGGCATATCTGTTTGTTTTGTATTCATTAATTGTATTGATCCTGGCCAGCGTGCCCGTGGATTGTTCCTGAATAAATTCCTGAAAGGGTGGGGGGCCTGTTCCGCGCTCAATGTGGCGTACTGTGCAAGATCCCTATTTCCTTCTCTCTCCCCCTTCTCTCTCTATATCTTTCTCTTGGACACGTGGTTGAGTTTGTCACTGCATGCCCCGCTAGGCTTACAGTGGTATCAGAGCAGGATTTCTCTCGAAGAAATTTTGTTGGGGTGGCAGAGCCATGTCGAGAGCAGAGGGAGAGCAAGGGCCTAATGAAGGGAAAAACTATAAGGCCAATACAAGACTTCAAAATGGGACCCAAGACCATCAATCTATTCATCATGAAACCATGGCCATGACATCAGAAGAGTACCATGACTTTCAGCAGTTCAGACGACCTCTCGGAGACGAAGAATTTCTTTCTTGGAGAACCAAGAGAGAACAGGACCAAAGAAGGGCTCAAATGTTTGCAGATTTCATCAAGGATTGAGCCACTGAAGACGAAGGAGTTGAAGCTGCTAAAGTCCATCTTTGAGTCACCATTGCAGAAGGATCTGGAGCTACCCGTTCTATTTCTTATGGAGGAGACAGGGAAGCTACTCCTCCTGCTCTCTCACATGCAACTTCCTCGGGACAAGTAAGGAAAAGGAAGGCAAAGACGCTAGAGAGATCTGAAGATCATTAGATTGACATCATGCCAGCAAGTTGGACGAGTGGTTTGCAGTGGTGTTTAGTCCATTGTATATTTTGACAAATAAAGCCATGAAATCTATGTTGACCAAGGCTGAAACAAAACCCTTTTGAAGCATTGAGACTTTATGCTAGCAAAGGACCAGTGCTGATTATTCTAGACCTTTTTGTGGTTGAACATGATGAGATTGCATTGGAGTAGTCTTGAACCAAGCAGGCCATGTTGTGGTTGTTGATGAATGTCAAAGACAACAAGGTAGCAGATGCATTATCTCGGAGAGCTTTGAGCCATGAGGTTTCTATGGGTTACCATATGGATTTCATTTTGATGAAGGATCCTTATGCTACCAAAGAAGACTTCAAAGATGTTTTGGAACATATTATATAATAAAGATTTGGCGACTTTCTATGTCATCAAAAAGGTTTTTTCTTATGATGCAAACTTGTTTATGTGACACAAAGGATTTGAAGCCAAAAGTGAACAAAGAAAAGCCATGGTCCACGTTACACATACTGATTACACCTCAAGCTTTGAAAAGCTACTTTTCTTGGCCTTGTATAGAACACTGAGTTAATATATTCGAGAATGTTTGGTTTGTCAGAAGGACAAGTTTGACCAACAAAAGCTAGCAGGATTATTGCACCCATTGAATGTTCTATGGGAGAGTATTGCTATGGATTTTATCTTTGGATTGCCAAAGTCATTGGCTAGACATTTCAGATCATTGGAGGATGCCTTCCATGACAATATATGGAAACCATGTACAGGGTTACCCCCAGAGGAACTTGTATTGAAGGATCCATTAGGGATGGAAAAGCGAGAATAGATTGTGTTTCATTCTGTGAGAAAAAGAGGAAAGACAGAGGTCAGAAAGTTTCTCTTGGACTTCGAGAATTATTCGCTATTGGATGCGAAATGGATGCTGTCACCATTTGGCCACCCAATTGGTCCACCCGTGCTTTCTTATCATGTATGTACATTGGACTGGTATCCATGGTAGTTGTTGATGCCGGGGATTGATGCCACTCATGTGATACTGTAGACTTGGCTTTCCGTTGGGACTTGTGCCTCCGTGTACATCCCCGGAAATGCTTGGTGGATTGGTGTTCCATTGGGTCTGGTACCTCGTGTACTTGCCTGGAGCACGTCTATTTTGGTATAGTCTCATGAACGGGGATTGTCCATACCAATGCTGCATTGCATAGCATCTTTATGTGCTTGCTTGCAATTGAAATTGCATGCTGTTTTCATGCTTGCTTGACCAATGTGTAGTTCCGGGTAAGGGGACGCCCGTCCCTGAACCGTGCGTGTGAAACTGTCTGCTGACATGGTTATGTGGCATGTGATAGGTGGTAAGTATTGGTCATAAACTTGGCCTTAGGAGTTAGCACTAATTTATAAGTGAGTGTGTACACACTTCATTAAGTTTTGGGTGACCAAAACTCACTTATAAATTATGGCTAGCCCGGTGTTCACACACACTGATGTCCCGAAGGTGGACACAACCCAATGTCCACCGCCCAGACCTTATCCCCTTTGTACAAAGGGAGTAACCAGCCATGGGTCCACTCTAGCTTGCTCCACAAAGCACCTGCCTGCCACCTACACTGAACAACTCACCACCTCACTCCTTTTCCTCTCTCTAGAGTTTGGCGCCTCCTTCATGAGGGCTGTTGGGCTGCATTTTCTGCACATTCTCCTTCCCAACTCCATTTCCAAGCTTGCTAAGGTGATTTTCAAGCTTCCTAGAGTGTTTCCGGATGCTAATCACTCTCCTACACACTCCCAATGACTGAAATTCAGCAAAACAGCTCTCTTGATTGCTGTAATTTCTGGTCTTTTTGCTGAAAACCCTAATTTCAGCTCTCCTTTCTCAAGTTGAACCATAGGGGAAGCTTTCCCTAGGCTCCCTTCATCCTCTTGAAGACTTTTGTCGCGAAGAAAGGCGACAAATCAAAGATCTCAACACTCCAAGGACTTCCATTGCGAAGACTTCTGCTGTCATCGACTCTACTTGCTATTGGTAAGCTGTTATGCTTAAATATGGGAGCAAGTAGCATGAGGGAGGAACCGGATTACAAGATCACATACCCTGTGTAGTGTTTTCTTGTCCTACGTGTTCTCTTGCAGATTGTTGCTACCATGTGTTGGTGGAACAATAGAGAGCAGATGGCAGGGAACATGGGCACTTGAGAGGGTAGTGTGGGTTGCAAGTCTACATCGACAACCACTTGTTTGCAATACTGTATTCATATGCATTGGTATGGAAATCTGGTCAGAAATGCCCATGACACTATGTACTTGATTCTCCCAAGATCAATATACTTTACTTGAGAGGGAGGGGTTGGCCGTTCCGGCTCATTGTGTGTCTCTTGTCAATTCAGCAATTTACTTCTTGTATTTGAACAAGTATCCATCAAATTTTAGTGTATTTAAGTGTATTGATTAGCATTGTGTTCAACCAAGTTACATTCGTATCAGAGCATACGGTTCTCTTTCACTTCTATCGTGAGAGACGATCACCGTGAACACTAGCTATCTCTACACTTAGAACATTGTGGACAGCCATACAATGAATGTTGGAGATGCTAATACAAGAGGCAGGGACAATGAAATGCATGCCTCCAATGCTTTACAGGATGAAAAAACTCATGTGGTACACAATAGGAAACATGAATATGTGGGACAGCCGTCCCGTGGCAAAGAGAAGATGCAGGAAGAAGAGTCCATAGTCTTGAGGGCTGAACTTACTCGTATGTAGGCTCTTCTCCATGCACAACAAGAAGAATTGAATCTCTACCGCCGCGAGGATCCATTGGTACATGACCGTTTGAAGGCCAAGAAAGTTGAATCTTATATGGATCATGCAATGGCAATGATTGCTCAAGAGTTGCACATGTAACCGAGGGATGCAGCACGTGCATACTTGGCTCGTACCGAGGATGCCTATGCAGAAAAGGCAACCATCCCACATGTCCTGGAATCCCCACAAGTGCCCGAACAAGAACTTATGTCTAAGAGGATGAATCTCCATGCTATGGGAGAGGAACAATCAATGACTTCATGCCATGCAGGAATACCTTATGTAGCCCGTGAAGGATACAATGTTTATGGCAGTGGTCAAAATGTATGCCAATGCCATTGCCGGCTGAAAATGTGCATGCACAGCACATGCAACATGGGCTGCAATTTTCTGTTGGTGCAGGTATTCCGCGTATCTCTCATGCCACTCATGCCTTCGAGTGTGCTCGTGAGGGAGAAGTTATGGCTGAAAATGTATCAATGCATGTTGAGGGGCCAGCCATGCCTCATGCTTATAGGGCACATGTATCTATGCCTTTTGCATCACCTTTTGGTCCAAAAATGATGCTAGTCACAGGGGCTGTCCCAATGGACAAACATGGGGAAAAACATGTTGAGATGCACACACATGCATCAAAGTCTCGTGACTTCAAAGCCGGAGACAAATTTGTGAAGTTTGACACATATCATGGAGCCTATGATGCATCAAAGGCACTTGCTTTTATTGCCCAGTTTGATATTGCTTTCAGTGATGAGGATTTCACTCAGAAATCCATGATCCGCCAAGTAAGCATGTTCATGAAAGGCACTGCTGCCCATTGGTGGCTCACGGAGAAGCTCTCACCGAATCCTGTTAGATCATGGGAAGAGTTCAAGGAGAGGTTCTATGCTCAATTCTTGCTTCCCAATGCATTGAATGAGATAACAATGAAGTGGGATTGGGTAAAGCAAAATGAGGGGGAATCGGTAAATGCATATGTACAAAAGTTTTGGAAAGTGCTTTTGGAGGTGTCTCCATTTATGCATGTCACCGAGGCAGAAAGGAAGAGAAGGTTTCAATCGGCATTGCAACCCGTGTACAAAGCGGGATTACAAATGCATCCTGGTCATATCTTACATCAATTAATCGCAGCCGCTGCCGCCACCGAGCAATTGGAACTCACATTGAGTCGATCCAATAAGGCTAAACCCTCATTTCAAGGCAAAGAGAGGGCTGTCCAAAACCTGCAAAATGATGGACAGCCACCTAAAAAGGACCAAAACCAAGATAAAAATGGTCCAAAGGCTCAAAATAACACTACCAAGAAGCGTCCCTTCAAACTGAGAGACTATGGTCTCACTCCGGAATAGAAAAAGCAATATATGAGTGAGGGGAAATACTTTACTTGTGGTAGCACCGAGCATATTGCAAAGGCATGTCCAAACAAGAAGAAGCCTGATAATGCAAATGCATCAAAGCCTAATGTGGATATGGTTCCGGATGTGCAGGGCAACACTTCACATGATAGCAAAGATAGGGTTTTATATAAAGCTTGGGGGGGACAGCTCAAAGATCAGCTCGCTTTGTTCATGTTTGATGATTGTGCATCTGAAAATTTCATATCCACACAGATGGCAGCTGCTTTGGGTATTGAAGTGGAGGACATGGGTCCTCAAATTGAAGGAGGGGCTGCCTTTGTTGGTAGAGAAGTACAGGTCATGCCTATTTTTTGGCATGTTGCGCATACACATTCAAGGCTATGTGGATTATGAGGATTTTCTTGTGGCGCCTTTGAATGGCTGTGATGTATGGCTTGGGAAGCCTTGGCATACACGTATTGATCTGTGCAAGGCTTACAAGACCAACAAGATCACCTTCATGCATAAAGGCCGAGAACATGTAATTGATGCTGGTGAAGAGGGTGATACCATTCCCCTTGTATCTCATGTACAAATTAAGAAAGTAATGAAAAAGAGTGTTTTTGCATACTTGATTTTTGTACGAGATCATGTTGAGGAAAATAATGTACATGTAAACACTCTTAATAATGATAGGCTGAAATTTTTGCAAGAGCATAATGATTGTTTTGCTGATGAGTTACCAAATGAGTTACCACCTGTACGACCGGAAGATCATCGCATTGATCTTTTGCCGAGTAGCTCACCACCTAATAGGCCAGCCTATCGTGTAAGTGCATCCCAAAAAGAGGAGATCATGAAGCAAGTGAATGAGCTTCTTGAGAAGGGTTTGATTCAGCCAAGCTCTTCTCCATATTGTTCACCGGCTCAAAAGAAGGATGGATCCTTTCGTATGTGTGGATTATAGAGCTTTGAATAAGCTTACCATCAAGAATCGGTTTCCGATTCTACGCATAGACGACATCCTTGACAAGTTGGATGTATCGGTATGCTTTAGCCGGATTGATCTCAAGAGTGGGTATCATCAAGTACGTGTAGTGTCTGAAGATGTACACAAAACTGCTTTCAGGACAGCATTTGGGCTTTATGAGTATCTTGTTATGCCTTTTGGTCTTACAAATGCCCTGGCTACATTCAATAGAATGATGGATCGCATATTCGGTGGGTATAGGAAAATTACAGGTGTCTTCTTTGATGACATCCTAGTCTTCTCGAAGACCGAAGAAGAGCATAAAGCTCATTTGGCTATTGTTTTTGAAGAGCTCCTTGTGGACAGGTTTAGCAAGCAAGCTCATTTCTTGCCGGTCAAAAAGACCATCAAAGCTGAGCATATGGTTAAAATATATCTTGCACAAGTGTTCAAACATCATGGAATGCTGAAGTCCATTGTGGGGGATAGAGATCCCAAGACTACAAGTCTCTTTTGGCGGGCCTTATTTGATAATATGGGCACCCAATTGGACTTCTCATCAGTGTATCACCCTCAAACAGATGCGCAAAGTGAGGCTGCAAATTCAGCCGTGTTGGATCTCTTGAAATGTTATGTGGCGGATCAGAAGTCTTCTTGGGAGAAGTACTTACTGCTTGTGGAATTTGCATACAACAACACGGTGCATGCATCTACGGGAACGGCCCTGTTTGAGATTGTTTACGGTAAGGTGGTTTTGCCACCCATCCTTCGCACAAAGGATGAGATATTTGCAGCTGATGAGTATGTAAGAGACTTGGATATTGCTTTTGCTCGAGGTGGCAGGCAGGTGCTTTGTGGAGCAAGCTAGAGTGGACCCATGGCTGGTTACTCCCTTTGTACAAAGGGGCCCAAAACTTAATGAAGTGTGTACACACTCACTCATAAATTAGTGCTAACTCCTAAGGCCAAGTTTATGACCAATACTTACCACCTATCACATGCCACATAACCATGTCAGCAGACAGTTTCACACGCACGGTTCGCGGGCGGGCGTCCCCTTACCCGGAACTACACATTGGTCAAGCAAGCATGAAAACAACATGCAATTTCAATTGCAAGCAAGCACATAAAGATGCTATGCAATGCAGCATTGGTATGGACAATCCCCGTTCATGAGACTATACCAAAATAGACGTGCTCTAGGTAAGTATACGAGGTACCAGACCCAATGGAACACCAATCCACCAAGCATTTCTGGGCATGTACACGGAGGCACAAGTCCCAACGGAAAGCCAAGTCTACAGTATCACATGAGTGGCATCAATCCCGAGCATAAACAACTGCCATGGACACTAGTCCAATGTACATACATGATAAGAAAGCACGGGTGGACCAATTGGGAGGCGAAATGGTGACATCCCCCTTGGCTTCTAAACAGTTGTCCGCAACTGAAAAGCATCCAAATATGTCTGAAGCACATGCGGGCAATCTTTGAAGAACTCTTCATCTACCCATTTAGCATCAATGGGAAGATAGTTCCTAAACTTCACAAGGTAACGCCTCACAACTTTGCTTGCAGCAAGCTTGCGTTCCTTGTGATACACAATTTGCTCTGGCTGCAAGATCTCCTCAAGCGCATCCACTTCTAGTGGATCCTCAATGACCATTTCACTGGGCTCCGGCCCTACATACTTGCGAAGGAGACTCACATGAAAAGCATTGTGTATGTGCCAATGACTAGGTAATGCCAATCTGAAAGCCACTTCATTGATCTTCTCGATCACTCGAAAAGGCCCATAGTACCTGGTTGCAAGCTTAGGATATGCACCCTCTTTGTCAGGCCTCTTTGCAAGTCTTGCTTTCTCAAATTTTATCAATACCCAATCATTCTCTTTAACATCCAATTGCCTTCTATGCTTGTTGGCAGCCTTTTTATGCTTGTCTTGTGACCTACTCACCACCTCACTCCTCTTCCTCTCTCTAGAGTTTCGCGCCTCCTTCATGAGGGCTGTTACAGATTCTAGTCTTTCTGAGGACATTGAGAGGATATGGCATGATAGCCAGAGCTTTGACCTGGATGCAGCAGGCCAGTGTGCCCAGGGACTCATCGAGCTCAGCTCTTTTTTGCACGTTGTAGCCTTGACACGGCTGGGAGAGACACGAGAGCGGGAGCGCCGCTTGAGACGTAGCCTTGCTTCGCTCCAGCGCCTTCAGGAGCAGCAGCCTACATGTGAGTGGGTGGCGTCCCAGCTGAGCCAGGCACGCCAGGAGGTTAGAGAGGCAGAGGAGCAGAGACATGAGTTCTACTATCATCGCCAGGCCTCACAGTGGACGCAGCTTGGTGATAGAGTGACTGGGGAGTTCTTTGAGATTACCGGACCTCGCCATGCTCGCTCGAGCAGGTATACGCCAGCTCAGGAGACAGGACGGCTCGTTAGCCACTGAGCCCGGGGAGATTAGAGCCATTGCCACTGAGTACTATAGAGACCTGCTCTCAGCGGAGCCAACCACGGAGGCACGTGATGCTTGCAGACAGACTGTGTGGGCCCATGTACAGAGGAGGGTCACAGATCGTATGCGCACAGTTCTGGGTGAGCCTCTTTCAGAGGATGAGCTTGTTGAGGCTTTGAGGGTCCTTCCGCGCCATGGTTGCCATGGGGAGGATGGATTGACGCCTGCCTTTTTTATGCGCTATTGGGACATTTTGGGGCCAGGCCTCCGCAGGGGCTTTCAGTATGTTTTGGACACTGGGGTGATGCCACAGAGCTTTTCAGAGGGCTTGATCTTTCTTATCCCCAAGGGGGAGGGAATGTCTGATGATATTCGGCAGTGGAGACCTATTACGATCCTCAATACTGTCTACAAGGTCCTGGCCAAGGCCTTGAGTTTGAGGATCCAGCCCTTCCTTGGGGAGTTGATTCATGCTACCCAGACAGGATTCGTCAAGGAGCGCAGTATCCTTGACAACATTTTCACCTTCTGGGAGGCGACGGCCCGAGCTAGATTTCTGGGCGAGGACCTGGTCGTTATGCTTCTCGATTTTGAGAAGGCATACGATAGAGTCGATTGGGGTTTCCTCAAGGGCACTATGCTTCGCCTGGGTTTTGAGCCAGTCTGGATTCGAGGGGTGGCGGCTCTATATTCCACAGCTCGTAGCCAGGTGCTGATGGCAGGAGGACGGGGACCGGGTTTTGAGTTGACTAGATTAGTCCGTCAGGGGTGCCCTCTCGCCCCGTTTCTTTTTCTCTTCTTTGCTGAGGCTATGAGCATGTATCTGACAGCAGAGGAGGTTGGTTTGAGGGGACTCCAGCTCCTAGTCCGGGGAGAGGACCTGCTCGATTCCGAGTTTGCTGATGACACGGGATTATTTTTGCATGGCCAGAAGGCCAATCTTTAGAGGGCAGAGCAGTCGCTACAGGTTTTTGGTGCAGCTTCGGGAGCATTGATCAATTGGCGCAAGACAGTGGCCTTTTGGATCAGTAGCGCTCCCACTCCGGCATGGAGCCCAGACTCGGGTTTTAGATGGATTCCTCCTGGCACAGTAGTGCGGTATTTGGGATGCCAGATTGGACTTGATTCGCCACCTGAGCAGTAGATCGCCCCGCTTCTTCTGAGCATTCGGAAGAAGCTCTTGTATTGGAGTACAGCTCGGCTATCCTTGGCTGGGAGGGTGGTGGTGACAAATCAGGTGCTTTTAGCGACCATGTGGTACATCACGTCTTGTTGGATCTTCTCGAGCTCTTGCATCAGCCAGGTACAGAGGCTGATCAGGAACTTTCTTTGGTCTGGGCGGGATGGTCAGCCAGCCCGGGCTAAGGTTGCTTGGGCAGTTATTACTCTTCCGCTGGCCGAGGGGGGCTTGGGCATTATAGATCCAGTTGATCAGAGTAGAGCCTTATTGGGGAAGCTTATTGTTCGGGGCTGCTTCCAGGCGCTGAGCCTTGGAAGGAGCTTCTTGTTCAGCGACTGCAGGCTAGGGCTTCTCCAGCAGGGGGCACTTGGGCACCAGAGATACGATGGATCTTCATAGAGATGAGGAGGACAGGCCTCAGTAGAGGATGGGAGGACAGATTTGCCTTGAGCATCCTGCGAGCTTGGGAGCTGCTGAGACCGGGGCTTTCTCAGAGACCTCCTACTTGTGATGCACGGTGGATGGGAGCCTTTACACAAATGGAGATCCTGATTGCTGTCAGAGCTTGCACTGAGGATGGTAGATGCCTCTACTATGAGATCCAGGATGAGGGCAGACTTCAAAGAGTGGAGGTGGAGTCGCCTTTGGTTGCAGAGTGCATCTTTCAGAGGATACGGGTAGTGGCCGCCGCTTCTCGGAAGTGGCATATTGATCCAGACCCTGCAGATGTGGACTCTGATTGGCACATTTGGGCATATGCTGTGCGCCCCTTGGCCCGGCTCCAGTGGGACCCTGGCGAGTACGAGTGGCATGATCCTTATGCGTCCCCCGAGGCCACAGAGATTACCTTTTTCCAGTACACTGTTCGGTTGGGGAGGCATATTTTGACTGCGAGGAGGATGGTCTCTCCAGCCGCAGCGGAGCATTGGCGGCTTCCTCAGCAGCCTCACCATCTGGTTCACCTGGAGAGCCCGGTGTTTCAGGGCCTTTGAGGGGAGACTAGAGCCACCAGCAGAGACTGTTCGGGGGATTTGGCAGGAGCTGCACACCCTGCGCGGACAGTATGACCGCATCCGGGGCGACTTGGATGCGGCGATCTTGCGGCGCCAGGCCTTCCACACCACTTGGCGTAGCGGCCCCTTCTATACACTACACGCGGGAACCCCCTGCTGGCATTACAGGCCACCTGTTTGGCTTTTCCCCCCTCCTATTGTATGATATAGCTCTCAGTTATTTGTATTGATCTTTGTACCTTTTTGCACCTAGGGAGAGTCTCCCTAGCTGCCTTGATTGGATCTCTGCTCTGCCTTCTTATGAGCAGGAGAGTTTTTGTAGCCCAGTGGGCGTTTTTTAAAACTAATGAAAGGATCTTTTCTCGAAAAAAAAAATCAGCTGTGTGCGCTGGTATAATATGGTCAGGATTAATGTGTTTAATTAGTTGTGTGCATTGACTAATATTGTTTTGGATGAAGGCAATGATTGAGTGGCAGATTATGTGTTAATTGCAGGTTGAACATGTGTTGGATCACTATGGGATATTTTGAAAGACACGTGAACAAGTCTAGTGCAACCAAAATCAATAATGTGAAGCTTTGCAAGCAAGAGCGACTGGAGAAGAGAGAAAGAAATAATCGGTCGACAGTTTTGTGCAGCAAAGCAAGAACTGATTTTTTTTTAATTTAACAAATAAAGCTTTAAATATTACAGCTTTTAAATGATTTAAAAGCTGGCAGTGCATAGCTAAGAGTTCAAAAAAAAAAAGACAGGAGCGGCCAATGCAAATGAAGAGAGAGAGGAGGGGAGCAGGGAGCGAAGAGAAAAAGAAGAAGGAAGACACAAGATGTCCAGTTCGAGGGGGGCCCTAAGTATATGTTACCTCTAACATATATGGCTAATCTATATGAAACCATAAAAGGTATTCACATGTCTTCCAAAATATCCCATAGTGGTTCAACACATGTTCCACCCGCGATTAACACATAATCTGCTACTCAATCATTCTCTTCATCCAAAATAATATTAGTCAATGCACACAGTTAATTAGACACATTAATCTGACCATATCATACCAGCGCACACAGTTGATTAAACACATTAATCTTGATAGACATTATATCAACGTACACAGCTTGATTAAACACATTAATCCTGGTAGATGATATAAATAAAAGGCGCATCTAAATAAAATATCCCGAAATAAAATAATGGGTGTCTCCATAGAGGTTATGACTAACAGCTACCAAAGGTCCACGCAGTCTCATTCATAGAGATCCTGAAGAACAATGGCTATAACATATTCCACTCCTAATATGTCCATGGGCTACACTCCATCAAACAGGTGGGAAGTCCATATGATTGCAAAGTCCTGGGATCAAAATACCCTGTGGAACTCCGTCCACCCTAGAGTATCTCTGACCATTGTGGGATCCAACCAGATATACTTCACAAAGTTAGTATATCAAACGATCCAAGTGTCAACACTAGTCTAGACATTCAATCTAATGGAGAAGTTCCAGTACACTCTAGCATCCCATATCACTAGAGCACACTCCACATAAAACCCCCGTTAAGCATGATCATAGGTGGAATGGCCAACTTTCCTCCCTACAACCTAGCCTTGAAGCAACCGAATTTCTCTCTGAACACCAAGGTCAAACCTTAGGTCAACTGGAGAGTTAATCTAATCCATGCAAAGTCAAGGATGAAAGATACCACCATCTTCACACCTCAATCCTTCTCGTTGGCTTCTGTAGTAGTCAGCTCTATTGGCTATCTATAAGCCATCTAAAAACCTCGGCCTAGGCATCTTGGATTATGACCATTGCCACAAGACTGCCTTACTCGGCACCACTTTACTGTTTTGAAAGAAACTATCCACTCATGTGGAAGAGTAAGAACGTGCAACAAATTAGATTCCATCAGAGTTAGGCAAAGACCTCGAAAATTAAAGATTATTTATTAGGGGTTTTACAAAAAGGTTCTTGAAAATAAGTGTCACGACTTAGGGTTTGTGAAGTCAAGACTATTGAGCCATTCCTAGACCCACCAATGTGTGTGAATTCAAACTTGAATCCCACTTAGCAAAAGCCTCCTAACACCAGTTGACACCCCCATGGGCATCGGTTGGCGAAGGCATGGAGCACCCATCAACCTTGGGCCCTACACTATTCTCCCTCAAGGGATCCTAGATAATGCGCTCTTGTTTATCACCCAACCTTACTGGTGGTGGCGGGTAAAATCCTAGCCATCCCGGTGGCTTCACTTGCTCAAAGTCGTCATTGTGCAGCGCGGACTGACTCCATGTCGTTACTGCCGGATGACTTCACTGACTCACTGCCCACTGGCTCCATATATCTTTGGTGCACGCTAAACATGCATGCTAACTTGGAGAAAAGTAGTGATAGAAAGGTGATGGGTTATGGTGTTACATCTGTCACATGCGGAAGCTTAGATAGTCTTCTTTCAGCCCTAAGCACTGCGTAGGACAAGAACAATCAACATAGACAAAGAGAGGGGGGAGAGAGAGAGAGCTGTGTATTCAGTATATTCATATGATACAAAAAGGTGTCTGTACAAATTCCATGGCCTTTGGCCTGCCCAAAAGGGTGACTAATGACCTTCTAAATTCCTATCTATGTAGTATGACCTGTCCCATAGTGGGGACAATGAGCAATGTTGTGCCTTTTATAGGCCCTTGGCAGCCAGGCCATCTGGTCGACTGCTGTTGGCCAGCTCTAGTGGACACCAAAAACACATAAACACTGCCGACTTGAGGTTAACCTCTGCAATGCGTGGCAGACTTCATCTGCGTCCAAGCTAAGCTTTTCTTGAGCTTGGATGAGCCTGGCCAGTGCCGTAAGTCTAATGTTTATCTGCTGCGAATCAGGGATTAGCTTTTGGATCAGCCATGTCCATGTGTGTGCACATGACATCCCCTCCTGCTAAACTTGATGATGGGATTCCAACCTTTGACCTTGGATGGTTGTCATCATCCCTTTGTCTCCACATGGACTCCCAAACTTGTCATCCTTCTCCTAGCAATCTTTTCACCGAAAACCTTGCCCTGTCTCTGATTTCACTCCAAATCTGGCGTAGAGATCTGTGCATTTGTTCCGCTTTGTCCCCTTGCCTTCTTGCCCTGTCTCTGAACACAAACATGAATCCTTCTTCTTGAAACTGATTCTCGCACCCTTGGCTCCACCCCTTGGATGATCGTCATCCCTTGGAGTTGCTCCATAAAATCCTTCCTTGGCAGCCTGAAGCTCATTTTACGTCTATCACATGTGGAAGCTTAGACAGTCTTCTTTCAGCCCTAAGCACTTCATTGAAACTCTTGATGCAAGAACAATCGACATAGAGAGAGGAGAGAGACAGAGATAGCTGTGTATTCAGTATATTCATATGATACAAAAAGGTGTATATGTCCGTACAAATTCCATGGCCTTTGGCCTGCCCAAAAGGGTGACTAATGACCTTCTAAGTTCCTATCTATGACCTGCCCCATAGTGGGGATCAGATGAATAACATTGAGCGATGTGCCTTTTATAGGCCCTTGGCAGCCAGGCCATCTGGCCGACTGCCGTCGGCCAGCTGCAGTGGACATAAAAAAAAACACAAACACTGCCAACCAAGGGTCTCTGACTTTTCTTTGTTATAAATGTTCATCATCTTGAGAAACATGTGAAGAGTCTGATGCGATGGTGGGTGCAGATTGCAGATGTTTGGTCGTGTGGTGTCACCCTTTATGTCATGCTGGTGGGTGCTTATCCATTCGAAGATCCTCAAGACCCCAGGAATTTCCGAAAAACCATTGGTGTAAGTTAGTTTTCCTATGCTGGTGCTACTGAGGTTGTGATCAAGTTTGGCTTTCTTTTACTTTGGTGCAGTATTTGTGACTGAAAGATTTGTTGGTTCAAACAGCGAATTTTGAATGTCCAATATACGATTCCAGACTACGTGCGCATATCGTCCGACTGCCATCAGCTCCTTTCCAGAATTTTTGTTGCCAATCCAGAAAAGGTGAGACTTCTATTGAAAAAGCAAGCTGCTTCTCATGTCTCTCATGTATGCTATTTATGTGTATATTTGTCACCATATATTCATGTGAATCAACTTGAATGCAAATGACATACTCCTTAATTCTGTGCTGGTGGTGTCAAGCAGCGGATAACCATTGCTGAGATAAAAAACCATCCTTGGTTTTTGAGAAATTTGCCAAGGGATCTTTTAGAAGGGTCTGATACAGGCTATAATCATGATAATAATCCAAATGATGCACCACAAAGCGTCGATGATATTATGAGAATAGTGAATGAAGCAAAGGTTCCTGGAGCTAAGGTTCCTAATGCGTTTGAGGATACAGCAATTGATGTTGAAGAGATGGATTTCGATCCTGATGCAGGAAGCAGTGGGGACTTTGTTTGTGCTATGTAAAGCTATGGTATTAGTCAGCCACAGGTTGCTATGACCTTTGCTTACTGACCCTTTTTAACTATGTTGGACTTGCCATGTAGTTGTAGTTGTATTATTAGCTATTTGGGACTTACTTTGGGACTTACTTTGATCCTTGTATAATACTTTCTTAATATGTATAATGTATGTTTCACCTGTATGGGAATCCACCACTTGTAGGCCGAGCAAGCCCTTCACAGGCAAGCGGCCAGCCGATAATAGACAATGCTAAGTTTGTTTTGAGATCAAATGAGCTTGATTTTTTTTAAACTTGTGGGGCATCAAGATTCAAAGGATTTCTGAAATTATATTTTGCCCAAAGTTTAGGTGTAACTAGCAACAATACTGCTTGCTGTCATCCTGCTCTATTGCAGCAGCTAGCTTGATTAGATATCCAAACACTGCCCTACAAAGCGAGGGATTTGCATTGTGTCAACAGTATGACGAGGCATTTGTATGTTGCACTCTCCCCTATTTAACCTGCAGTAGCTTCTTGACAAGCATGCAGCATCAATGAGCTAGGGGAGTGGCACCAATATCTGACTACTTGAGAAGAAACCCATGTCCGATTTCATGTTTGTGGCCCTACGAGATGGTTTTGCATGTTGCCTGACGGAATTGTTTACACAGACAGACAATGATGAATCACTCTCTGTGCTTAATCTCGATCGATCATGAAGCTCCATGTTATTTTCTTTTGTTCAAAGCATATTCTCAGCCTTTTTCAAAGAACCTCCCACATCCACAATGACTGCAATCTGGCTGCGAATAGAGGACTCCACTCCAGCTCTTGCGTTTGTTTAAGGGTGCAGACAATGTTTCCATATAACCAAACCCAATGATTTGTTTCAAATAGCATCATGTTTAGAAGCCGGAATGGGATGAATGGATCAATATATATGTCCCTAAATCGTCTCAACAGTTTGGGGTGATGAGAAATTCGAGGACAGGAGCACGGGATCTTTGTCAGTCAGGGTATTCAAAATTAATGAGTTATAGCTATTGGTGGATGAGAGGCATGGGGGCTTCCTTATCTTAGGGGAAGGATTGGTAATGTAATCAAAAGATTGAACCAGGCTAGTATATCTGAATGGAAAAGGAGCTATCTCCTAATATTATTTTCCTTCAAGTGCAGCTCTGCCTGACTAAATCAATGCTTCATGGAAAAGATTCATCAAAGCTAGTGAGCCTAAGACAATGAGATGGAGCTAGCCTAGTAGTTTTATTTCATTTAACCCTCCATTTTCATGCTAAAGCTGCCTTGGACAATGAGATGGAGCTAGCATAGTAGTTTTAGTTGATTAAACCATGCATTTTCATGCTAAACAATCAATGTATCGATTTAATGCAAAAATATTGTAGGCATTAGATGACTTGGGAAGAATCACTACTGCCATTACACTACAAGACACGGGACTATTTCTAGCCCTTATAGCAGGACTTTAATGAATAATAAGAAAAATGTGTTGGGCCCCTATCTTGGGTCCATATCCATTGCTTTGAGTGTTAACTAGAGGTGTGCTGATATGAGCACTGGAGTGCATCACTTATATTAGCGCTTATATTAACAGCTATAATCATGAATGTGTTTTTTTTTTTTTGGACACCCCCCCAATTTGTACATGTATAAAGCTTTGACAAGATACTTTTTTTTTTTTTGGGTTGTTTTTTGTATTGAGGAGAAGCTGGATATGTATAAATTAATTACAATCTTGATGCAGTTTTGTTTTCAATTGTTTTTTGTTTTGAGGAGAAGCTAGACATGTATAAGTTCATTGTTTTGTTTTAGATTGTTTTTTGTTTCTCACAAGAGGCCATCAATGGTCTGGGTTGGGTCTCACAGACAGCAAGTGGTGGAGTCGTCTGTGGCAACAAGTAGTGAAGGAGAAGCTAAGATAAAAAAGAGTGAACTTATTAATTAGTACACATTGTGAGGTAAGAAGAAGAAGAATAAGAAGAAGAAGAGCTTCTTTTGGCATGTGGATTGATGTGAAGTCTACAAGATTGAACTCCGGACATTGATTTTGATGATCAATGAATGAATATGGTTAAAGCCTACACTCCTATTTTAGTGTCTAATGTTGGTGAGTACCCTACCAACCTTGCCAACCCTCAATTTCTTGTTGTGAACTCGCCATCTCACGGCGTTTCCTACTCTTCACTGGTTGAATAAGTTCACTGAGATTTTCCACATAAAGCTTAATCTACTTATATTAGTAGGTGTCCATACAAGATTGAACTCCGGACATTGATTTTGATGATCAATGAATGAATATGGCTAAAGCCTACACTCCTGTTATAGTGTCTAATGTTGGTGAGTTGGCAACCAACCCTGCCAACCCTCAATTTCTTGTTGTGAACTCACCATCTCACGGCGTTTCTTGCTGTGTCACTGGTTGAATATGTTCACTATGAGATTTTCCACATAAAGCTTAATCTACTTATATTAGTAGGTGTCCATACTTATTTAAAGGGTTTCCAACAAATGAATCTCCACCCATGTACTTTGGTTTCCTCTATAAGGGGTGTTACACTTGACTAAAGGGAAGAATCCATGGGTGTTTGTAGGTGTTTTGTCTTGTGATGTGGGTCTAGCAGCACATAATCTTCGTTCCAAACCATCTCCCATTCAATGGTGTGGGACTATCTTAAAAGGATCAAAGGTCACATGCCTTAAACACTACATGAGTGTGTGTGGTGTCGATCCTTATATTGGTGCAAAAAAGGATCAAAGCATGTAATTTGAGGTAATTGAAATGGTGTTCTCTTGGATCATAAGTGGACTGATCATGCACACATGTTTTTGAAGATCATTCTAATATTGTGGAAAGATCCAGCAAGAATCAGCATGAACATTAACAAAACAAGGGCAACATTGGCAATTCATTGGATTTCTCAAGTGGTTTTACCAAATGTAGAGAAATCAAAATGGAGGGGAGGAAAAATGTGTTTTTTTGGGGTGTTGGATCTTTTATTGAATAAAGCTCTTGTAAAGGATGAGGCATTTCTTGCTCTGTGTCACTGGTTGAATATGTTCACTATGAGATTTTCCACATAAAGCTTAATCTACTTATATTAGTAGGTGTCCACACTTATTTAAAGGGTTTCCAACAAATGAATCTCCACCCATATACTTTGGTTCCCTCTATAAGGGGTGTTACACTTGACTAAAGGGAAGAATCCATGGGTGTTTGTAGGTGTTTTGTCTTGTGATGTGGGTCTAGCAGCACATAATCTTTGTTCCAAACCGTCTCCCATTCAATGGTGTGGGACTATCTTAAAAGGATCAAAGGTCACATGCCTTAAACACTACATGAGTGTGTGTGGTGTCGATCCTTATATTGGTGCAAAAAAGGATCAAAGCATGTAATTTGAGGTAATTGAAATGGTGCTCTCTGGGATCATAAGTGGACTTATCATGCACACATGTTTTTTGAAGATCATTCTAATATTGTGGGAAAGATCCTGCAAGAATCAGCATGAACATTAACAAAATAAGGGCAACATTGGCAATTCATTGGATTTCTCAAGTGGTTTTACCAAATGTAGAGAAATCAAAATGGAGGGGAGGAAAAATGTGTGTTTTTTTTGGGTGTTGGATCTTTTATTGAATAAAGCTCTTGTAAAGGATGAGGTGTGGTGAACCCAACCCATCCTTGGCACATAAATAACACATTAGAGTCAAGCACAAGGATTAATGGCATTAGATACTAATGGTTGGTGGGTGTGGAAGGGATATTTCTCAAAGGTTTCTTTTCAAGGGCAGAAATCAGGAGTACTTGGGAATTCATCTGTTGAACATGTCTTTGGGGATATGATTGATGGGAGAATAGTCCACCCAAGCATGGAGAGTGGGAGACAATGCTTGTGGAGGAGTGGTTGCATGGTTCTTTGAAGAGGTCTTCATTCATTAACTTGTATATAGAGGGATTCTAAGCCTTGATGTAAAGGGGAAAATCTAATCATAAAAAGAGGAAACCAGATCAATTTCTATAAACGAGCCTCATGAGAGCTCAATTCTTCTGGCATGGTGTTGTGTAAGGAGAATTCTTATTATTCTGAATTCAAAATTATTCAAGGGAAGTGAAAAGTTTTTTGGACCCACTTGTATACTTTAATTTAATATTAGGAACTTGGCTTAGTTAGGTTAAGAGTGAAGGAAACCACCATTCAATGGAGAGGGTGATTCTAGTAGCAATCAAAACCTGCTTACAGAAACAAGCCCATTAAATATATTCTTAGCAACTTAGTTAAATTATGTGCACTATGTCACTCGACAAACTATTTGATTAATGACATCATAAACAAGAAAATTAACCCATAAATAAATTAAGCAACAATACCATAAATCAAACTAATTGATTATAACATAAGCAAATTAATTAGTCATACCATAAGCAAATCAATAATATATACATAAACAAATGAACTAATTATTATACATACCATAAAGAACGAACTAATCATATGAGGATTAATTATTGAGTACAATTAACTCAGCTCTTTGTGGCAACAACTATAAGCTAGAGAGCTTCGGGAGTTGCTCTCTAAGTGGCTTGACAAATAGTGTCCCCCCCACAACCTTCATTACAAACATTGAATTGGAAAAGTGAATTATTGCTCCTACCACCTCAAATAGCTCATATAAAGATATCATATGATAAGGTCCATCTAATTTGAAAGTGATTAGTGGAAGTGTTTTCCACTAATCACTTTCAAATTAATTAACCATGACCCTCAGTTTTGTATTTTCCTTTAAGGTTTAAAAACATTTGTTGAACCTTAGTCTACTAAGGTTCAACCTTAGTATGGGTAGCGAGCATTAATAATTAATGGCAAAAAAGCAAATAGGTACACATCAAATAGTGATAAAAAATAAAAAACATAAAATATGCTTATGATGACGGTCTAATAAGCTTACATATCATAAAATCATAATCTAAGCTTGCTCAAGGTGACCATATCATATTGACATCATAATCAATCCTTAGAGGAGATGACATGTAGATTTGGCACAAAATAAACTCATAGTAGCAACCGAAACCTGCTTACAAAAACAAGCCCATTAAATATATACTTAGCAACAATTAAATAAAATATATCCTTATCTACTAATATTTTATGCCCACCCTATAAGGTCCATCTAATTTGAATGTGTTCCCACTAATCTTATGTGCCCACCCTATAAAAAGTTAGCCTCATCATTACTATCAAGATATTCACATCTTCGTTGAGGGTGCATATTCACATTTTTGTCACACCTTAGGTGAACCTCAGGGCTCAAATCATTAATCGTAAAGTTATGAAGTTATGTTATTCACAAACAAACATTTTTGGCACATATTATTTGCGCAAACAAATATTTTTGCCACACATTTCACTACAAATAATAACACATAAAGGCACGTAAACATTATTTGTGCAACCGAGAGAAAACATAAAGGCACGCCATCTTTTATTCCCACATATACGTGGCAGGTCGTTATTCTGTATATGTGTTTAACATACACGTGGTAGACCTTCACTCGGTACATGTGGTGTAGAGACTCCAACATATATGCTGCTGTCTTATTACCAAACTTAAGGATCACTACATGATGGCTTCATGACTCAGATCATGTTGTGGAGGGACACTTATAAACTCATCGCCTTCACTAATTGCTCTTTGAAATTCCACACCTCTCTCCTTAGATGTGTTTATGTATGGCTCATTGGAGTCTACACCAGGTGGGCTATCTTTGATGAGGATTGGATTGGCTTGGTCACCTTTTTGATTGCTTGCTGGTCACTTTGCTCATCAAATAGAGGCTCTTCTTGCTGTGGCTCTTCAGGCTTCTCTTCGAATGTCTTTAGGAAGTACCTTGTAGATTCACCTTCTATGTAGTGATCTCGGAAGAACACTTTCCTTATGTCGGAGATGTCAGCCAAGTCCAAACATTTCTAGACGGCACGAGCTCTGCTCGAATCCATCCCAATACCAACTTTGGGAATTATCCATTGTGCGCTGGGAAAATACTTGCCACTCATCATCATTTTCAGAAGAGTAACTCCAAGTGTTATTGACCGTTTGTTCAGTATATAATTCTCCATATATACAAAAGCACGCTCGAATACATTCACCGGGCTTAGGCACACTCGATTCTTGAGATCACCCTGACCAAATTGTGCATACAAAGTTCTTCCTCTAGACATCTCCTCTACGCAAACATTATGTGCATGGAATCAAAAGTGAGGCTTATGCAGATCCTTCAGAAAATAACCTACCATGCCCTCAAATGTGTGCATTTTAATCTGACATAGTGTGCGGCACATGACAATAGCCCCTGGTGGTTTGTTAATATTCCACATAAAATATTGCTTCACACTTTTTCCAACTGCAAACAATGATTGATGTAGACAGTATACGGGCAACCATTTGAAAGTGGAGATGGTGAAGGGTTCCACCTCTTTCCAAGGAGAAGACTGCCTGTGTGCACTCATGGTGGGCAGACAAACTCCACAAGGGAATCCCATAGAGAGATATCCACATCATCATTACCAATGCCGATGGTGATAGAAACCTCCAACATCGTCAAATTATCGTGAGTTGGAAACTTCGGAAATGCAGCCACTACATTATTGTTTGGACATGCAGGAGAAGAAATGGACACATCGTTCGTTTTCTTCCTCTTCGTCATAGCACAAGAGGTCTCAGAGCTTCTTGCAAACCGCAAAATCCAATATATTAATTCATATACCAATTCTCATATTGCCACATACACAATTCATACCTGATGAACGCGCTCTGCATTTCACTCCTTTCAAATTTTCCAAACCGGTTGGACCTTCTGGAGGAGCAACGATACAAGGAGGAACATTCTCCTTGTTCGATTCAGCCACGCCGCTAGTAGAAGGTAGAGGAGGTCTATGAGGTGAGATGGTTGTAGGAGCTTTAGCTCTTCTACGACCCTACAACCATCTCACCTCATAGACCTCATTGTTAATCGTTGTTAATCGTTGAGTGGACACTAGTCGGTAGTACTTCACATGCACATAAATATGTCATTGCCTGCTAGCAGGTAGCCTACCCTACAATAGATATGCATATAAAAGGGGGGCCTCTCACTAGTGTTGCTATTTGATAAGAGAGGGCCTAATATCGGAGAGGAGCTTGATTGGCTGCCTCCATTTACTTGAGTGAGCGCTAAAAGCGAGATCAAATTCACTGTGCTAATATGAAAATCTATTCATAATAAGAGTATAGCTCTACATAGGTTAGAGCGATGTATTATGATAAGGGGAGGGATAGAGACTAATAACTAGTGTGTACAAGGGGGATATGGAAGGCAAGCAAGGAAACATGAAGGGGCTACATGAGTTGGGAAAGGGAGCAAAAGAATAAAAAGAGAACCCGACTAAAAGTCATTTAAGAAAAAAGAAGAGGGTTGAAAATCAAGCATTGCTTCACCACCATCATCAACCTTCTACCATGCTATGATCTACATGCCACATAAGTGTATATGAGTAACTGTGACTTCAAAAATTACATGCATAGATTTTGTTTTGTATAATTGTGAAAATTTGAGAAACAACCTTGTAAATTAAAATCTAAGCCATTGAATAATGACAAGGGATAACTACCCCAAGAACTTAAAAAATGTAAGATAAATAAGTGAAACAACAAAAATTGTTCACCAACAATAGATTTATAAAGATGACAAGTGTACAAATAGATTTATCAAGATGACAAGATAAAGTTTAGAACTTGACTTGGGTCTAGATTAATTCATGTCGACAACTGCTTTGATCGACCAAAACTATCCACCCCCAATAATTATGACATTCATAAGTGGGCATGAATAGAGTGAGCCCACTTAAGGGGGGAAAATAATGGAAATATTCGAACCGTATATTATTATTCATACTCGACAAAAATTACAATCCTTGTAAGGCTTGAAAGGTCATTATAAGCGAGTGGGTGAGTGGTGAGTTTAATTAGCTCGTGTGGGTGCATGCCCAGCGTACAACGACGGGTGGTTGACGTATTGGGTCTTGCATGGCGGTGGCTTCTAGCGGGTGGCTCCTTCGTCTCGCTGAGGATGAGGGGGCGATTGGATGGGGAGAATGGGATCCAGAGGTAGAGGAGGAGATGAAGTGCAGAGGTGAGGAGATTAAGGTGAAGTGCGTCAAAAGAAGTGCGTTCTTGACTACTTTGTAACCATGTGAAAAGTAAGGTATGCTTGAAGCTGAGCCAAGATTTCATCAGAAGCCAGGTAGGGTTATTCTCAATGTGTAGTGTGTTTCTTTTTTGTCCGGGCAAGCCCCCGTAAGGGAGAATTAGGCAGGTGGTTTCATGAAACTATGTTGCATGACTGTGTTGTGTCTAACTAGGGTGTTGTTTATCAAAGGGCAGTCTGTGTTTGAGTTGTTTGCCAAGGGACCCTTGTTTTTTGGTCAAAGGTTGATACATGTTTTTCCCTTTGACACTTTGTTTGGTGTCAATAAAAGCCTGCAGAATGTGTGCCCGGTTTGGGTTGAGGTGATAGGATTGCCTCCTTGGCTTAGAACAACGCTACGCAACATAGCTCAGTCCCTTGCCCGGTGTTTGTTCCTGGTGATGAGGTAGGAGGAAAGCAGGGTAATAGTGTATGCATCACATGGAAGCCCTCTAATGAGACTCCAAAATCTGTGGAGGTAGACTTAGGCCAACTAGGTAAATTGGACTTAGGCCTTAAGTTCCGTGCATTTCCTAGAGCGTGCTTCAGGTGTGGGGCTTTTGGGCATATTGCCAAAGACTGTCCGGCCATAGAACCCACAAGGGAGGAGCCTAAAGTGGTGAATAGAGAGGGAAGCGACAAGAAGAGTGGTCCACTGGAGACTCACAAAGTAGATTCAAAAGGGAAGGAAGTGGTGTTAGAAACTGGGGAGAATAAGAAAGAAGGGGACTGGGATAAAGTAATGGGAGGGGGGAGAATCCGGATTCTATAATCTTTTCTAACCCTTATAGCCCACTGCTTGAGAAAGATAACTCTTTGTTGGTAGAATAGTTTTCTGATAGGGCTTTGAGTGAAACTAGAAAGGAGATTGATCTCGTTCAAAGTAGTCAGAAGGAAGGTGAGGAAGTGGAAATGGTTCCGAAAACTGCATTAACACGATGAACAATAGAGAGTTCAAAGGGTGCACATGGAATGTGAAAGGGATCAAAGAAAAGAAGAAAAATGTTATATTTTGGGAGTTAGTGAAGTCTTGGGACTTGTCTGTTTTGGCTGTTCAGGAACACAACCTTTTTGGGAGAATCGCTAGGTTAAATAGTTTTAGGGAGTGGGAAGTTTTTTATGGTGGTATTAGTTCAGGTTATAGCGGGGTTATGACTATAGCTAAGAGGGATCTTAACCCTAGTATCATAGCTAATCATCCAGAGGGAAAAATATTGATTGTAGAGATTATAGTAGACAATGAAAGAATATGGGTTATTAATGTGTATGGGCCTCATAATAACAAAGTTTGGAGTAGTATGTGTGTCATGAGAATATATTTTAAGTCCTCTTTAAGAATATTATTTTCTCCTCTTGAGTAATTTGGGGACGCCTAGGTTACTCTTGCGTCATGCCGGCTAGGTTAATATCGTGGGTGACACCACTATAAATATTAATACGTGCGGTATATGACGTATGCTTGGGACCGTCTATGATTATTTCAGTTAGGTTTGTATGGTAGGGTGATTCCTGGGGTACTTACGCCTGGTAGTCATGAGTTGGTGATGGTTTGTGCCTGTTTAATATTTGTGGGATTAATTTAATTATTAATTGAGCTTATATTTTCAGGTGATGAAGATTACGAGGATTGATGAATAATGTCGAGGAGAATGTTTCTTATGCGCATCATATTTATTTTTACAAGCGTAGCTTGTAACCTTAGTAGTTGATTTTTTCATTTTGATACATTGGAAAAAAATACATTTATAATGTTGAATTTATTAAAGCCTAAAGGCTTTAACCTAGTCCCAATTTTTGGGAAACTCTATTTTTGTTGTGGAAGAGTGTCGTGCTCTCTAAAAGCACACTTTGTATATTTTTGGGGGCTATGGCCTATTTTTGGTGGAAAGTTAATAAAAATACTCTTGTGTGGGGAAGGCCACGCACAAGGGGGGGAAGATTGCACCCAGCATTTTGGTCTTGGAGCTAAGTATTATGTTTGCTATGCTTTTGTTCAATTTATTTGATTTTCTTGAAACCTGCAAAGCATGTGTTTTCATGGTTGAATTTATGTGTTGAATTTCTCAAGTGTTCCACAAGCTATCCTAGAGAACGATTCCGTTTTCAGTGGTATCAGAGCTTGGGCTAGGAGATTTGTGGAAAGGTGGGAAAGGTCTTCATCAGCACAACTCTCAAGAAAGTTGCAGGCTTTTAACCGGTGGGCAAAGAAAGGGTTTGTGGTCTTTAACCAAAAATTCAAATTCTCAAACTAGCTCTACTTCTCAAACCCACTTACCTCTTCCCAAAACCATTCTTCTTCATCAAAAAGTGGTTTTGCTCAAAGCTTCATGAATTTCAAATCCAACCGTATAGATGGATTCCCCATAGCCAAAAACCTCATGTGATTTGCTCAGTTTTTGCAAAGGTTCAAGATAGAAGCAACCTATAATGGACGGACTGCATACTGTGTGAGCTTTAGCCATGAAAAAATAAATAAAATCAAGCAAGATTTGAAGCGCCGATTTGCAGCCTCACGGGCGAAAAAAAACGTGAGAAGAAGGCTACAAAAAAAAAATCAATTAAGTTTACTTAATTTCAATTAAGCCAAATCCTCAACTTAACCCAATTCTACTTTTCCCAAGCCCAATGCATGTCACATCAACTTTTGGAGCTTTCACACTACCTATTTTCCTATTTCAAGGGAAATTCTAAAGAATTGCAATTTTTAGATTTTTGGGTGCAGAAAATTGATTTTTCAAGGCTCAAAGAGGCTTAAAAAGGCTAAATAAATGCCAGAAAATTTCAAAATAATTTTTGAAAAATTCTAAAAAATTCTCAAAAATTATTACAAAGGTTTGGCCAAGTTTTCAGAATTGTTTGAGCAGTGTTCAAGGTGCAGAAAATTATTTCTTCAGCATTTCGACTAGCCCAAGTCTCCTAAATCACTCGGAATTGCTTAGGACTTGTGCGAAACGAAGGGAATTCGACCCAAACATTGAACCAAAGTCTTTGTTCAGTTTCAACACAAATCAAATTGCAGGAGAATTGAGATAAGTACAATCATTTGCTTTATTTACATATATCAAATAATATCAATTTTACTTATTTACATTGTTTGCATGAGCACTATGGCAAATTTTCCTATTTTACCTTCAATTCAAGAGCAACTCCAATCTCTACAACAACAAATTGTAGAAGAGAGAGAGATGCGAATTGAATTGGAGCGATAGCTCACGAGTCGAAGGCGTAAGCGTGACTCTTTGCCATCTTATGATGACGAAGACGACACCATCCAAAGAGTTGTCAATGCTACACTTTAAGCACAAAATTCACGGAAAGATTCTAAAATCAGTCTCGTAAAGCTTTTTCATTTCAGAATTATGATGGCAAGAAAGATGCTCGAGTCCTTTTGGCATGGCTTAGTCAATTGGATGACTACTTTTCGGGGGAGAAATTTTCCGAGAAGGACAAGATCAAATGTGCGGCTAATCACATGGTGGATAGCGCAGCTTTATGGTGGAGTGTCATCAAGCAAGGATGTGACAAACCGGATTCATGGAAAAGGTTTCAAAGGCTAGTGAAAAAGCATTTCTTACCTTCACAATTTAAATCTAAAACTAGGCATCAATAGGATACATTGCATCAACTTGAAAAAGAAAGCATGTCTCAGTATGTGGAGAAGTTTTGGAATACATTACTACAGGTACAAGTTGTGGAGAAAGTCAATGAGAAGGACCAAAAGAGAAAATTTATTTCGGGCCTGAATCTACAATTAGGGCCAATGTGAATATGTTTAGACCTCATTCACTTTCTACAGCTATATCTTTGGCAACAAATTATGAACGCAAAAATGGTTTTCCTAGAGAGGCCAAGTCATTTGAGAGTAACCACTCTAAATCTTTTTCTAAACCTTTTCATGCTTCAAGAAATTTTCATAAGCCAAGGTTTGACAAAGGCAAGGAGATAGTCAAAGGCAAATCAAATTCAAAGAAAGTCAACGGTGGCAAGTCCAAAGGTACTCCAATCAAATATTTTCGATGTCATAAAGAAGGACATATAGCACCAAATTGCCCAGAACGTGCAAAGAATCCGACACCTGCGGCACGAGTCAATATGCTTGAAGGGGACGACAATGAAGATGAATTGCTCAAGCAAGAGGGTAACTCTGACCCCGACTATTCAGAAGAAGAAGGTAAGCCTCAAGCTCATTCGCTACTCAAAATAAAAGAAAAAATTAATGAGCATGAAGTTATTGTTTTGCATGACGATGGTAGCACTCATGACTTTATTTCTGAAAAGGCAATTAGAGCTTTAAACATTCAACCTTCACCTACACATTATAGAGTTAAAGCTGCATTTACTGGAACCAAGTATAATTGCATGCAAGAGGTGAAAGATTTAACTTTAGGCATCAATTCCTTAACAGAAAAAAGGGATTTCTTAGTTGCACCTTTACAAGGCGTAGATGTAATATTGGGTATGCCTTGGAGACATATGTATAACCCTATTATAGACTATGATACACATAGCATTTGTGTAAGGAAGGACAATGAAAAATTTTCCTCCAATGTCTAGTCAAAGGAGAGACGAGCCCTTTATTGAGTCATACTCAAGCAAAGCGAGCTCTTAGGAAAAGGGAGAAGACTTATATGGTTTGGATTAACCAGCTTAGCGCTGAGTTTAACACATCCAAAAGTCCAAAACTTGATCCTTATATCTCCAAATTCAGGGATTGTTTTATGGAAGATTTACCTCCAGGATTACCTAAGTCTAGGCCTGAAGACCATAGTATTGGCTTATTGCCAGGCAACTCTCCACCTTGTAAAGCTCCTTATAGAGTCAACAATTTAGAGCAAAAAGAAATCCAAAAACAAATTGAGGATTTGTTGGAAAGAGGCCTTATTAGACCTAGTAGTTCACCCTTTGAAGCTCCAGTCCTTCTTGTTAAGAAGAAGAATGGAACTTTCCGAATGTGTGTTGACTACCGAGCATTGAACAAAATCACTGTCAAGAACATATACCCTATCCCTAGGGTAGATGAGTTACTTGATAAGCTTAGAGGTTCAAAGGTCTATATAGCAAGATTGACTTAAAGTCTAGATATCATCAAGTACGCATGACTGAGTCAGACATATTCAAGACTGCATTTAGAACCCAGACTGGCCATTATGAGTTTTTGGTTATGCCATTTGGTTTGACCAATGCTCCAGCTACATTCAGTCGTATGATGAATCGCATTTTTCTAAAATTTCAAAGCTTTGCTGTGGTGTTCTTTGATGATATTCTTGTTTTCAGCGAGAATCGTCAAAAGCATGAGCAACACTTGGAGCAAGTGTTTAACCTTTTTGAGAGAAAATGAATTGTATGTCAATCCTGAAAAGAGTTCTTTCTTTCAAAAAGAGATTGAAATAATACTTAGGCCATATAGTGTCAGCTGAAGGAATCCGTGTGGATCCTAAGAAGATTGAGTGTATAGCCTCTTGGCCTACACCTCGAGACATTCATGACCTTAGATCTTTTCTAGGTCTATGTAGTTACTATAGGAAGTTTGTAAAGAATTTCGCTTATATTGCACATCCTTTGACGGAACTTCTCAAGAAAACTACATTTTTCCATTGGACCGAAAGTCAAGATAAATCTTTTCTATGCATTAACTCATGCACGAGTTCTTACACTACTTGACTTTCAAAGACCATTCTTTGTGGTAGTAACTGATGCTAGTGGCAAAGGTTTTGGTGCTGTGCTTATGCAAGACAACCATCCTATTGTCTATGAAAGTCGAAAGCTAAAACCTGCTGAAACAAATTATAGTACATATGACACAAGGAATTAGCAGCAGTTGTGCATGCCTTGAAGATTTGGAAGCATTACCTAATGGGTTCAGAATTTCTTATCAAGACTGATCAACAAAGCATTAGGCATTTGCTTTCGCAACCCCTTATTTCAGATAGGCACATCAAATGGGCATCTTTCATTCAAAGTTTCCAACCCATGATTCAATACCAACCTGGAAAGGAAAATGTTGTTGCCGATGCTTTAAGTGGAAGACCACATATCAACAACATTTTCGCTATTGAAAGTGAACCATTTGTACTTATGAAAGAAACTTATGAAGAAGATCCAGATTTTTCTGAGATATGGATCAAATTGAGTGAAAACAATTGGACACCTCAAGGAAATTATTCTCATAAT
This sequence comes from Cibotium barometz, assembly GCF_041138505.1. NCBI lineage: Eukaryota > Viridiplantae > Streptophyta > Polypodiopsida > Cyatheales > Cibotiaceae > Cibotium > Cibotium barometz. Next base: position 14,864,888 of record NC_141108.1, on the reverse strand, counting down.
GATGGCTATCTTTTCTTTGAGAAAAGATTATGTGTTACTCAACCCTATAGACAACTTGTCTTGGAAGAGATGCACCAACCACCATTCATGGGACATAGAGGAGTTTCCGCAACACTTCAAGTAGTTTCTCGAGAATTCTTTTGGCCTCATTTGAAAAATGATGTAGCAAAATTTGTAGCTAAGTGTAACATTTGTCAAGCAATTAAAAGCTATAAAGGCAAAGCTTTGGGATTGCTTATGCCTTTACCCATTCCAGACCGACCATGGGAACAAGTGTCTATGGACTTCATTACAGGCTTTCCTACTACTTCCAGTCATCATGACATGATTTGGACAATAGTGGACAGGTTTAGTAAGCAAGCCTATTTCATTCCATGTAAAAAGACACTGACTTCTCAGCAAGCTGCGACCATATTTGTCAAGCAAATCTTTGTTCATCATGGTCTACCCAAAGTGATAGTTTTTGGTAGAGATTCCAAATTTTGTAGTCACTTTTGGATTGCTCTTTTCTCAAACTTAGGCACTAAGTTAGATTTTTCTACGGCTTTTCATCCTGAATCAAATGGACAAACCGAAGTCACGAATAGCACTATCTTGGATATGCTTAGAGCCTATGTTTCCCAGCAACCTAGTTCATGGGATAAGTACATACATCTACTCCAATTTGCTTATAATAATACTCCTCATTCTGCTACTGGTCGAGCACCATTTGAGATTATCTATGGTAGAGCTTTGCCTATTCCGGCTACTAGACTCTCCCATAAGATTGAAGCTGCTGACCAATATACTCGAGACTTTGATCGCATTTTATCTGAAGTGCGTGATTGTATTACAAGAGCTCAAGAGAAGTATACATTTCAAGCAAATAGGAAGCGTAAAGATTTTTCATTCCAAGAAGGTGATTATATACTTTTGAGAATTGAGAAGAGACGATTGAAGAGTGTGGAAAAATTCCTTGCAGTTAAACTTGCACCTAGATACTATGGACCATTTAAAATTATTGAAAAGATTAACGATGTGGCCTATAGACTAGAGTTGCCATCTAATTGGAATATCCACAACTCTTTCCATATTCATCTTTTGAAACCCTTTCGAGGAACACTTCCTTCTCACCCAATTTATGAGGAACCACCTCTTGTTGAAGGAGAGGAAGAAGTCTTAGTTCCTGATGCTATTATTAATCAAGAGACGACAACAACAAGAACTGGGAACCAATACATCAAATATCTTTTGACATTCAAAAACCATCCTCAAGAAGATGCAAAATGGATGCCCGAGAAATTTTTCCGAGCTTATCCTTAGATCCTTCGTTCTTTTCAAACCCAACAAACCGGCAATTGAGGGCAATTGCAAACTCAAGCAAGAGGGATGTCATGAGAATATATTTTAAGTCCTCTTTAAGAATATTATTTTCCCCTCTTGAGTATTTTGGGGACGCCTAGGTTACTCTTGCATCATGCCGGCGCTAGGTTAATATTGTGGGTGACACCACTATAAATATTATACGTGCGGTATATGACGTATGCTTGGGACCGTCTATGATTATTTCAGTTAGGTTTGTATGGCAGGGTGATTCCTGGGGTACTTACGCTTGGTAGTCATGAGTTAGTGATGGTTTGTGCCTGTTTAATATTTGTGAGATTAATTTAATTATTAATTGAGCTTATATTTTCAAGTGATGAAGATTACGAGGATTGATGAATAATGTCGAGGAGAATGTTTCTTATGCGCATCATATTTATTTTTACAAGCGTAGCTTGTAACCTTAGTAGTTGATTTTTCCATTTTGATACATTGGGAAAAATACATTTATAATGTTGAATTTATTAAAGCCTAAAGGCTTTAACCTAGCCCACTTTTTGGGACACTCTATTTTCGTTGTGTGGAAGAGTGTCGTGCTCTCTAAAAGCACACTTTGTATATTTTTGGGGGCTATGGCCTATTTTTGGTGGAAAGCTAATAAAAATACTCTTGTGTGGGGAAGGCCACGCACAAGGGGGGGAAGATTGCACCCAGCATGTTGGTCTTGGAGCTAAGTATTATGTTTGCTATGCTTTTGTTCAATTTATTTAATTTTGTTGAAACCTGCAAAGCATGTGTTTTCATGGTTGAATTTATGTGTTGAATTTCTCAAGTGTTCCACAAGCTATCCTAGAGAACGATTTCGTTTTCAATGTGGGATTGGATTGCAGGGGTAAACATTCAAGTGCCTTGCATTGTAGGGGTAAACATTCAAGTGCCTTGCATTGCAGGGGTAAACATTCAAGTGCCTTGCATTGTATTAGGGGATTTTAATATGGTAGAAAGAGCTATGGATAGATGTGGTGGTAGCACTGTTCTCTTAGGGAAGGAAAAAGGTAAGTGAGAAGATCTTAGAAGGGGCTTGGGGCTTAAGGATAGTTGGTGTCTTGGGGGTTAGAGAGACCAGGGCACACCTATTTTAGCCTCCAATATTTATCCTCCTCATCATCAAGAATTGATAGAGTTTTCTTTAGTTAGTAGGCCTCATGGTTACCTCACACTTTGAGGGTGGTAGTGGATTGCAGCTCTACCTTATATCTGACCATCTCCCTCTGAGAAGAAGTGGGGTTGGTCTCACTTTGATGGGACTGATATGGACTTATCTCATTTTCCAACAAGGAAATTGAGAGTGAATAATTTACTTCTGAAAGACCCTCTTTTTGTGGAATATACTGAAGTAGCTATTAATAAATTAAAAAGGAGAAAGGAAGCTGAGGGTTCATGGAAACAGTTTGCCAATGAGATGCAAGGAATCATTAGAGCTGTGGGTAAACTGAGGGTTGAGGAAAGGAGAGGTGAGAAAAAAAAATATTCTGCATTACTTGAGGATTTGCTGCCTGAAGAGACAGACTTTACGGTTGGACTCTGATGACAGTGAGTTGTATTTTAAATGTCAGGCCAACATCAAAGTTAAGGAAGATAGATGTTTTAGAGAACATGAGTATTGGGATAGAAGGAATCTATTCAGCAACAAAAAAACCTGATAGTAGGTTTTTTAAACTTTCCAAGAATAAAGATGATAGAGTGATTGTGGGGAATATTCTGGATGAGGATGGTATTCCTATACATGACGCCAAATCACTTGCTTTGAAATGAGTCAAGCCTATCACTTTATTGACTATGATGTATAAAATTTTAGCCAAGGTGATTGCCCTCAGAATTACTCCTGTGTTGCAAGAGATCATCTAAAAAAAAACATGGCTTTATTAAAGGCAGGTCTATTTATGATAATATCTTTGTTGCTACGGGGTAGAGATGTGGCCATTAAAACTCAGTAGAAATGTATTATGATGCAATTGGATCTTGAGAAAGCCTATGATAGGATACAATGGTCATTTATTGCTAGGGTGATGGAAATAATGGGATTTGGTGCTAGAATGGCCACATGTATTTATACTCTCTCCTTGGGTGGATATTCTAAAGTGCTTCTCAATGGAAGAGTAGTAGGGGGATTTGAAATCAACAGGTTAGTCAAACAAGGGTGCCCATTAGCTTCCTTACTTTTTGCTATTACTTCTCACCCTTTAATTCTGTCACACTAGAGCTAGCCTGCAAGGAAGGGAAGATTACAGGTTTAAAACTTAAACACAGTGAGCAACTGGTTATTCAATGCTTGGCTTTGATTCTTTATTATTCTTAAAGACTGAGAACAACAATGTGAGATTGGCCTTAGAACTTGTTCAGGAGTTTGCCAATGCCTCAGGTTCTAAATGTAACATTCTGAAATCTAGGATCATAAGCTTGATTGAGAACAATGATTTTGATAGTCAAAGATGGGGATGTGAGGTGGTACAAAAGGGTCACATTGTTAGACTGCTTGGGGTGCCTTTTGGGGTTGGACTTACTAATAAACAGTTGATCATGTGGGCCTAGTATTAGGTTTGTGGAGAAATTGAAGAAGTGGGAAGGTTTGAAAGTTCCCTTCCATAACAGAATTGATATCTGCAATTCGGTGTTGAATGCTTATGTCATGTTTCTAAGTCCTGTATTAAAATTTGGAAAGTGTTATTGGAAGGAAATCATAGGTCCTATCAGAGACTTTCTGTGGAGAATGGGTATTGGTAAGAAAAGAGTTCCTGCTTGGTTGGTCTGGGAGAAGTTGTCAGTGCCCAAAAAGGAAGGGGGTATTGGCATCATACATTTTCCCACTCACTCTGCTGCTAGAAGGACTTTGATGCTACCTAGGTGCTATCCCAAGTCTCTACTTGGACCTTGATGAGGGAATTGGTGGAAATGGCTGAGGTACTGGCCAAGGACAGATGGGGGAACTTAAACTGGATATCACATGCTCAGATTTTTACAAATGCTCTGCAATTGTTGGAAAGATAATCTGGGCTTCATGGTTTGGGATGGTAGGGGGAGGGTAATTGGGAATTCCATGCTATCCTTGGGGTTATGGTGGACTCACAAGTTTAATCCCCCTTTCGCTGCACTTGATACTGAAGTGGCAAAGATTCTTAATAACAAAGGCATTAGATATCTGGTTGACTCACAATGCCCAGCCTTAAGGAGCACTTGGTGCAAAATGACTAAGTGGATACAGAAGGGTCTGAATATGCAAACCTTTTTGGAGGACTGGCTACTTGGGAAATGGGCAGTTAATGATGAGCACAATGGGTTGGTATTTAACATTGTCAGAACTTGCACTCTATGGGAAATCTGGACTAGTAGAAATGAAATTGTTTTTCTAAAGACTACATATACAAGATTGCAAGATACTGAGCTGATGTATAAATGTATATGCATGTGCTGGTCTGTATGTAATGTAAATAAAATTAGGCCTTTGGAGATGGATTTGCTCATTCAAAATCTGCAGAGGAATATGCCTTGATTATTTCCCTGTTTTTGGTAGAGCTTCATGCATACTAGGGGTCTCTCCCTAATGAGGATTTGTTGGATACAGGTGAGGTACTGGATTGAGAAGAAAAGGCCTCCAAGATTTGGTCCTAAAACTCAGAGATGGTACTACAAGGAAAAACAATTGGATCACACTTTTGTGGCTTTTATTGATGGAGAACCTAGTTGGCACTAGACCTACTATCAAAGTGTGGTCAAAGCATGGGGGAATGTTGGAAAAACAATCTCCTCGAGGCTGCACTATTGAGGCCATGATGGAGGCTTGCTTATTATTGGGATATAAGATCTCATGGGATTAGTCTAGCTTCTTGTGTGAAGATGAAAAATGGGAATTTCTTTGTGAAATCTCGAATGAGATAAAAAAGAAGTAGATAGTTGTGTTTGTGGGGGTGATGTATGACTCGGGTTGATATTCTTGGGGGGGTGATGTATGACTTGTGTTCTTGGGGGTGATGTATGACTGATTTTGAATAGTTAATATAAATATATTATTGATGAAAAAAAATATTATTATTCATACTCGACAAAAATTACAATGCTTGTAAGGCTTGAAAGGTCATTATAACAAATGCAATAAACTAGAAAAGGGCCTCTCGCATGCTAAATCACTCACCATGGGCCCTGTCCTCTTCTTCCAAGATGAGAGGTGACAACCGGAGCAGGGCGTCGAGGCAGTCGTCGGCGAACTTCCTGGCGAAGAGGAAGGTATCGTTGCGGCGGAGCGAGCGTATAAGCTCCCGCCCCACCTCATCCTTGCCGAAGGTCCGAGGATGGCCTCCCGTGTTGTGCGACCAATCGACGTACGTGAGGGTGAAGCGTGTCGAACCCTGCGGATCGGCCATGTCGATTAGCGTCGGGAAGTAGTGCTCCTCCGCGTAGCACGTGTGAACACTCACACACGGTAGCCCGAACTTCCTCCACAGCTTCGTGTCCGCCACCACCAAGACGGCGTGCTTGCGAGTGAGCACGAAGAACTGCGAGCCCACCCTGAAGCTGGAGAGCGGCACCTCCGGCAGCATCACCGCCTCCGACCCCCGCGCCACGTACCTCGAGTACAAAGTGGGCGCCTCCGTCAAGATCTCGATGAAGCTTCTCTCCGATCTTGTCACGCGGGCGTACACGCTGTGGAAGCCCCGCAGCGGGATGCAGTGGTCCGACACCACCGCGAAGTAGCGGTTGAGGGGGTCATCCAGGAGCGCGTTGGCTAGCAGGCGGCGCTCCGCTGCGACAAGGCTGGGAGTACCGCGCTCAGTCTGGCCGGGCGGGACGAGCCTGCCCCAGAACACGCCGGATGACTGGCGATCGAAGAGCCCCACTCGGAAGGGGTCCAGGTGGACGTAGATATTGTAGAGGTGCTGGTGGGCGCCGTCGAAAAAACGGTTCCACAGGGGCGCGAATGGTAAAGGCCCAGTCGTTAAAAACAAGAAGGCTATCTTCGGCCTGTAAGCGTCTGCTGGCTGCCTGCACGAATCCCTCCTCTTGGAAGACAGCTTAGATGCAGCAGACCATGACGAATTGTACAAGTAGCCCCGCAAGAGCTCACCCACATAGCTGGCTGAGCGCCCAAAATGAGAATAGTTCAGCCCTCCTCCTCCTCCTCCTCCTCCTTCTTCCGCATGTGGCAGCTGCGCCTCCGCGTTGAGCACTCTGACGAACAATTCCTCGTCCGTCCAGCTGTGAGAGAGCTGTGATCCCCGCTCTTCCAACACCATGCTGACCATGCAGTCGCCGTGAAGGATCCTTCCATCCGGGAAGAATGGCAGCCGATGCATGGAGGAGTGATGGAGAAGCAACAAGCACAACACCGCTCCGACGCCGCAGCAAAAGAACGGGATAACCAAACGCGGCAGAAAAGCCTTCATGAGGGGAGCACCAAAAGGGCAAGGAGAATCGGCTTTCTATGCTTAAAAAGGTTACCTTCTTTGTTCGCACGTGCTGCACATACTAAACAAGGAGTAGAACTCTCCTGAACAAGAGTATTTTCCCAAAACTTTATCTAAAAATTGTGAAATTATTTATAAAGAAAAATCTTGAACGTTTTTGTTCTATACCTTCTCAACATCCGGAAGTATTTGTACCTTCAATTTTTATTTTGAAGGTGTTTTTCAAAATGAGGTCAAAAATCCAAGTGTTAGCGATTTGATAATTTTGGGATCGATGAGCGGAACAATCTATTTTGGGATTGGTGATAAGAGAGAACAGTTAATTTTGGGACTGGTGATCGGAATAGTTAATTTTGGGATCAGTGATTGGAACATTTAATTTTGGGATTGGTGATCAAAATTATTAATTTTGGGATCGGTGATCAGAATGATTAATCTTGGGATTGCTTGGCAGAGAAAGGTTTCTCTTCCATCCTCTTGCTAGAACCCCCCAATTCTGAAATGTACCGACACTCGGAGTCGAGGCTTCACTTAAAAGTTTTGTGTAAATGGTGCGTGAGTGGGGACATATCTCCTTCACTCCTTTGATTTAGACATGGAATTTGACTCTTATGCTACTACCACATCCCAAATAGGCGACTTAACTTGACATTTATGCGTCTCTCCATCGTAAGCAACTTGAATTTGAAGATATTGTGAAAGATGCAATGTGATGTGCTTAGGATTTACACTTGGGCTCATTTTGGCCTTTCACAACCCAACTCTTGACCATTATGGCCTTGGCACATTTTAGCCTGTGAGACAACTTGACATTGTGGTGGGCTACACACCTGCCTTTCCTTTCTACTTTGTGTGTCTATTGGGTCATCAATAAGGTCTTTAGTCCCTTGATTCGACAAGTAGTTGACAACAACCTCTTTATTAATAAAGCTTAAGGTCATGGAAGAATTGAAGATTTGAGGATCTTGGGGCTTCCATGGAACGAGGTTTGCTTATCAATAGGCTGTTTTGCTCCTACTATCTAAGGTCGATGGGAGTTCTTTTGGAGTTGTTCCCTTTCTTCCTCGGTCCATGGCTCCTTGACTTTGGCCTTGATATGTTTAGATAGCCATACCTACTTTGGTGCGGTTGTTGCATTTTTTTTGGAGCCTCGAGAGCAAGTTATTGTGTGAGAATTGCATGCATATATGTGTTTTGTGTTTGCAAGTGTCCATTTACTACCATTATGTGAATCTCGTATAATATTTATCTCACACTGATGAGTGATGATCTCACTTGGTCAGCCTTGAGGAGCTATTTTGACAAGGGAAAAAGATCGTCAGCACCAAAGCAAGAAATGGAGGTACTTATTGATCAACAAATTACAGAAGTACGGCCATTAAAAGTTTATTATTAGAACAATGCATGATGGATCACAAGATCAATTAGGCCAAGCAATGAAGACATTGGATGTTGATCAGCCCATATTATACAAAGATTTATCTCAAGCTCTTTACTCAAGGACAACCCACAAAGATAACAAGACATGAGCCAACACACAAATGGACAACACATGTAAGGTTGATAAACCAATAGCATGAAATATAACTAGTAAGGTTCATCGATAAAGGGTACATGTGATGTAGATCAACAAAAAGGGCAACTAACTATGTTGATCAACCAAGAGTACCTCACGGTTTAAGGGCAAGTAGGTCACGAGATCATATAAGGCCATTAAAAAGTTTATTGTTCAAGAACAACGCATGATGGATCGCAAGATCAATTAGGCCAAGCAATGAAGACATTGGATGTTGATCAACCAATATTATACAAATATTATCTCAAGGTCTTTACTCAAGGGACCCACACAAGATCACAAGACATGAGCCAACAAAGTAGGGCACATGAAGTTCATCAATACGTATGCACAACCCACATTATTGAGCCTCAAGATTGTATAAGCTAGCAAATGGACAACACATCTAAGGTTGATAAACCAATAGCACAAAATATAAGTAGTAAGGTTCATCAACAGATAAAGGGCACATGTGATGTCGATCAACAAAAAGGGCAACTAACTATGTTGATCAACCAATAGTACCTCAAGGTTTAAGGGCAAGTAGGTCATGATATTACATAGGCCAACAAAAGGAGGTTTCTATGAAAGATCAACCGATAGCCAATATTAGGAAATATTAAGTTGGTCTAATGAGAAATATGAAAGCCATAAAGGACGAGAGGGGAGATGGTGCAAGAAGGGTTGTAACCCTTGGAAAGCATAGCCTGGGCATATGTGTTTGAAGGCCACAAAGAGGTTATTAGATGGGGCACATTATCAATTTTTAAAAGGGATGGCTTGAAGAGGTACAAAGAAAAATGCCTTTTGGAAAGAAGAACCACCGTGCGCGAACGACTAGCGCACATAGACCACAACCTGGGCAAAAACGGACAGCAAAAGTGCACAGAAGCTCGAGGAAATCTCTCTCTCTCTCTCTCTCTCCTTTCATTTCATGAAAATGATCCGTGTTTAAAGTTTTATATAAACCCTAATATACAAGGGCTCCTCATGCTATGTGGGATTAAAACCACTGCAATGTGGCAATTTCTGGAGAGTCTCTCCCTTTACAAAAAAAGAATAGACACAACCCATACATTGTGATAATATACACACACAAAAGGTCTTGATAAAAAATTGTACAATTATATTGATTGATTATGTGCCTTGATATCGAGAGGATGCACACACTCGAGAACAGCATTGACAACAACAAGAAGACAACATACAAGTCCCGGCACAGCAAGAAAGACAAAAGAGATATGCCCTTCTTTCCCTACATTTTTAAATATCTTGCTCAAATATGTTAAGTGGTAAATGTATATTTTTTCTAATAAAAAAGATAAAAACACATTCAACTTTTTGGTGAGCCCAATTGTGGCAAAGTTTTAGCATCTACTCCCGCACATTGTTATCCCATTGTATTAAATATTTACCAAAATGATTTTGTTTTAGTGTTGTGTTACATGAACTACATCACATATTTGCAAAGCATTGCATCCAAGTGTTGGTAGAAGGGGAGAAGAGAAGAATTAATTCATAAGGATTGCATTGCACATTCTTGACTCACACACTAGCCATTTTAATAATCCTGCACTTTTCTTTGTGGCTTTTCCTTGGACTATAAGGATATAGCCTTGCATACATCTGTATCATCTTTGTTAGGTGTTTCTTGTCTCTAGGTATAACTCCATTGCCTAGGCAAGAAATATTTCCTGACAGCGGTGTATCCTCCTTGAGCATAATGCTGATTTTCAATGCATTTTGGTTCTCATGCTCGATTGATGGCACCTTTGACTTGGCTTCAACTTTGGTACCCAAATTAGTCTTTGTCCTTGTATAACCTCAGGCTTTTAAGGAGCATTACCCAACCTTGTTTGGCTGTCTCACCCTTTGGTTTGTGGCTTCTTTCTTTCTTTGGGATCCATATCAACTTGTCACTAGTTGTTTGTTGCAAGCTTGAAACATTGGCTTTTGGAATCCATACATGATTTCCATATCAACTTGTCACTAGTCGTTTGTTGCAAGCTTAATAAATTGGCTTTTGGAATCCATACATGCTTTGGATTTTTAACCTTAGTTTTTGGAGAAGCGAAGGGTATAGTTACTGGGTTTAGTGAGGCCTTTGGTACCCCCCCACAACTATTGTATTTTACCCACAATTATCATATTTCACCCTTGGGAATCTTTTGTGTGAAGTTGGGGTAATAGGGATTGCAGTGTCTTTGGTAGTTCTAAAGATTCTTCTACAGTTCCTCCTTTGTTTTGTCTTGGGCATCTTATATTGAGCTGCAATATTTGGTTTTTTGACCTTGGCTCCTATAAGCTTGGGAAAGGTTATTTCAATGAAGCTTGGAGCTTGTGAATAATTGAACTTATCGGCTCAATAGGATTACTTTTTAATAAAGTGAGCAGTTTTTGGATCTCCAAAGAAATTTATTATGGTTCTCCTTATGTGAGAAGAACATTCATGGTTTGTTACTCAAATTTAATGGTCGTGGTCCTTGCCGTCTATTCAATGTTGCAATCATGTTCGGTAATCCATCCTCTTTTTAAGGATGATTTGTTTTGGCATAGTTCTTGTAGCCCACTATGATAAAGAAACTACCTTCCACCATGGGATAAGAGCTTATGTGGAAATTAAGCTTTACAAATCCTTCATATTCATTGTACAATCCTGAAAAATGGTTGCACTAATGCCTTTATAGGATTTTTCCACTGAGATCCAAGTTTCATAGGACATAAACTTTCTACCTACATCTATATCTAATAGATAAAGTCCGTCTATACTCTTTTCCTTTATTTTGAAGTCCAAGCAAAGCCTTGTAGGCTTCACTTCTTCTTCTCCATCATCATTATCTGTTATAGCCATGTGGACACGTAGGATGCATGTCCTCAATTTTGCTTTTTATTCGCTAGCCTTGGCTTCTCATTGAGCTTATTTCTTCATTTCAATATCCTTTTTTCTAGTTTCCTCAGCTAGATGGATGGCCTTGAGGGGGTCCGTAGAACTTTCTAAGTTTGCTGTCATTGGAAAATCCTCTACTTGGAATCCATCCAATGTTTCTAAGCAGATAGCTCTTCCTGCGGGTCATATCGTAAATCCTAAAAGGACCCATTCCCTTAAGCCTGAGTTTTGTCTTGTTTTTCTTGAGGTTGTAGAGTAGGACTAGGTCTCCTTTCCTTAAACCTCTTCATTTTGATGCTCAAATCAAACCATATTTTCCTCCTTTTCATCATACATGCCCACACCATGGAGTGTAACCTAGTCTTTTCTAGTTTTTCAAGTTTGGTGAGTCATTCATACAACTCATGGCCAATCCATTCCATTTTCTTGGCTACCCTCAAGGTTGAATTCCACAAGGAGAATGGCATCCAATCCAAAGATCAAGTTATAAGATATAGTCCTTGTTGAAGGTGTAGTCCCTAGTGAAGTTTTGTAAGTAGATATGTATGCCCACAACTTTGATGCAAGTTTTGTAAGTAGCTATGTATACCCACAACTTTGATGTAAGTTTAAGTTCCCAATTAGTCTTGGAAGCATCATGCATAAAAATTTGTTCGCCCTATGTGCTTATCCATTTATTTGTGGATAGTAGGGGGAAGACTTACAGTGGTCAACCATAAATTATTCTATGAGAATCTTGTTATGGCTCGCCCAAAACCTTGTCGAAACACATTCAACAAGAAGATTACTTGGTGAACCACAACTGTCCTAGGGATCTTTTCGATGGTCGAGCTTGTAACCCTTGAGGTCTCCAAGCTCCATAACTCCTTGAGAAGCAATTCCACCACGCTTTCCACGAGCGTTGTCACACCGCCGCGTTGCACTACGTGTACTCGTCCCTCCTCTCACCTCACTTCACTCACACACACACACACACTAGCATGGATTAGAGAGAGATTAGCAAGAGGATTAGCAAGAGCAAGACTCTATTGCACAATGGGAGAGTTTTTTGTATTATGAGAGATTTTCACTTATATACATGGCCATAAGTGTTTACACTCACTTAAACTGTGGCTAGCCGAGCACTTTAGGCTTATAGAGGCCTAATGCTATTACAATGACTACTCTCATAATATATCCATGAAGTACATCACTTGGAACTTCATCCTAACTTTCTACCACAAGCTCTTGAAGCGGAAATCGCCATAAGTATTCCGTCGAACCATTACGGGTGCCCATCGAAGTTGTAGATTTGGACACCGTTGCTTCATATCTTGAATGTATGACCTTTTGGTGTGTCTACGTTGACTCCTTAATGTAAAATAATGGTAGTAGCTCTTGTTAACCCTAGAAATGGGTTAACATTCTCCCCTTCTTGATGCCGATCGCATCCTTGTGATCGCGCTGAAGACTATTGTGTAGGGAGAATGGATAAGCTTTGTTGATGGCTTTTGATATTGAGTGACGTTCAATGGTCCTTGTTCCTCCGAAAGGAATAAGAAAGGCTAGTTAGTAAATGAAAAGGTTAGAGATTAGCAGTAATTCCTAATAGGGTGGGGGTTTTTGTTCCGATTGATTGCATTTTTATATTTTTGTGAGTTTTTTTTTGTGTGTGGGTATATTTTTTGCTCAATTTGTTTTTGGTAATCATAAATAGAGTTACATATTATTGGTATTAGTGGGGAATATAAGAGATGTTAATAATGGGGGAGAAGATTTTTGTGGCTTTTTGTGGCAAGATTCTTGTCAAATATTGTTGAGTAGGACCTATTCTGTCATGCTTCTTCCCATGTGCTTTTATGATTTTATGTATATTTAAGTGTTATATGAAGTAGATATGCATGAAGTACATTAAATGAGTCAAATAGACTCTTATTGAGCTACTGCTTATTGAAGTAGCCACTTGTTGGCGCGAGGTATGAAAGAATTACGTCGACTTGCGAGGCTAATTTAGATATCTTCACTAAGGATTAGAGATCAATGTGTTTTCACTTGGAGAGGTTTGTAATTTGAAGGAAAATTCTAGGCGATAAGTTGTACCATTGACCAAGTTGTCGCGCACCATGGCTCCCCCATCTAGAGATGTACCTGGACAGTTGCCAATGATGAGGCTTTGGTGCAAATGTCCTCCAGTGCATGAGTATAGATATGTACTCATGGAGCAGCTACTACATTAACTTAGCCAAAAGAATAGTAAGCTATAAGCTTAACAAAAATGTATTGGCTATTGAAGATTGTTGGGATTTTCTTGTGATATTTTACCATTTTTATAGGTAGGCCATTTGTGTGATGCCCTTGTGTTTATATATATATATATATTTTTGGTTATTGTTACCACCTTGCGAGCAACAGGTTCTTTTAGCTACTCTCCTTTTTGAGAGAATAGGTTCTTATATCTGCCGCATAGCTTTTGCACTCATGCTTCTCATCCAGAGAGGTGAAAAGAGCATTGTGAGTTTGTCCTTGATGCGCTCATAAGATGTGGGGATTGATTCTTGAATTTGTGGCTCAAGTGTTGTCTAGGTGGTAAGTACAACTTCTAGTTGGTTGCCATTGGTGTTGACTGAACACGCAAGCTCTTGTGTATGTGTTGAATGCATGAGATGGGTTGAGTGGCTTCCGTGGTGTTGCTTGGGTCTCCATTCTTATCAAAATTTAGGTGAATTTCTTAGAATTGAAGTTGGTGGTAAGGCTTTCTTCACTATGTTTGATCTTAGCAACCATATGATGAGATTGCCATGATAATTTTCTTGTTCTTGAAGCACGTGTACATGCACCCATCTTTGATGAACATTATGAATTGGTGGGGTTGATGCTTTTGGTGTTGAGGTTTCTTTTTTTTTTTTTTGCAACAGGCTTAGGTGATGTCTTGATGTGCTTGGGAATCCAAGCTTTGGTATTACCTTGGTAGTTTGGTATCCACACTTGTTGAGTGGCTGGAGTTCTTTGAGGAACTCACATAGGCTTTTGTGGACGACATTGTGGAGTACTTTTATCCTTCTTTGGTCGTCTTTGAGTTTTGCGTTGAGGGAAGATGCTTTGATGATCGAGGCACCCAAATTGGATTGGCACCTTCATAGTAGCCTTGAGCTAAAAATAGCCGTTTCTCCACCCACATTTTGATACCATTAAAATACCTTGATTTTGGTTGTCATGGTGGAGTTTTCTTTTTAGCTGAAGTGGAAGATTTGGGCCCCTCCTTCACATTGGTTTTGGTGCGCTGAGGTTGCGGGTTTGAGACACATGGGCATTGTTGACGATGAGGCTTGAGTCTCTTGTGGAGTGGTGGTTGCTGATGATGAGGCTTTTGAGCATGCAACCCATTTTTTTTATGAGGTCGGTTAATGAAGAGACTTTGGCTTTGGGCTTTTATCTTGAGTTTCTTGTTAGAGTAAGTGTGGAATTCCTAAGGAAGTTCTTCAAGAGTGGCTGCTCTGTCGATGGATAGGTTTTGATATTAGAAATATAAACTCGTTCTCTTCTTGGTGAAGATGGAGTCAAAGGAGTAGATGGTAAATCGGAGTTGGTTGTTGATGTAGAAGTTAGGTATTTGTGTAGAGGGGCTTCCGAGAAAGAGGCTTGTAGCTTTTTGCATTCAACATCATAGAAATCGGGCTTAGGATTAGATCCTCTTCCTTGCAGTATGGTATTGTCAACTTTTCATTGTTGACCATCATGATGACCTTATCTCCTTTATTTCAACCTTAGTTTCTACAATTTGTTGGTCCTTGTTTTTCTTGGTTTTAGAAGGTTTTTCATCCTCTTTTGGTTTCTGTTTTAAAACATGCTCTTCGACCCATTTTGAAGTGTGTTCTTTTGCATTCTTTTTTACTGTTTCTCATGCCTTGGCTTGCAAGCCTGTAAGCACATTCAAGGGTACTGTGGACAATTGCTCGTTTTGCACACCTAAGATGTTAAGAGTTGTATTTTGTGCGAGATAGGTTGCATTAAAGCAACTCGTTTTTTGGGTAATCTTGGAATATGTGATCGATGCCACATCGTTCACATATGGGTTGCAAAGTGTTAGTGACTATGGGCATGGAAGTATTCCAAACCGTGCAATCTACCACTTTGTGCGGTCCACGACAATAGAAACATTGAAGAGTTTGCTAAACTACTTTATGAGCAGTTTCTACCCTTTAGACTGTTTCTATTTGAAGCAAGGATAGTTGTAGTATTGATGTAACTATAGGTGAATTAAGACATTGAGATGTGTTGTGACTCGAGGTTTTGCAATGTATGCAGTACATAAAGATAGGCTTAGGGTACGCACATTGGGGATTGGGATGGATGTAGTGATGGCAATGAAAACAAGGGATTTCACCCATCACTTTGATAGGCATTAAGAATGTTTGGTTTTGAGGGAGCTCATCTTGTCTTGGAGATTCTGGTTCAAAGCTTTTAAGCAAGGCTATTTAGAATTCTGGGAATGACAATTTCAAGATCAATTTTTCTTTAGCCTTTGCTTCACTTGATTTAGATAGGGAACATCTCATATCGTGTGATCATCCACAATCATGTTGTCATCCAAACGTATTACTTCTTTACAACATTGATCAAATGTTTCTGGATTGGATACAATGATCAAGTTGTGTAAATTGTTTTATGCCCATCACGAAACATCTTTTCAATTAAGCATCGTTTAGTTTTCTCCCATGGCTCACATCGTGAGTCCAAGATTTTTATCCTAAGGATAAAAATCTCTAATGGTTTCGTTTTGTTTTTGCTAAATCGAATAGAGTTCTCTTGCTACACTACTCCATTGATCACATTGTCTTGAAAAGCCGTGGATAAAGGCTGTTTTCAAGGTCCTGAAGTTTTTCTTACAGGCATCAATGTGATGAACCATCAACTAGCCTTTCCCACTAAGTAAAGGTTCAACGCATATACCTTGGTGGAGCAGTTTGAATTTCCAAAGGCTTCACATCCCTGTTCAAACATTTGCATGAATTGAACAGGATCAGTCGTTTCATCATATTTGCCCATGATTTTAGAAATCTGTATGGTCATGTTTTTGGATGTCACTGAGGCCGTGTGTGGGTGCTAATGTGGTTAGGACCTCATTTAGTCCTTGAATAACTCCCCTTCCTAGATTAGTCAGTATGTCTAAGAATTGGGAAATTAGGGGTAGCAAAGGGTTGGTATCTAGCACTTCTAGAGGTTTAGGACTTGTGGTAGTGCTAGGCAAGGGACCAAATCTCAGAGGGATTAATGTGACAGGGGATGTAAAACCCGATGACATGCTTGTTGTCGGCATGGCAAATGGTATTGGGAGGTGCATTTGGAGCATGGATCTCAATGGGTCGAAGATTTCAACTATTGGGTTCAATTTGGGTGTGGGCCCACGTAATCCCTCTATTGTTGCCATATCTTGATGTTACCAATTGCTTCTTGATGAGCAAGCACACGTGTTTTTTTTTTGCTTTTTAGGTTTTCTTACAATCCGTTACAGCTTCAGGAGGCCTAGCGCACCCCTCTGGGTTAAATTTGCCTTAATTTGCTTAGGCGCTAAGCACACATAAACAACCTTAGAGATATTTTTTCGAAAAAAGTGTGTGCCACTGGTGTCTCAGAGGAAAGATGAGGTCTTAAAAGCATATGTGAATGCTCTTAGGATGAACTTTTCTAGAACAAAAGCATACTAGTAGCATCCTAGATAGAAGAGGAGGTCTCAAAACCTATTTTCCATCATTGTCTCAAAATGAAGTTTTTTCTGGAGAGAGTTTTCCTGTTTCTCAGCCCATTTTTGAATGTGTTCCAAAAAGAATTTGGAAAAACGTTGTATGAGAGAGTTGTAGTATTTTCAAAATACTGCTACTTTGTCTCTCTATGACTTTTTCACGATTTTGTCGTTTAGACACTCAAAAAGTAGCCGGAATATGATATGCGATCTTTTTCGGGCTATTTTAGGCGATTTTTAGTGCTTTTAAGCCGTTTTTTGCCTCGATTTCTAGTTCAAAATTTTAGATTGCTGGTCGGAGGCCA
The DNA here is from genome assembly GCF_041138505.1 of Cibotium barometz. Taxonomy (NCBI): domain Eukaryota; kingdom Viridiplantae; phylum Streptophyta; class Polypodiopsida; order Cyatheales; family Cibotiaceae; genus Cibotium; species Cibotium barometz. The sequence continues at coordinate 14,847,661 of NC_141108.1, read as the reverse complement.
AAACGATGGATTTTGCCCTTAGACGCTTCAGACCGATTTCGAAGAGCTCAATGCAGGCTTTCCGATGAGCACTAAAACGTGTTTGTCAGACTCACGGTTTAGAAGATACGAGCCTCCAAACAAGGCTCTTTTTTTTCCCATGGACCCTTTTCATGCCGTGAAATGCATCTGATGGGTGTGAAATGGATTTGGCGATTTTTTTCCCTCGGACCCTTTTCACGCCGTGAAATGCATCTCACACGTGAAATGGATTTCACGGATTTTTTTTTCCCACAGACTATTTTCACACTGTGAAATGCAGAGGATCTCACGCCATGAAATGCATCTCGCATGTGAAATGGATTTCACGTTTTTTTCCCCATGGAGTCTTTTCATACCGTGAAATGCATCACACGTAAAATGGATTTCACATTTTTTTTTTGCACGTACCTTTTCGCGCGACGTGAAAGTGCAGGACCTTTTCACGCCGTGAAATGGAGTCTAGAGGGAAATTTGAGTTGTCTTGTGTAGAGGGAATATTTTTTGAATTTTAAATTGGAGAGATATGGGCATTTTCTTAAAAAGGTAAGCGGGAATAAAAAAAGTCAACACTTTTATGACACCCCTTTACACCCTTCATAAATGACTCCCAAAAGTGGCCCTTTGGCGACTAAGGGACATCTTTTCCTTCAATGCTCATTAGTCTTAATGAGTTATGAAAAAAGTACTTAAGAATTTATCAAAGATTAATCCTTCCACTAACCTTTTCCTCTTTTGAATTAATCAAGAGTCCCTAATTAATCCTTAATCATAAATTAATCCACACTATTAAGCACATCATTAGATAGATCCTTGGATTTCTAAGCTTTGTGCTTAATATAAAGTGTAAACTAACTAATAATCAAAGATTAAGCCCTTAATTTTGGCTCTTTTCTTTATGCAAATTAGGCCAAAGAGAATAAAAATTCTCCAATTGGTGAAGAAATTGATGCAATTAAATGTTTTGATACATCTAGATGCTCCCAAAGCACCTAAAAACATTAATTTTAGCACCCTACATGATTGATGTGACCCTGAAAAACACATTTTCTAGTTTTTTTTTGCCTCTTGAATTGGATTAATCATCCCTTAATGATAAAAACCAGACAATTAAAGAAGATTAGTCAATTTCAAGAGTTTTTAAAAGTTTTTGTGAATTTTTTCAAATGATTGGGCTACCCCTAATACTTGCTAACACTCTAATGCATACAAATCAAACAAAAAACACACAAATCATGCAAAAATTAATGATTTTGGCTCTATTTTAACTCTAAAGAGAGCTAAAAATCACCAAATTGCAATCCATTGGATTGTTTGATGTAATGGATGCAAACTAAACCTAACACACTCTATGTGAATACTTAACAAACACTAAAAACTAGATTAAAACTAACAAAACAACACATTTAAGCCAAAAACACATTCTTTCAAAAAACAAAAAGAGAGCTGTTTCTCACAAAATCACACACAAATCTCTATCAAAACCACATTTCTTTCATGGTAAACCATTAATTAAGACAATGGGCAATGGGTTTGCGTAGATTAGAGAGCAAAAAATGGAAAAAGCCAAGGGATAGGTCCTCGACAGCGGTGCCAAAAATGTTATGGCTCGTCCAAACCCTCGTCGAAACACATCCAACAAGAAGATTACCTGGCGAATTGCAACTGTCATAGAGATCTTTCCGATAGTTGAGCTCATAACCCTTGAGGTCTCCAAGCTCCACGACTCCTTGAGAACCAATTCCATCGCACCTCCCACACGAGCGTTGTCACACCGTCGCGTTGCACTGTGTAATGTGATTGCACAATGGGAGAGTTCTTTGTATTATGAGAGATTTTCACTTATATGCATGGCCAAAAGTGTTCACACCCTCTTAAATTGTGGTTGGTCGGGCAATTTAGGCTCATAAGAGGCCTAATGTTATTACAATGACTACTCTCATAATATATCCATGAAGTACATCACTTGGGACTTCGTCCTCACTTGTTACCACACGCTCTTGAAGTGGAAATCACCATAAGTATTCGTCGAACCATTCAGGCGCCCATCCAAGTTATAGATTTAGACACCGTTGCTTCATATCTTGAATGTAGGACCTTTTGGTGTGTCTACCTTGACTTCTTGATGTAAGATAATGGCAGTAGCTCTTGTCAACCCTAGAAATGGGTTAACAAATCTCCACCACCTCATTTAAGAAATGAGTCCCTCGGTCACACTAATGAGTTCAAGGGGACACCTAAACCTTGTGATGATGTTCTCATAGAGTAACTTGGCAGATATCTGAGTGTTAGGCTTGAATTTGGATTAACTTTGTCCTTCGCCTTAGCCCATTTGGTTACATAATCCATAATTACAATCATATATCGTGCTTGTATGCTTTTAGTCATAGGGCTAATGGGTCTAACAAAATCCATTCCCCATTTAGCAAATGGTCTAGCATACATTATGGGCTATAAAAGCATTTTGTCTTTTTCTTGTAGTATTATGAAGCACTAGCATTTGTTACATCTTTTTTAACGCATTCCATGGTGTCTCTAAAGAGCGTCGGCGGAGGCCACCACAACCTAGCATAGAGGACTTTTTGAGCGGTGATTTCACCTCCGAAATGTTCTCCACCAGTGCTCCTAGGTGAGCTTGTTCAAGAATATCTATGTTATTCACAATGACTCTTGAGTGAGCTTATTCAAGAATATCTATATCATCCATAATGACTCTTGGGTGAGCTTGTTTAAGAATATCTATATCATCCATAGTGACTCCTGGGTGAGATTATTCAAGAATATCTATGTACTTGTCCTCACACATGTAAAGTCTTAAAACTTCTTCTTTTCCCTTTTTAAAGAGCCACTTCTTGAAATAAGTGTGTAAGGGGCTATTGTCTTTTTCTTTTTATTCCTCCATTGGGAATCCATGCTCAAGAATTGAGCGATTTCATAGCTTTATCTTGGCACAAGGTTGATTTGGAAG
>NC_141108.1:14834675-14837175 GCF_041138505.1 Cibotium barometz | reverse complement strand
TTTTATATGAGGGAAGCACAAGGTTTTGATAGCTCATGTAGGATAACTTTGACTAAGTGACTTGGTACTCTAATATCACTCATTTCAACACCCCCCCTTGATGCTAGATTGGGTGTAATTTTTAGGCTTTCACTCTTCCTCTCTCTCCCCTTATGCTGGGCTACTTTGGCCTTTGTGCTACTTTGACACTATAGCTACTTTGGCTATAAATTTCAACTTGAGTACATCATATAGCCTCAGAGGCTGATTACATAGAGACAAGAGGGGTGAAGTATACAATCTATGTCTCTCTCTCTCTCTCTCTCTCTCTCTCTCTCTCTCTCTCTCTCTCTCTCTCTCTCTCCTCCTCCTCCATTCCTACTCCCATCTCTCTCCTCTCTCTCTCTCTCTCTCTCTCACACACACACACACACACACATGCATATGCACATGCACCCTCTCTCTCTCTCTCTCTCTCTCTCAACCTTTGATGCCACGCCCACTCTTCCAAGGATCAGAAAAATGCAATAAACATTTATTAAGAAGAAAGAGGAGAGTATTGCTTCACAAGAGTGGCCACCATCATCATCATTATGCCATGTCATCATCTACATTATACATGGAAATGGTTTTTAAATAATTATGAGCACCATCACTTTAAAAAATAAAAAACCAAAAACTAGATACATAGCTTTTGCATAATTGTGAAAATTTGAGAGAGAGCCTTTTAAAATAAAAATCCAAGCCATCCAATTGGTGGCAAGGATTACAATACAACTAGCCCAACCACTTTTGTAAATGAAATTTGTGAAACAACAAAAAATGTACACCCTTAGATTTATCGAGATGACATGAATAAGCGGAACAACAAAAATTGTACACCCTTAGATTTATCAAGATGACATGGAATAAAGCATAGGGTGTATATTAAATTATGTTCACCACAAAAATTGTACACCCTTAGATTTATCAGGATGACAAGGAATAAAGCATAGGGTGTATATTAAATTATGTTCACCACCTGGCTTTTGACTGAGCAAAACTATCCATCCCTACTATATGGTGCATAAGGCATGACCAATAAAGCGAGTCCAATTTTAAGGGGGAAAGAAGACTTGAACAATATTATAGTTTTATTGGACAAAAGTTACAATCCTTGTAAGGCTTGAAGGGTGGTTGCACCTACTGCCTACAGGCTAAAAAGATGTGGGAATGAGGCGATAGATAGGGGTAACATGTATTCAGTGATGATGTGAGAGAGGAGGTCAGTTGAGGAGGGGCAGGCTATATACATAATTAATCTGAGTGTGAAACGGGGGGGCTACATAATTAATCTGAGGTTTGCAACAGTGTGAAACGAGGAAGGGCACCTCACGTTGTGTGGGCCCTGGCCTCTTCTTCCAAGATCAGGGGTGACAACGCTAGCAGGGCGTCGAGGCAAGCGTCGGCGAACTTCCTGGCGAAGAGGAAGGTGTCTTTGCGGCGGAGCGAGCGTATCAGCTTCCGTCCCACCTCATCCTTGCCGAAGGTCCGCGGATGTCCTCCGACGCTGTGCGACCAATCCACGTACGTGAGAGTGAAGCGTGTTGAGCCCCCCGGGTCTGCCATGTCGATGAGCGTTGGAAAGTAGTGCTCCTCAGCGTAGCACGTGTGAGCGCTCACGCACGGTAGCCGGAACTTGCTCCACAGCTTCGTGTCCGCCACCACCATGACGGCGTGCTTGCGAGTCAGCACGAAAAACTGGGAGCCCACCCTGAAGCTGGAAAACGGCACCTCCGGCAGCATCACCGCCTCCGACCCCCGCGCCACGTATCTTGAGTGCAAAGTGGGCGCCTTCTCCAAGATCTCGATGAAGCTTCTCTCTGACCCTGTCACGCGGGCATACACGCTGTGGAAGCCCCGCAGCGGGATACAGCTCTCCGACACCACCGCGAAGTAGCGGTTAAGGGGGTCATCCAGGAGGGCGTTGGCTATTAGGCGGCGCTCCGCTGCTACCAGGCTGGGCGTCCCACGCTCCGTGTGGTCGGACGGAACGAGCCTGCCCCAGAACACGCCCCATGTCTTGCGATCGAAGAGCCCCACTCGGAAGGGGTCCAGGTGGACGTAGATGTTGTAGAGGTGCTCGTGGCCTCGGAAGAAACGGTTCCACAGAGGCGCGAATGGTAAAGGCCGCGTCGTTAAAAACAAGAAGGCTATCTTCGGTGGCTGTATGCTGCTATGCGGGCGCGCTGCTCTCGACCCCAAGCATGAAGCCCTCCTCTTGCCGGACGACTTAGATGCAGCAGACCACGACGCATTATACAAGTAGCCCCGCAAGAGCTCACCGACATAGCTGGCTGAGCGCCCTAAATCAGAATAGTTCAGCCCTCCTCCTCCTCCCACATGTGCAGACAGCTCAGTCTCCGCTTTGAGCACTCTGTCCAGCAATTCCTCGTCCGTCCAACTGTGAGAGAGCCGTGATCCCCGCTCTTCCAACACCGTGCTCACCATGCAGTCGTTGTGAAGGACGCTTCCAGCATGT